>NW_025110909.1:0-600000 GCF_015476425.1 Leptopilina heterotoma
ATTTTTTTAATGTTGAATTTCGAAAATTAATGTCGGATTCGTATCAGCGACCCCAAAAACCCATGATAACCAAGTTTCATAAAAAACTTTAAATTTTCTTTTATAAAGTCCGCCATATTGGATCCGCCATTTTAATTCTGAAAGTTTAACTTCAGATTTGTAATCAACGACCCAAAAAAACCCCAGATATCAAGTTTGAAGTAAATACATCAAGTTTAAAAAAAATCGCCTACTCTCAAAATCCGACATGTTTTTTGAGGTTAGAAAACAATCTGACATATGGAGCAAAACGGACTTCGGATTCGTATTCAGCGCGTCAAAATACATAGGGCTAGTGTATCATCGGGTCAAAAGTACATGACACTTTTTTGTGGGGCTGTGATCTCTTATGTAGCTCAGTAGGGGAGGACTAGGTGCGGTTGTTACAGTGTGCAGTTGTTACAAATGGAATATCTCAGAAACAGTTAGTTATAGAGATGGGGTTCCAAAGAGAAAAATGTTTAGTTTTTATGTACGAACTTACTGCAATATCCTATTCAAAAAAGGACATGTCACAAATGTCACATGTCACATGTCACATATGTTACAAATGTCTGTCACAATGTTACATGTCACATGTCACATAATATCCCTATATTAAAGAACCAGTTGAGATCCTATTCAAAAAAGGACATGTCACAAATGTCACATGTCACATGTCACATATGTTACAAATGTCTGTCACAATGTTACATGTCACATGTCACATAATATCCCTAAATTAAAGAACCCTATTCAAAAAAGGACATGTCACAAATGTCACATGTCACATGTCACATATGTTACAAATGTCTGTCACAATGTTACATGTCACATGTCACATAATATCCCTATATTAAAGAACCAGTTGAGACTAGTAGAAATCGAACATGGATCTACTGGTGTCAACTTGCTTTCCAAATTGAAAAACTTTTCCGTGTAGCAATTCTACTGGTTTTAACTTGGAAATCCTATTTATGTAACTGAAACGGATATCCAAGATAAAATTGAAATGGTTCTATCTTGGATTGTCCTCTTCAATTTTTGTTTCGACTTGTTTCAACATGGATTTCCAATCTTATCATTTCTAATTGTATTTCCAAGTTCGCACGTACTACAAGTATCAGCTTGCATTTCCATCAAATACAAAAATTAAGTTCAAGTATCTACTTGGTTCAATTTGGATTCTCGAATACTACATTTCACTTGTCCTGTCAAATTAAAAATCAACAAGCTTGAGTTTGGAATTTCCAACTCTAAATTTATATCTTACAGTGAAGGATTAATGTCATCTTGGTTTAATTTGAATCGGGGATGCATTCTTTTGGAATTTCAAGTTCAATTTAAAGAGTTTGATTAATCGCTAATTGGAATTTATAAAATTGTCATTTTCGCCAATGTTATTTTATAAATTTTTATTTTTGCAAAGAATTATTATTACAAATTTACATTTTTTACAAATATTTATTTTAGTTAACTGTTATTTTGCAAATTTTATTTTTGCAAACTTGCATTCTTCGCAATTAACAGTTTACAAATTGGTAGATACTTTTGCTAATTGTTATTTTTGCGAAACTGCTTTGTTGTGAATCATATTTCTGCTCAATTGTTGTTTTGCAAATTTTATTTTTGCGAATTTGCATTTCTCGAATTGATATTTTTACGAATTTGTTACTATTGCTATTTTAATTTTGTGAATTTTGTAATTTTATAAAAATCTGTAGTTCACAATCAATGGAATTTTTTTAACAGAGTTGAGTCATTTTGCGAATTTTAATTTTTACGAATTTTCTGTTTTTTATTTCGCTTAATGTTATTTTTGCAAATTTTTGCAAAAAATTACAACGCGGTCAAATGACATTTGAGCAGAAACTTAATTAAATATTAATTAATATTTTTAACATAATAGCATATATTGCAAATCTATATAAATATTTGAAATTCTGCTTGTATTTTTATAGGTACTTACAAAAATTATAATATTTTACATAAACTTGCGTTTTTCAAAGTTGCAGCTTATATAGACAGGTCGAAAATATTTCTCACGTCGATTCGATAGCCTGTGGTCGTTAAGCGTTTAGATAGATGGGCCCTAGGTGCGGGGTTCGATTCCCATAGGGTACAAGTTTTAATTTAATTCTTCCAGTTTAATGAAAATGTTTGTATGTTTGGAGTGTGCTAAGAATATGAAGTTATTAATGGTCATAAGAATGTTTTATTATTTTTTCCACAAATTTTTTTTTTTCAAAACTATCTTTTCAATTGTAACCACCTTGGATTTCCAATTATGAATCGATATCCAGGTTGAAACAAGATCATATTATACAATGTAACCTACTTGGAATTTCCGGTTGACTGTATTGTTCAAACTGAAACCAGTTCATTTTGAACTTGACATTCCGAATTTCAAACCAACTGAAAATACATATCTACTGGTTTAAAATTGGAACTTACGTGACAATAACCAACTCAAAGCAAGTAGGCTCCTGATTCTACCGGTTCTACTGGTTCTTTAATATAGGGATGTCACACACTCTAAAAATTCCGTTGTTAATTTACAACGTCGGACGTTGGAAATAATTTGCTTCACGGTCCAACGTAGTAAGTTTACAAGCTGCTAGTATGTATTAAAACATAACTTGAATGCAATTTTACAATCGCAGCGTGTTAAATTGCATTCAGATTATGTTTTAATACGTACTAGCAGCTTGTAAACTTACTAGGTTGGACGTGAAGCAAATTATTTCCAACGTCCGACGTTGTAAATTAACAACGGAATTTTTTAGAGTGCATATATAGTTGGTGTTAAAATTTTTTAAAAATAATTTACTTAAATAATTTACTTTATCAATTAATCAGTTGAAATATGATAAAAATTGTCCAATTTAGATATTTTTAAGTTTCTTGTGAAAAAAATTGATAATTTTTAAATTTTTCAAAAATTTTCAAATTTAGTGTTAAAAAATTTTTTAAATAATTACTTAAATAATTACTTTAACAGTTGATCAGTTGAAATATGTTAAAAATTGTCTAATTTAGATTATTACATATAAGCGACGAAATTTAGGAGATTACTTTCGTACTAATGGGTGTAAAGTAAATATTCAATACGTTGTTCCCTATAATTCAATATTGTTAAAAATGTTCAATTGTCATATCAATGTAGAAGTAGTTTCTAGCATTAAATCTGTCAAATATGTGTACAAATATATACAGTACGAAAACCTACCACGTCAGTCAAATCCCATGAGTGGGAGTGAGACAGACTTATGCGATTCCCATACTTTCCTATGTCTAACTGATAGCTTTTCTTACTGTATATATATAAAGGACATGATGCTACTACAGTTGTGATTTCTGATAGAGGATCAGATGCCCAGTAAAAAAAAAGTATTCAGAATAGAGAAAAAGTATTGGTGGAGACGTTCCGTGAATGCGTTTTCGCGACAAAACCGTATTGGTGGGTTACGGTGAATACATTTTGCTTACCGTGAATACTTTTTTTTTAAACTCTCGATTTAAAGATTCCTAAGCAAAGTTGAGAATATTTATAAAGAGCGTAAGTGACCTGAAGTATAAAAATGACGATTGCGAGAAGGAAATAAGAAATTTTGAGAAAAAACGAAAAATTAAATGTGACAAACCTACAACATATGATGATGAAAAGGAACATTGACGATACCGACAGAAACTTGAGAAATCCAAGTAAATGTATGTGAAACAGTAAGTTCCGCCGGTAACGTCAAAGTTCCTTTTAATCATCATACGTTGTAGGCACAGAAAAGCATATGGTAATTGATCAACATTTGACAATCTGTTTGTCACATTTAATTTTTCGTTTTTTCTCAAAATTTCTTATTTCCTTCTCGCAATAGTCATTTTTATACTTCAGGTCACTTACGCTCTTTATAAATATTCTCAACTTTGCTTAGGAATCTTTAAATCGAAAGTTTTAAAAAAAAGTATTCACGATAAGCAAAATGTATTCACCGTAACCCTCCAATACGGTTTTGTCACGAAAACGCATTCACCGAAAGTCTCTACCAATACTTTTTCTCTATTCTGAATACTTTTTTTTACTGGGTGAAACATTAATAAATCATAATGAAATTAATAATTATTTAGAAACTCGGTATGTTGGTCCTGTGGAAGCATATGATATAATTCTAGGACGATCTTTACAAGAAAAAAGTCATTCTATTATTCGATTACCTGTCCATTTACCAAATCAACAGAGTGTTATAATTAACGGCAGCGAAAGTAATGATTCCATAAGAGCTGCATTAGAAAAACAAACTATGCTTCTTGATTACTTTCGTTTGAACGAACGTGATCCAGAAGCTCGCAAATTTACGTATGCTGAAATACCTTCTCATTTTGTATACAAAAAGACAAATGAATCATCTAATTGTAATTGGCAAAAACGCAAAACACAATTTAATGTAATTGGACGCATGTATTCTGTCAGTCCAACTCAAGTTTAATTATTTCATCTTCGATTATTGTTAATATCAGTTAAAAGTGCTACAAGTTTTGAAGATCTTCAACTGTTAATGGAATAAGACATGACAGTTTTCAAAATGCATGTTTAGCTTGGGTCATATTGAAGATGATGCTGAATGGAATCGTGCAATGTTAGAAGGAGAAAATTGGATGATGCCTGCACAATTAAGATGTTTATTTATTCGTATATTATTATATTGTTAACCCAATAATCCAAAAGATCTCTGGGAAAAATTTAAAGGTTCAATGTCAGTAGATTCTCAAAGAAATAATGATATATTAATTTCTTATAGACACACAATTTTAGAATTTAATAATATTCTTTCTAATGAAAATTTAGACATTAGTAAATTTCCGTTTTTATCTGATGTCGTAAATTATACAAATGTAAATATTGATAGTAGCAATAACTTTATCCTAGAAAATCACTAAGAACTGGGTAAAAGTCAATACTTAAAATTAAATTGTCAACAAAAAAGTGTTGTTGATATGATTTTGGAAGCTGTTTTATTAAACAAACCATCGTCATGCTTATATATAGATGGTCCTGGTGGATTGGGTAAAACATTTATTTGTACTACATTATATTATTTATTAAAAAATAAGAAAAAAAACTATTTGCACCACGGCATTTACGGGTATTGCAGCAATATTACTCCCTCATGGAAAGACACTTCATAAAACATTTGGAATGCCAGTACCTTTGTTTTCAGACTCTGTTTCAAATTTCAAAAGTCAATCTAAAGATGCTGAATACTTGAAGCAAGTTGATGTTTTTATCTGGGTTGAAGCACCAATGGCACCACGTTATGCTTTAGAATTAATTGATAGAACTTTGCGTGATTTTATGAACGTAGATTTACCATTTGGTCGAAAAGTAATGGTACATGGTGGAGATTTCAGGCAACTTTTACCTGTAAAAATTCATGCTACTTGAAGTGAAATGGTCAATTTGTCAATTAAATTTAGTTCTCTTTGGAAAAATTTCTCTTACATACATTGACTAAAAATATGCGAACTTTATCAGAAGAAACAGAATTTGCAAAATTTTTATTATCTGTTGGTGATGGAATCTTAAATGATAAAGATAATAATTTATTGCTACCAGAAAAATGTGTAGCCTCAAAATCTGATGATATTGTTCGCACAATTTTTGGTTCATTGATTGCAGAACGCAAATATGAAATTTTATCCAAAGTTGCAATTTTAGCTGCAAGAAACATTGACGTTGAAGAAATCAATTGCAGAGTTGTAGAACTTCTCGATAAAAATACGGAAAAAATTTATACTAGCGTCGATAGCGTTAAAAATTGTGACAATGGAGAAATTAATGATGGACTTTTGCCAGAATACTTAAATACATTAAATCCTCCTAACTTTCCACCATACGAATTACTATTGAGAGTCAATTGTATTGTTATGTTAGTTAGAAGAAGGACTGTGTAACGGAACAAGATTACAAGTGCGAATAATCTTTTACGGTGTAAAATTTTAACAGGTGATAAAGCTGGTGATATAGTATTTATACATAGAATAGACTTATATTGTGAAAATTTGTATCCATTTACATTTAAACGACGCCAATTTCCAATAAAATTAGCATCTGCAATGACTATTAATAAGAGTCAAGGTTTGATATGATTGATATCATTTGATATGATTGGAATCGATGTACGAAAAGATGTATTTAATCATGGACAATTATATGTTGCATTTTCAAGAGTTCGTTCTTGGAAATCTCTTAAAATTTTTCTTGGGAGTCAACGAACATCTAACATTGTTAAAAACTATGTATATAAAGAATTGTATGTTTAATAAATTAAATACTAATTGATTAATATGATTTATTACTTAAATAAGTATTAAATAAAAGAAGTAAACACGCGTGCTAGAGCGCGCGTTCGGTCTCGTGTTTAAAAATTATATGCAAGCTTTACAAGTAAAAAAATAAGCACATTGGTTTTTAGAGGTCAAAAGTAAATATTTCTCTGCCTGATATTTTTTAAATAATTAATAGATGTTTATACTTAACAAAGTAAACTTTTTTAAAATTAATTCTATGAGGATTAAGCTTTAAAAAACTGCCTTGGTTGTCCACATTTAGTGTATACTTTTTTAATAAAGTACTATAACGTTGAGCCAAAAATTATAAATAATTAATAAAAATGGTTATAAAAAATTATTTGTCTTCAATTTAGAAATTTTTTAGGTGATATTTGGTATTGTAACAACCAATATTCACTTTGTGGAGTTGATACAATTTACACGCTGTCACTCAAATGATTCTAGTTAATAAAATAATAGATATAGAGCTAAATCAATTATGGCCTTTTAAAACTAGATAGTATACCTTTTATTTAATCGTTTGACTGAACAAATTGGAGTTAAACTTTAATCACAGTAACTGTTTTTATCAAAATTGTAACAACTGCACCTAGTCTCCCCTACATCTATTTTAAAGAAAAATAGGTTTCATAATAATTTATTTAATCTTAATAACTACAAAAAAAAATTTTAAACTACTGAAATTACCTTAAACCGATAACTGGGCATCAGCCACATAGAAATTATTCGCCGTCAACTTCATAAAGTTATCAAATAAACAAAGACACTTGGGAGAAAAATGTCACTCACGGAAAATAGAGTTAAGTACAAAATGTACCGTCCAATAGCGATACATGTTCAATTTTTACGAATTTTATATACGTCTGAAATGAAAATTTTTCTCAAAAAATCGTGTTTTTTAAAAATAATTGTTTATAACTTTTAACAATTTGGTATAAACAAATTTTAACAGCAGAATCTGAAAGAGGAGTAAATTTTACATTGAGGCACTTTTCCTATGTGACGGTTTGAAAAAATCGATTTTTTTGCATGTGTCGAAAGTACAATATCTTAGAAATATCGTGTAAAAGTTTTAGACAGATATTTGAAAAACTAACAAAGTTACAGTGCGTAGAATTAAACAGTGCAAGGGCGCGAGCTACAGCTACCAAAACTTTAAACGCGTTTTCCTCAAAACCACTTTTTTCTAACTGGTGGCAAGGATTACTCAAAATCTATTTAACCGATCGGTCTGTAATTTGGAGGCATTATTCTACACATGAGTGGCTATCGTGTGAACCTTGGTCATGATTTTACATAAACATTTTCTATTTTAATAAAAAACGAGGTTCTCAAAGTCAATTGAAATTTTTCGCTCGTCTGGTCCTTAATGGGTTAAAAGAGCAGATTTCAAAAGTTTAAACTTTTTACTAAAAAATTCATTATTTAACATTTGTTCCGCGATCATGGTCATCATCCAAAATAGAAAATTTTTTAACGTTTTTTATAAAACAGCTCAAAAGGCTAAAAATTTACAAGAAAAAAGTGGAGTTGGTTTACATCCTCAAAGAAGATTAACTAAAAAATTTAGTAATAATGATTTAGTTTAAACCTTATATGTATCGTTAGAGGCAATCCATAAATTACTTAAATTTTTTTTGCAAATTGAAACCCCTCTACTTTTTCATGTTGGACACTCCCAGGTGCGAATTTAGGTTGGCCGCCAGAGTTTGAAGGTTGGCCCAAGGTTAGCCTAACTTTGGCAAGCGAAGTTTTGGTTGCCAGAGTTTGCCCAACTTTGGCAAGTACTAGTGCCCACAGTTGGTCCGTCCTTGCAAGCCAACCATTAAATGCAGAGTTTAACCAACCGTCGGGCGAACTTTGGCGACAAAGGTTGGCACAACTCATCCAAACGTAGTTTAAAAGACTTTCAGTTTCGGTTGGCCGAACTCTGGGCCACGGTTGGCCCGACGGTTGGCAAAACTCAAGAAAAGCAGTATAATTGACTTATAGTTTTTTGGTCGGCCGAACTCTCGGCCACGGTTGGCCCAACGGTTGGCAAAACTCTAAAAACGCAGTTTCATTGACTTAAACTTTCTTGGTCGGCCAAACTCTGGGCCACGGTTGGCCCGACAGTTGGCAAAACTTTGTGAAACGCAGTTTAATTGACTTACATTATTTTGGTCGGCCGAACTCTGGGCCACGGTAGGCCCAACGGTTGGCAAAACTTTGTCAAATGCAGTTTAAATGACTTAAACTTTCTTGGTTGGCCGAACTCTGGGCCACGGTTGGCAAAACTATGTCAAATGCAGTTTAAATGACTTAAACTTTCTTGGTCGGCCAAAATCAGGGCCACGGTTGGCCCGACTGTTGCAGCTGTAATATACATTTTGCGTTATGCACTCCCATGTGAGCGTAGGGTAGTGGTCAGTGTATAAGTCTTCGGTGCGTTAGGTTAGGGGTTCGATCCCAGCGAGCGTTAGATATTTTCGAAAATGTATGTATGAGATTGTGTTTAATAATAATAGGTAAAGGTTATATCTGATGTTCCCGCTAATAATAACGTGTTAATTGTTTAAATAATTTAGTTTTTTAATAATTTTTTACCTTTGGCTGTTGAAGTTGGCCAAACTTTGAAAATTGTGGTTGGCCCAACTTACGCATCTAAAGTTGTGCCAACTTTGGCGTCAGTCTTTGGACCAACTATTGAAATGTATAGTTGGCACAACATATGCATTTTAAGTTGGGCCAACTGCCTTATGAGTTGTCGGGCCAACCATCATCGCCATTAGACGGCGAACCGTTATCATCTGTATAGTTGGTCCAACCTCTGGCACGAGAAGTTGGACCGACTTTGTAAAAGTTGGCCCACCTATGGGCCGACCAAAAAATCGCACCTGGGCTGTTGCATACATTAATACAACTGTTTCTACAGGTCGTAACAAATATCTGGACCCCACCATCCCCTTAAGGCCTTATTTAATTTGTCAATAGCTCTTTATATTTATTGAATACTTTTTGAAAAATTTATTAATATAAATATTTTGAAGCACATCAAAATAGGAGAGCAGAATTATACTAAATTAAATGTTAAACAAAAAAATTGTAGTTGATTATATACTTGGCCATTAAAGATTCTTCTTTTAATAGTTGTAAATGCTTATATATTAATGCACCAATGGCTTCAAAATATGCCTTAGAAGTTAAGAGATAAGTTATCAAGATATACAATGAAATCGAATGAAGTTTTTGGTTTAAAGTTGTAATCCTAGGAGGAAATACTATATAAGAAAAAATAAATCTATCATTTAAAAATGGTAAATTTTGGAAACATTTTAGGAAATTCACATTAACAGAAACTATGAGACCTTTATCAGAGGAAACAGAAATGGTACATTTCCTACTTAAGGTTGGTAATGGTGAACAGCCAAAATAAGTAAAACTAGACAATTGAAAAACTTTTGTCTCCAATTTTCAAGTTATCGATGATTTTTGGTAAATATAAAAGTACAATTTTTGCCTATGGAATATTTTTCAAACAATTTTTTTATTTTTGAACTTATCAGGTATTGAAGTTTTGGGTCATTTTATTTTTGTTTTCTTATTACTCTAAAACGAATAAAAATAATTAAGGGAACTTTTTTTAAAATTAAAGCCTAAAGTCTATATCATTTTAAAGAAGAAATAAAGCGATTGCTAAAAAATAAAAATTTATAATTGTTATTAACAATTCTTTTAAACAATTTCAAATTAAATTATGTTCTGAATGATTTTTTTGAAAGACTAAATTACCATTTATTGATGCACAAAACTCCAAGGGTTAATTTTAAAAAAGTCAGTAACCTTCAATATTATAGAAATTATGTAAATTTCTCCGCCAAACTGCAGGCAAAAATCGGCTCGTGTTTCTGGAAAAAGATAAAATTGCAAACTAATAAATTTTGTTAGAAACTTCATGCTCCCAAGCAAATTTTCAAGATCAAGAGTCGATTCTCACCTGCATTTTGGCAAAGTTAATTATTTTAAATTGATCACATAATGTAATTAAATGTCAAATATTAATGAGTGATAAAAGCCAAAATATTGTTTTTCTACATCTAGTAACTTTATATTGTGAAAATTTAGGTATATTCATTTATTTTTAAAAGAAGACAATTTCCTAAAAAATTGGCTTTTGCAATGACCCTTGAGAAATTTCAAGGGCAAATGTTCAACAAAATCAAATAAATGAATTTTATTTGTATCATAGAATTTTGTAGATAAAAAAATAAATTGAATGGGCGCGCGTAGTGCGCAGAATTTGTTCTAGTTTATTTAATTCTAACAACTGTTTTCCAAATCCGAATCAAAATATAGTCGAAATAAATATTTTTGAAAGATATTTCCTAACATTAAAACACTCCCGGCACTAGAGGGTTAAATATATGAGTACAATGTTTAGGATTGTAAAGTTATACTATATTACGTACTTTATAAAATGTTCATATCATTGTTTGTTCATTATAGAAATTGTATGTATAACTATATATACTTGAAGACAGTACTATAAATTGATTTCTTTTAATTTTTCTGAGAGAAGAAAAATCTGTGAGATAATTTATTTTATGTTGATGTGTTAATATATGATTTTACCAAAAAATATTGATACAAATTTTTTTTGTATACTGTAGACTTGATGTCAGTTGTTATGACCTAAGAAGCAGAAAAATATAAGTTATGTTTAATATTTGGTATTAATATAACTAAAAGGATGCAATCTTAATGTAAATTACTAATATTTAACTCCTCATTACATTTAAACTAATTATTAAAAGCTGAGTTTAGTTTTAAACAATTAAACAGATATACTTATAGTTTTTAAGTAAAAGTAATACAAACATATCCTTCAAGAGAATTGTAATTATTCAAAACCGTTCACAATACTAATTTATCAATGTCAACTTACCTGAACTGGATTACTTACATTTTACTTCCTTAGAATCTTCTTGTTCTTCTTAAACTGTAAGCATTTCTAATACACATTGAGAAGACTATAGACAAGAGATGTAATTTCGATGTTAACCGCTGTAAAAATAATTGTATTTCACAAAAAATGAGAAAATAGGGTAAGTGTGGGTATTCCTGCGAGTGACACAATTATTGCGATTTTTAAAAAGTTATTATTTTCATTTTGAAATACACGCCTAATTTTTTCAAAATAATTACAAAAATTATTTTGAATCTTACTTGATAGAATAGCTCATAAAAATGTACATTCCGACAATTATTTATTTATTTATTTAAATTTGAAATATATTATGACAGAATTCTGTGAAATTATCAAATATGGCAGTCATGAATACATATTAAAAACCATTGATATTTCCAATATTCACTATAGTATACACGTTTCAGTGTTACTAATCAAAGAAGTACACGTTATTATTTGAAAAATATATTAATTTACCCATATATTATTGATTTTCAATTAATAATACTTAAAACTATATTAGTAGCAGAATTTTTACTGCATGTTAGTATTATTGCGATTTTTAAATACGTTTACTGCGCAACGCATACTAAACATAACCTCTTTTTTGACAACCAGCGCGCTATGCGACACCTGATTTTCTGCAATAATGCTCGCACAATAATTGGTGTTTCCTTGATAAATGTCACACAATATTAATCGCGAGTCAACAATAATACATGTGTTGACAATTAGTTTTTAATTTACTTTTTTAAATACAAATAAGTAACGAAATTTGATTGAGTTTAATGATTTGGAAAATATAATAATTGAACTTTAATTTGTAATTGAAAAAACTGCATTTTATTTTTTCGTAAACTTAGACGAGCTTCGCAAAGTTAACCTACACTAAAAATTCGCAGAAATACCCACACTTACCCTATGCACACAAATTTCACCTAATAGTTTTTGAGACTCACAAATCCTGAATTTTATGTCAGATTTAAAATTTTATAGCTGACGCATCATAGATTTGCTAATGCAATACATGACTTAGAAAAGGATAGAAATATATGTATCTTTTTCTATCTATCTTTTATTATACTTTTATGTCGCAAAGGATGTATACTAAAATCTGGTTTCTGTCAAGTTTGTGCATTCGTTGTAATATTCCCTGCGAAATTAGTATAGATTTCAATAAAATAAAGCAAAGCAATGTTTGTGGTGTATACGCAACAGACGTTCCTCATGCGTTCTTGGTAAAAAATGCGTTCTTGATACTTAAGACTTAAAATTTCATACTTAAGACTTAACACTTAAGACTCAATACTTAATATATATATATATACTTAATACTTACACTTAATACTTAATACAAGGTTCCTGTGTAGGAACCTGCATAAGAACCCGTGTAGGAACCTTAATTGTTGGAGTCCCTCGCCGATTCCTGTGTAGAAACCTTAACATCAGTTTTTTCACAAAAATCTTCCCTTATATGGAACTGCATGTGATCTTATTTTTATTGCCATTTTGTGAAGGAACCAAAGGAACCATGTAGGTTCCAAAGGAGGATAAGAAAAAATTATTATAATAAGCAAAATACAAAAGTTCCTCTACATAGGATCCTACATATGAGCCTCCGGAAAGTATAACCACACATAAAATTCTGACCGTCATGCTAATTCAATGGGCGTCAGAATTTTATGTGTGGTTTTACTTTCCGGAGGCTCATATGTTCCTTCAAGGATGGTAATAAAAGCTTACCTGTGTAGGATCCCATGCATGGTCCTACGAGGGAAAATGTTTTTGAAAAATTTCCCCACATAGGAACCAACGAGGGACCCCAAAATCAAGGTTGCTACACGGGTTCTTATGCAGGTTCCTACGTAGGAACCGTGTCCCAATATCCCGAACGGGATCCGATCGGGATCCCGTACAGGACAAGTGCAGGATCCGTTAGGGTTCCTTTGAGGATCCTGGACGGGGATTTAAAGCTGGGATGATCTAAAGACATCCCAATGTCCCAGTGCCCACAGAGTAGATTTTAGACATGGGTAAGACTCCGTCAGAAAAAAAGCGATTTGCAAGTGGTCTTCCGATTTCTTCGAAACCTTGGGAAATAGAAGTCTTATATGAATTAAATTTAACCCTAAAAGGATTTTGAAAAATTTTCAAAATGGCGGCCGCTACGCCATATTGAAAATGAGTGTTGCGTTTTTTTCAAAAATTAATAACTCTGAAACTTTTTGATCGATTTTAATAAAATTTACAGGCGATATAGTTAAAAATACGTAGTTTAATTTGATATTATGAACAAAAAAAAATTTCCAAAATTTGTCAAAAAAAAATCAAAAAAATTTTTTGAATTAATTTTTAGTTCAGTTGGCCTAATTTTTGAATTTTCTAATAAGTAAATATCGATTCCTTGTAATTTCACCTTTCATTTCATAAAAAAAATTTATGGAGACTCTAATAGTTCTCGAAATATTGCGACTTTAGTTGGAGCGCGTACCGCGGAATTAAACTCCGTAGCGAGGCGGAATATGAAGCGAGCGTACAAACGTGCACAATAGGGTGTCCGTAACAATGCGACTTTCGAATTTTGTTTACGCCACCCCCCAGTTTAGTTCCAATAAAATAAAAAAAAAATTCCCAAAATTTGAAGCCGATTGATTAATATTAACACGTGCCAGAGATCCATCGAAACTTCCCATTAAAAATACATAGGAAAAATGCACTTTTTAAAAAAAATTTATAACTTTTTTAATTTTCATGCAGAAAATTCTCCAGGTCACATTTGCCTTCATTTTTAGCTGCACTATAAGATAGCACTTTGCCAAAAATTTAATTTTGAAAAATTTTTAAAATGGCGGATGATTAAAGTGGGTCATAAAAATGCACCACAATATATCCAAGGTTTTAACACATAAGTGTTGTCAAAAATTCAAAAAAATTACTTACTCGGGGCTATTTTCGATCGTTCATCATGAATCTGATATCAGAAATTAATTTTTCCAAATTTTCGATCCAATATGGCGGGTTCAAAATTTTGATTTTCTACATTTTTAAAGTAAAAATTCTAAAACAACGTCAAGGGCGATTTTTGGAAGCGCTATTTACACTCAGAGAAAAAGTTTATTTCACTTAACCCAACTGTTTAATTAACCTATTTTATTTGTCACGATAAAACAATTTTGTTGAATTTAAATAAAAATTTGGTTTATTTTAATAAATACGTAAAATTTGTTTGGTTATTGGAAAGAAATTTTTTATTTGAAGTTGTTTGTTTCATTTAACCAAATTTGTGTTTTGAATAGAGAATATTGTTTAGTTAAATACAGTTTGTTCGACACAACACACAAATTTGTTTGATTCAACCAAATCATTTTATTTGAGTCAAACAAACATATTTGCTTGTCTCAAAAAGTACATGTGTGAATTTAAAAATGGCGATCTCACTTGTCTACAGTCCGCGTTCGCGTCAAATTTATTTGTTAAATCGGTAAATCAAAGAAAAAAAATTATAAGTGTCGGTTAAATAAATATTAAATACATTGTGTTCATTGACTTACTGCATATTTAATTTGTACCAGTGAGAAGAATATTTACAAAAAGGTTTTGTGAAGTTTTCAGTTTGTTGTTTCGAATAAACTTTTTTCTGAATGCACGTATAAAAATCATAATTATAATATGTTTAATGTAATATTTCAAATGTTTTTTTATAATTAAGTAATTTTGTTTATATGAAGAAATACATATATAATATTTTACTTAATTGTTATTTATTTTCCTCTAATAATGTTTGAGTTTCCTAATTTATTATTTTCTAGTATACATATTATTGGTTAAATTATAATTTATTATATGTATAATTTTAAAATATCAATAATTATATAATAAATTATAAATTAACCAATAATACGTACTAGAAAATATTAAATTAGGAAATTCAAATATTATTAGAGGAAAATAAATAACAAAATTAAGTAAACAAAAATATTTATTTAAATGAACCAAATGCGTTTACTAAAACTATTTATTTGAATCAAACAAATCTTTTCTCTTGAAATAAACAAATTTTTTAATTATATTAAATAAAATTTTATGGTTAAGTGTAATAAGCATTTGGTTAATACAAATAAACGTATTGGAAGAAATTTTTTGGTTGAATCAAACAAACGTTTGGTTGACTGTATAGCAATGCATTTATGCATTTATGCATTTATTCAACCAAAATTTGGTTGATTCGAACAAATTTTTTTCTGAGTGTACGAATCTAATGTTAAAATTTTATTTTTCAAATTATTCGATCCACTATGACGGATTCAAAATTATGATTTTCTACATTTTTAAATAAATAGTCTAAATATTAATTTATAGATTAATATTTACAAAAAATAATTATTGGGATGTTTTAGAAACTCTTTTATAGAAATTTAACTTTTTATACCTCTGCTCTTAAAAATCGATTATTAAAGGAATATTTAAAAAAAAAATTTGAATCCGCCATGCCATATTAGATTCGGTAATTTAAAAAATAAATTTTTAACATTAGATTCGTAAATAGCGCTTCCAAATATCGCCCTTGACGTTGTTTTAAAATATTTACTTCGAAAATGTAAAAAATTAAAATTTTGAACCTGCCATATTGGATCCAAAATTTTGAAAATTAATTGTTACGGACACCCTATTGTGCACGTTTGTACGCTCGCTTCATATTCCGCCTCGCTACGGAGTTTAATTCCGCGGTACGCGCTCCAACTAAAGTCGCAATATCTCGAGAACTATTAGAGTCTCCATAAATTTTTTTTTATGAAATGAAAGGTGAAATTACAAGGAATCGATATTTACTTATTAGAAAATTCAAAAATTAGGCCAACTGAACTAAAAATTAATTCAAAAAATTTTTTTGATTTTTTTTTGACAAATTTTGGAAATTTTTTTTTGTTCATAAAATCAAATTAAACTACGTATTTTTAACTATATCGCCTGTAAATTTTATTAAAATCGATCAAAAAGTTTCAGAGTTATTAATTTTTGAAAAAAACGCAACACTCATTTTCAATATGGCGTAGCGGCCGCCATTTTGAAAATTTTTCAAAATCCTTTTAGGGTTAAATTTAATTCATATAAGACTTCTATTTCCCAAGGTTTCGAAGAAATCGGAAGACCACTTGCAAATCGCTTTTTTTCTGACGGAGTCTTACCCACATTTCAGCTTTTTGAACAAAATATACATCAATTACATCTTTAATAACATTTAAGAGAAGCAGCAGAAATTAACAGGCGCATTAGCCCAATGTAGCATGGAACATAAAATTGTGAATTTAACAATATTGTTAAATTCACTCACATATATGAGTGCAAAAATCGTGCAGTACAATGAACGAATGTTGGGCAGGCTGCAGGCTTTACATGAGTGCCGCTAGAGCTCGCTGCCTCAAGCTCGCAGTTTACCTCAAAAAGGCAAGAATCTACTCCCGAAAGGTAAGCAGCAACTACTCAGCGGCAGCTGCTCACCTTTCGGGAGCAGATGCTCGCTTTTTTGAGGTGAGCTGTGAGCCCTGAGCAAGGGCACTAATTTCGGACATGAAAAGCCATCAGCCTACCTAAAATTCTTTCAGTGTACTGCAAGCATTTTGTTATCTGGGATGTTTTATTATTTAGAAACTTGCATTTTGCTAATTATGCGAATAACTAAGCTAAGCAATATAACATTAAGATATTTAGCAAATCAGGAACTGTTTAAATAAATAATAATCGCTATTTACTAACTTCACATTAAAAAAGGTTTCTAAATTAGTCCTTTGAAGAATTTACTTTCAAAGTTTAGTGAAAACTGTGTAACGATTTAAATGTCTTACTTTTAAACATTTAAATTACGTTTTCACTAAACTATGCAAGTAAATACAACAAACAAAAAAACAAACAATAAACAATTGAAAATTAAAAACAAAAAAACAGGTATATCTTGTTTTTCCATTTTCCTATGAATCCAACTGTTAGTTTTTTAATACAATGGCTGGTTTCTTCATGGGACTTAATGGGTTAAATAACTGCCTCGCAAACCAAAATATGCCGTATTGGCTGCCTCGTCCCGTTTTCCTCTACACCAGATTAGGAAAAAATTAAAATCGGTCAAAAATTAACGAAGTTATAATCATTTTTGGAAATTTGAACGTCTGAATACATTTTTGTGCCGGGCAAAAATTACAAGTACCGATATTTTAAAATCTGACATCATATTCGTAATCAGCGACCTTAAAAACTCCCGAGTAACAAATTTCAAATGAATCTAGTAAATTTAAAAATAATTTGTCTCAGGCACTCGGAGTGCAGATATGCGGGTATAAACACAAGCATTAAAAAGTTGATTTTTGCAATTTTCTATCAGAAAATTTTCTTTATCCCTTAACTATGCGCTTTTATTTTTAAGACCTTGTAGAAGTCTCTAACACGTCAGGTTAAAGAGAAAAAAATTGTTGAAAATTCTCAAAAAAGCTCTTTTGGGGTCTTTACCCCCACTTTTTTTAAAATCCTGACATGATGGACAATTTTGTAAGTAAAGATCGTCTTCAGCGTCCAAAAATACATCGGAAACCATTCCGTTATCTCATAGAAAAAGTAAGTCTGTTTTTGTTGACCTGTGTAATGAATATAGGTTTCATGAATTACAACTATGGATTTAAATAATGTTATATTTTATTAAGAGAAAATTAAATGTAGTTACAATTTTGGTTTTAACAAGTCATACATTTTGTTATGGTTAAAATATAATACGTAAAATTATCTTATTCTAAATTTTTAATTTAAAACTAAGTGAGTGGCTTATTTACCCTGACTTCACGTGAGCGACTTTACCCCGAGTGTATTCCTCACATTTCAGAATAAATTTAATTAAATCTTTTTGAAATCAGACAAAACTATATATGTACTTCGAAGAAGGACATCCAATAGCAACAAAAAAATTTGTCAAATAAATTAAGACTTAAAAATAATTATCGAAAAACTTAAAAATCCAAAAAATGTTTTTTTTCTGAAACCTCTAAAAACATTTGATTGCCTCTGATTCTATGTTGAATTCATGAAACTGAACGAAAGTTCGTTAATATAAGTTGAATGTCAAGTACTACTCACAATACGAATATCTCCATCTTAACCCGGCGAGTATGTGGTTGGGCATGTCATGCCCCACATTTACTTAAATCCTTTTAAATCCTAAAATTTCCACTGTAACGTTTTGAAACTTCGAGTAGCTGAAGTTATGGGTTCATAAGAGAAGATGATGGTATGGTGATAGTGTTATGTAAATTATATTTTAAATTACTTGGACGTAAACGTCAATTTTGCATATTTTTGGCGAATTTTTTTTTCCTAATTTCTACTAAATTAATGACAACTGAATTGAGATATATTCTAAAAAGCAGTATTATGCTCCTGATTCACTAATATTTAAAGTCCTGCCTTTATAAAAGTGCAAATTTGATTTTATAAAAGTTTTAAGTTTTCATTGTTTTATTTAATCATATGATAAATCTTATGACAAAGAGTTGATTTTATCTTTATAAATAAATAAATAATTAAGGAAATATATTTTATTACATGCCTTTTTATAATATAATACCAGAAATTAACTTAATATAGCTATATGTAACATTTATAAGCAACTTTACATTTTGGGCATGTCATGCCCACCACATAGTCGGTGTAACAGTTTCCCGCCACATACTTAGTGAGCGGGTTTACCCCAGTCTCCCCTACAGTTATTGTTTTACTACAGGTAAAATTTGAAAACAATGTAAAGAAGAAAATGTGTTGAAAATATTAAATTATACTTCAATAAAATGCCCCGATAGCAACATATACGCTTCAAGAAGTTCCAGAGATTTTAGTATTAGTTGTTCAAGAATATTCTTGGCCAATACCGTCAATATACAAAGAATATTCACACTGTTGTTCAATATTGCTGTGACAAAATTCTGCGCATGCACAAAAGTAGCAAAACACTACTGAGGATGTGTAGGGGAGACTGGGACAAAATGGGGTAGACGGATCAAATGGGGTACCCCTGTTTTTCCATGATAGGCACTTTTAATTTTTTTATCCTCGATATATATCATTCATATCGATAAGAAAATGGTATTAATTATGAAGACACTACGAAAATTTTTTTTTCTAAATGTTATACAATTTTAAAGTTTTAAGCAAAAAAATATGAATGTTTTTCGAAATTAAAGGGCTTGGTGTATTCCACGTCAGTTCAACACAAAAAATTTTATTAGGTTTTGGGATTCGGTTGAAATTGGGTAGATTATATCCTCTGGTGGTAATAAATAAAATTCCCAAGCGATTTTAAAAAATTTCAAAAATTGGCGGACATATTGGATTTTTAATTTTTTTGTACTTTTTTTTTGAAAAATATATATCTGTGCTTGTTCTTAACGGATTTTAGTTTATGACCTCTTAAATTGTTCGTATTGAAATATACTTTTATTTAAAAAATTAAAATTAAAAAAATTATTTAAATTTTTTGTTTAAAAAATTAATTTAATTTTTTGAAAAGCCATAGAAAAAATATGCTACCTTCAATTTTGAACATTTTTTTACCATTTGTAGACATAAATGTGTTGAACTTGTCCTGAAATTTTCATCGTGGGACAGCCAGTAGTTTTTGAGAAAAAAAATAAAACGTAAATCCTTGCATAGCGCTGTAGCGCTCAGTTTTAATGCCGCACGATTGTAAATGGAATTTTAATGAAAGTACGAGTTTTGATTAACCCTAGAACTAAAATATGATTTTTTTATAGACTAACGAAAAACTGGGGTGGTTTGGTACCCCAGATTTGAAACAATTGTAAAAGGTTACCTTTTTTGTAATTTTTTTAATTTGTCATCAATGTGGTTAATTTGAAAAAATTAAACGGATTTTCAAAGGTAAATAGAGACAATTTTATTTTGATTAAGGCAACTTGAAAATTTAAATATTATTTACAATATATACAAATGTTAAATGATTTTAAAATAGAATAAAAATCATTTATTACAAAGGAGGTTTCTATTTTTTACGGGGGAGTTTCCGAGGTCTTACAGTTTTTCTTTATTTACCTTTTAAAATCCGTTTAATTTTTTCAAATTAGCCACATTGTTGACAAATTAAAAAAATTACAAAAAAGGTAACCTTTTACAATTGTTTCAAATCTGGGGTACCAAACCACCCCAGTTTTTCGTTAGTCTATAAAAAAATCATATTTTAGTTCTAGGGTTAATAAAAACTCGTACTTTCATTAAAATTCCATTTACAATCGTGCGGCATTAAAACTGAGCGCTACAGCGCTATGCGAGGATTTACGTTTTATTTTTTTTCTCAAAAACTACTGGCGGTCCCACGATAAAAATTTTAGGACAAGTTCAACACATTTATGGCTACAAATGGTAAAAAAATGATCAAAATTGAAGGTAGCATATTTTTTCTATGGATTTCAAAAAATTAAATTAATTTTTTAAACAAAAAAATTAAATAATTTTTTTAATTTTAATTTTTTAAATAAATTTATATTTCAATACGAACAATTTAAGAGGTCCTAAACTAAAATCCGTTAAGAACAAGCAGAGATATATATTTTTCAAAAAAAAGTGCAAAAAAATTAAAAATCCAATATGTCCGCCAATTTTTGAAATTTTTTAAAATCGCTTGGGGATTTTATTTATTACCACCAGAGGATATAATCTACCCAATTTCAACCGAATCCCAAAACCTAATAAAATTTTTTGTGTTGAACTGACGTGGAATACACCGCTTACAAAACTTTTTGGGATAATCTATTTAATTTGGCGAGTATGGGGTCATTTTCAGCTCTTATCATGGAGTAATTTTTAATAGGATAGATAGTTAAATTGTTTTCAATTAACTGGGAAACATTACATTTTGTTGTAATATGCAGTGTGGGCAGAATGGAGTACTATAGTCTCCACTCGTGTCACAAAAATTACCGTAAAGAAATTGGCTGCCTTTATTCTCGTGTTACTTACGATGTTTTTTATTCCTAATGCACAAAAGAGGCGATTTCAGACAGCAGACGACAGGGAGTCACTTGTTCGACTTGTATGAAAATGGCAGCCAGTGAACCGGTTGAACGTCGAAAACAGCCAGTGTGGGGCCATATCGGGTGCTACTCTGTTTTATTTAATTACTTAAAAACATTATTTTTATTTCGAGGCATTCATACTATCGATGTTTCACTATTGATATATCGACATTTTTCATTATTGATGTTTTTTGTTAAATTCTAATAAATACTACTTGTTTTTTCATAATAATAAAGAATCCTACTTCTTGTTTGCATTTAAGTAATTCTTTACAAAACCGACAATTTGTGGACGTCCACATGAAAAGGGCCCATATTGTCGGTTCCAGTTTTCGAGATAATCGCAATTTAGTAATTTTGGAGCAAAATCTTAATTTTTTTTTTATTTTTTAATATCAATCCACATGTTTTGACAAGTCGAATCATGCGGTTTTCATTAATTTATCGATAATTTAACTGTTTGATTTCATTGGTTCTTTAGAAAAATGAAAAGGGTCCATTTTGTCGGTCATTTGCAAAAGTAATCCGAATTTTAAAAATAGAGGTGTGGAAAAATTTAAAACTTCTTGATTTTCCATCTTTAAGGTGTCCTGGACTGTAAACAATAATTCTTATCTGAATAACTTCTCAGAAAAACCAGAGATATTGATGTTAGAATCTTTTTTTTTGTAATTTTCGAAATGAAAATTTGGATATTGCGTAAATTTTTTCATAATAGAGACTGTTAAAAAAATTTTTAATTAGTTTAATATATATTCTTTTTTTTCAAATGACACAATAAAATTGTACCTAATCATTAATCTTGTAAAAAAATGGTTTTTTAATAGAAAAATTCTCCTTTTTAGAAAAGGGCCCATATTGTCGGTTTTTCGTATTTTCAAAATTAAGAGGGGGGGGATGGTTTTAAAAATTTTAAACCTATTGGTTTAGTATCTTTTAGGTACCCTGGACTGTAAAAAATTCTTATCTGAATAACTTCCCAAAAGAACCAGAGATATTGATGTTAATGTCTTTTTTTCGTAATTGTCGAAATGAAAATTTGGATATTGCGTCATTTTTTTCATAATAGAGACTGTTAAAAAAATTTTTAATAAGTTTAATATATATATTCTTTTTCTTCAAATTACACAATAAAATTGTACCTAATCAATAATCTTGTAAAAATGGTTTTTTAATAGAAAAATTCTCCTTTTTAGAAAAGGGCCCATATTGTCGATTTTTAGTACTTAAGTACGAAATTTTTGAAAATGAAGAGGGGGGATGGTTTTAAAAATTTAAAACCTGTTGGTTTTTTATCTTCAAGGTGCCCTGCACTGGAAACAATTCTTATCTGAATAACTTCCAAGAAGAACCAGAGATACAACAATTAGTTGGTATCGCAATCTTAAATTTCGTTTTTCTCGAAATGACGTTTTTGGCGTTCTAAACTTTGAAATTCCTTAACTCAGCGAATTTTTAACCAAAAAAGTTCTAAGACCACTCAAAATTTTCCAAATTTTGCCAGGAATACGCCCATATAGATAACTCCAATAGTGCCAAAATGGGCCCTTTTCATGTGGACGTCCACATTTAGTTATTGTTATTTTAGAATTTTATTTTCAATAAAAATCATAATGGCTGTTTTCGGCACTCGCTCGAGTTAACTCCGAGTTAACGGTGATTGATTAGATCCAAAAGAATGTCAATGATAATTGAATAGTCGTTAACTCTGAGTTAACCCGGGGCGAGTGCCGAAAACAGCCAATGTAAATTTTAAGTATGATAGTCAAGAATGAAATATCTTTTTTGTCCTACTTGCACAGAAAGTATGTCATTTCGGGCACTTAGAGCAGGCGCAAAGTAACTCATTACCACCCAGGGGTAGAAGAAGCGGGCGCAAAATAGTTTGCGCCCGCTTCCTCTACCTCCGAGCGGAGGTACACATTTGGTTTTGTTCACATTTCGGTTATAAAAATTGGCAATTACTATATTTCCAGAATACATTGTTGTCTTATTTCTATATTAAAACTTGTATCATTATAGACTTCAAAGAGTTAACATTTATATAGAGTTTAATTTTAAACTATGACCGTTTAATCGTTCGTGCCCTCAATAACATACTTTCCATGCAGTTAGGACAAAAAATTATGTTAGCATCATGGGCGCAAAGGTGATTACGACTCTGGCGAAATTTCGGGACCTCAGGGAAACTTTCGCTCCCTCGGCTTCGACTGGGGCGCGAAATTGTGTCCCCTCCGTTCCTTCATTTCGCCATCGTCGCAATCACCTATTTTGCGCCCTTGATACGAAAATAACTATTTTGTCCTACCAGCACGGAAAGTATGTAATTTCGGGCACTTAGAGCGGGCGCAAAGTACACTACCGGTCAAAATTGAGAGACCACCCATTTTCAGGCGAATAAAAAACGTTTTAAAACATAAAAATTATTGAAACTAAAATTTTTTTCTGTTCATTTTTTGAAAGATGATAAAATTTTGAAAAGAAGAAGATATTTCAGAAGTCGTTTGGCCAATAATTTATTTAGATATTTTTAAAAAATCGTCATTTTCAATGTTTTACAAAAATTTAAATAACTTCTAAAATAATAAACGCTTTTTAATGATCTTAGGCTTATTTTAAAGGTCATCAGCTACACTATAAGAATTACTTATAGGCATTAACGTGTAATTTTTTTCTTAGAAAATGCAGGCCGTCAAACTTGGACCAAACAAATTCAAAAAATTTGAAACAATCTTATTGATAGAAAAATAATTTTTAAAATTCAAACTTATTTTTTTTATTAAATTTTCTTGAAAAATCTACACCATATGATGTTTTATATATTTTCTAATATAGTTTTCAGTATAGAAAAATTGTTCCAAATTTTTTGATTTTGTTTGGTCCAAGTTTGACGGCCTGCATTTTCTAAGAAAAAAAAATTACACGTTAAGGCCTATAAATAATTCTTATAGTGTAGCTAATGACCTTTAAAATAAGCCTAAGATTATTAAAAAGCGTTCATTATTTTAGAAGTTATGTAAATTTTTGTAAAACATTGAAAATGACGATTTTTTAAAAATATCTAAATAAATTACTGGCCAAACGACTTCTGAAATATCTTCTTCTTTTCAAAATTTTATCATCTTTCAAAAAATGAACAGAAAAAAATTTTAGTTTTAATAATTTTTATGTTTTAAAACGTTTTTTATTCGCCTGAAAATGGGTGGTCTCTCAATTTTGACCGGTAGTGTAACTCATTACCACCCAGGGGTAGGGGAAGCGGGCGCAAAATATTTTTTATCCCACATGCACAAAAATGGCGCTTTTAGATAGTTGACGACAGGGAGTAAAGTCACTCATTTGTTCGACCATATGAAAATGTCGTCCATTTTCTCCCAAGAGGCAAACATAACAGCTGATCCCATGCGTTATTTTTGCCCTTGGGAGAAAGCGGCCGCCATTTTCATATAAGTCGAACAAGTGAATGACTTTTACTCCCTGTCGTCTGCTATTTGAAATCGCCACTTTTGTGCATTAGGAATAAAAAATATCGTAAGTAACACGGGAATAAAGGCAGCCAATTTGTTTACGATGATTTTCGCTCCCTCGGCTTCGCCTCGGGCGCGAAATTGTGTCCCCTCGGTCCCTTCATTTCGCCATCGTCGCAATCACCTATTTTGCGCTCTTGATACGAAAATAACTATTATACAACTCAGGCGTATTATGGTCACTTTATCTACCTGTACAGGCGCGTGCTAAGTTCCCCCTTATAACCCAGCAGTCAATAAAGTAACCATTATAACCATTATATCTGTTCACGCATCCATGTACCATAATTAGTTGCCATAATTTTGTTATACTTACAAAATTGATAGTTCAAGTTATAGAAATGTTTTTTGTTTAATTCAGGATTTAGAAATCTAATTCAGGAAATTTATGGTAATTTATGTGGTCATTTATAAAAATTGTGAGGTAATTTATAATATTATTACAAAACATAATTCAAGATTTAAAAAAAAATGTTCTGCTATTATCATAATTTTCTTAAATTTACGAGTACACAGAAGAATTCTGATGGTTAGTGGAATCGATTTATTCGTTTGGTTTTCTGTAAACAGTCAATTACAAAAAGGTACCCCATTTTTTAAAGTGACAAGACACTACTGGACACTATTGCGCACAACTGTTAATTAAAAATATGGATTTTTCATAAAAAGATGTTTTATGTCCAATGCATACTTCAAGGACTTGAACTTTGTAGGGGAGAGGTATGCACGTTAAGACGGGTTTTGTTTTTCATCAATAATTTTTCACAAACAAAATTTAGCGAATACTATATGCATTCCAAAAAGTATTGTCCAGGACTACAACATTGTCAAAGAAAGTAATATTTTTGGGCAAAAATAAAAATGTATAGCTGATTTTGTAAACATATTATTTTTTACAAAAAAAGAAAGTGGTCCGTACGGTGAGACACCCAGAGTAATTTATTTTAAATTGAGACAAAATGAATTATGACGTCAGATTCTAATTGCTTATTGTTTATTTATTCATTCTGATGATCTTAGCTTAAGGAAAAAAACGTATTAAAAATTATTATCTTAAAAAAGAGAAGAAAAAGATAAAATTTATTTTATTCTCCACAGAGAATTAATTGGAATCATTATCGTCGCAACTTTCACAGGTAAAGCAAATGTAGAACACTTAAAAATTGAGGATTGAAAGTGAAGCTTAATGATAATAATATTTTCACACCGTGCGCGTCTCAACTAGCGAACCACAGAGTGTCTCAACCTAAACTAAAACCTAAACTAAATCTGTTATGTAAATGTTATCTGCAGTTTTTTCTGACAATAAAAAATGCACTAAATAGGGTAAACGTACCAATTGTCGAGGATGGTTCCTGTTGTCGAGTAAACAAACTTTGAATTTTATTTAAACAGTGTAGAACATTGTAAATGAAAAAAAGTAATAAATATTAATTTTTTTATGCGTTATAAATGTGAAAAAAATATATTAATATTATATACACAAACAAATGAGACATTTTAGACAATATTTTTTGGTTATTACCATGGTAACATTGACAAATGGAACACCCTCGGCAATTGGTACACTTACCCTACACTAGACAGAAATCATGAAAAACACTTTTTCTAACTAAAAAATTGGTTCGCTCTAGCTCTACGAAAAAAGCAGTTATCGCGCTTCTATTGAATAAAAAGTTTAATATTAATGATTCGACAAAATGTCAATAAATTGTATGATATTATCAGATACTTAGGATATAATATCTAAGAGTGTCTCAACATGCGTACTTCTCGCCAACTTAGGTATACAGTTTATTTTATCCCCAAACCATGCGCATATTTTGAGGAATTCCATTTTGTAATGTTGTAGAGAAAAAGTTATTTTGTCTTCAAATTATGCTCTGTGTATATAATTATAGCATTAGAACTATGTTCAATGCATACTTTAAGTACTTAACATTTCTAGTCAGGCAACGAAAAAATAATGTATTTTTTGGTCCCCAAAATATGCGCTGTATATGGAAATATTGGTTCTCTAACTATGCTTTGTACAGAAGAAGAACATACTTGTCCAACATGCGGACCTTCTCAACGTGCGTATATCTCCCCTACTTTGGTATACATTTTTTTTATCCCAAACTATGCGCATATTTTGAGGAATTCCATTTTGTAATGTTGTAGAGAAAAAGTTATTTTGTCTTCAAATTATGCACTGTATATAATTATAGCATTAGAACTATGTTCAATGCATACTTTAAGAACTTAACATTTCTAGTCAGGCAACGAAAAAATAATGTATTTTTTGGTCCCCAAAATATGCGCTGTATATGGAAATATTGGTTCTCTAACTATGCTTTGTACATAAGAAGAACATACTTGTCCAACGCATACTTTGAGGTCTTGAAAGTCGTAACTTTTTTACTATGTCCAACGCTTATTTTGGGGTCAGTTCCCAAATTATGCCTTAAAACTCAGGTCCTCAAAGTATGCATTTTTCGGTTTTTTGGTTATCTATTGTTTATTTATGAATATTTATTGAAACTATTTTAAGGGAGCATTGTTGAACACCTGACAAACCTATAGACGCAGAAAAAAATGGGTGTCCCAAACTATGCGTTGTACATATATATATATATTTTGTCTGTTCGCATTTAGTTTGTCTGTTCGCCGTTAGAAGGGACATAGAGCCCCCCGCTGCGAGGGCTACTTGGAATTGAGTCCCGAGCAACCTTCATAGCGGGGGTCGCTCGGACCCTTAAACCCTCATTAAGGAAAACTGCTAATGACTTTTCTATTAATAATTAAAAATAAAAAATTTTTAAATAGTAACATTTTTAACTTTTAAATTAACATATTTAAATTCCTTAATTTTTCACGATTTTATACATATGTTGTTTACCAAAAAAATGTTAAAATTATATTTTATAGAAAAAGTCATTAACAGTTTTACTTAATGAGGGTTTAAGGGTCCGAGCGATCTCCGCTGTGAGGGTTGCTCGGAACTCAGTTTCAACTTGGTGTGCCGTATGGTGGGGGAAGGCTACTTCCCCTCACGGGACTAACTGGGACATCTCTCCTTGTATGTACACTGAAAGAATTTTTGGGGAGGCTGCTGACTTTTAATGTCCGAAATTAGTTCCCCTTTGCTCAGGGCTCGCAGCTCACCTCAAAAAAGCGAGCATCTACTCCCGAAAGGTGAGCTGCTGCCCCTGAGGAGTTACTGCTTACCTTTCGGGAGTAGATTCTCGCCTTTTTGAGGTTAACTGCGAGCTTAAGGCAGCGAGCTCTAGCGGCACAAAAAGCCTGCAGCCTCCCAAAAATTCTTTCAGTGTAGTGTAGAAAGATAACGATAGTGCTTCGTGAGTGATATATTTATTTTTTGAATATATCACATTACTATTTGATATAGTTTTTTTTATTTTGGATAACATTAGATATTTTCTGTTTTTTATATAATTTCTCTACAATTTGTAGAGAGTTAATCAAAGTGTTTCTTGAGTGGTATAGTTATATTTTTCTAAATATTATATTACCATTTGATATAGTTTTATTCATTTTGAATTTAAAGGATAGAGAAATTGACATTTACTTTTTTCCTGTTTTGAATAACATTTGATTTTTTTATTTAAAAGATAAGAAAAGAAATATTGGATAGAATTGAAATTTCGATTGATTGGATGTTGGATGGAATTTGAAGTATTTAAAATGGATTAAGGAGATATATTGGATGAAATTGGAATTTGACTATTTAACACCTTGAAAATAATTTTAATGCATTTTTATGAAACTTGGTACCCTAAGGTTTCTGGGATCACTAATTACTAATCTGACATCAGTTTTTCGAAATTCAAAATGGCGGATCCAAGATGGCGTTAATTTTTTCAAAATTCGTTGAATTTGCTTGAAACTTGTTACTCAGGGGTTTTAAGGGTCGCTGATTACGAATCTAACATTAGTTTTCCAAAATTCAAAATAGCGGATCCAATATGGCGGACAACGAAATGAAAAATTGATCAGATTGGCTCGAAACTGAATACTTGAGGATTTTCAGGGTCGCTGATTACGAATCTGAAATCAGGTTGAGTCGCGCAACATGAATCGAAAATGTGCTGCAACGCGCCCTCTTTTTTCTCAGTGCACTTACGAAAAAATCCTTAAATCGCACACTGGGTGTGCGACACCCGGGGACTTTTAAGTGTGTTCTTTAAGCTGGAATAGGATATTATCTTTTTGAAAAATTATCTTATATTGCTCAGTACATCTATTTTGAAGGAAAATAGGTTTCATAATGATTTATTTAATATTAATAATTAAAAAAGGGTTTTTTTAAATTACTGAAATCACCTTAAACCAAAAACTGGGTGTCAGACAAGCAGAAATTTTTCGCCGTCAACTTCATAAAGTTATCAAATACACAAAAACACTTGACAGACTAATATCAATCATGATACATGAAGTTAAGTACAAAATGTACTGTCCAATATCAACACATGTTCAATTTTTACGAATTTAAATGAGATATTAGAGTAAAAAGCTAGAATATGGGTGTCGCACACCCAGGGTGCGGTTTAAGGGTTAATGTTAATATTTCCAAGCATGTGAGTCTTTAGAAGCATTTGGGATAAATAATAATTAATTATTTTACCCAATTAATGGTATATTAGTCTCAAATAAAATAATGATTTATTATGAATATTTGATACAAACAAATCTGTAGTTCTTTGGAAAAATTATTTTTTTGATTCAAATAAATATTTGAATTAAAAGAACATGAATTACTGAATCAAGCAATTTTCATAATAATTGATTTGAAGCAATATTTATTAATTTGAATTATTCCATTTATTTGACCTAAGTAATGCAAATTTGGTAAAAATATCTAAGTAATAGATAATAGACAAATAAAATATTTAATTGAATCAAACAATGTTTTCCATTTTTATTATTAATATTGATAATAATAGTTTAATATACCGACAGATTAGCTCAGTCGGATAGATGCCTCGCTTGGCGGTCGTTTTAAGGACCAAGGGTAAGTACCCTTGGTTCGCGCCCTTTTGGCTTAGTATTTTTCCGGCACGTGAGACAATCTGAGCGGGAGGTTTGACGTCGAGGTATAATGATGTGCACCGTCGATTATTGTCCGGTACACACCATTAGAACTCGACTGTCGATAAACCGGTTGTACTCAGGAGAGGTTTTCTACAGTTTCCCTCTCCATTGGCGAGAAAACCCATTAGACGGGTGATCCAGGCGATTTGGGTACAAAAGATCCAAACCAAAAGATCCAAGACAAAAGGTCCAAACTGAAAGATCCAATATTTGTAAGATCCAATAGACAGAAAATCCAATAGACAGAAGGTCCAAGTTACTAAAAGTTCCAAACGTACAAAAGATCCAAAAAAAATAAATTCAAAAGAAGGATAAATTTATTGAATTGTTAAATATATAAAAATGTAAATGTATAACCTAAAAATGTAAGTGGTAACCCAATGTATTTAAATATTTAATTTCTTCATTTTGTTGCACGTATTGATCGTACTGTGATACGATATTAAAAATCCAGTTTTCTATTGTTGAAAAATAATTTGTCGGCAAAGCCCTTATTTTTTGACCCAACTGAAGTTGCCTTTGCATGCATTCTGTTTCGCCTTGTTCCTGTTGCAATTCGTTTAAAAAAGCGTATAGGCTCGGATGATATCGTCCAAGAAGAACTTGGAATCTATTATGCCATCCCTCAGACGCGTTATTTGTTCTCGCGATTCCTTGAAGAACGGCATCATATTGGTTCCACAGTTTTGGCTCGTATCTTACAGGCACAGCTTTTCTTCTACCTCTAGCAGTCTTGCCACGAATATAAGTAACCTAAGAAGAAACAATTTATAATTATAATACATGATTAAATACATTGTAATATATTAAAATAATTATTGAAATTGTAACCTCGAAGTATTCTGCAACAGGGACAAATTCCTCTGGTACTTGGTCGAAAAATATATCAAAAACCTTAGGCACATCCGTGGCAGGTACAAACGCAAGAGCGCACATTGTTCAGGAAGTTTTGCTACACTGAAAAACTGTTAGGAGAGCTGTTCGCCCAATGCGGTGAACTGCTGCGTTAAAAAGAAACGCACAGCTCACTTTATATTTGGGCGAGTTACTCTCCTTTTTGGGCGAGCAACTCTCCTTTTTGATAGAGCTGCTGACCTTTTTGTCAAGCAGCCGCTCGCCAACGCCATTGGTAGTCAAGTTTAGGAGAGCAACTCGCCTAATTTTGATAGAGCTGTGAGTTTAAAGTTAAGTAGCGCTGCACAACAGTCAATAGTGGAACTGCTCTACCAACAGTTTTTCAGTGTAATACAGCATCAGGTATGTTCTGCAGTTTTCTGGCAATTCTCGAGGGTGGACATTCTGGATGTTCGACGGCAAGTCTTTTTAGATCAATTTTCTCTTTGAGAGCTTCTACTTCTTCAGGATCTGGTGCATGACCGTGAGAGTCGGCATCTCCTCCAGAAAGAATTTCAACATTATCTCCTATACTAATTGTAGTTGCCCTAGCGCCGCATTGCTTTTTTTCTTTGCATCTCCAATATATTTTTGTCCCAACTCCAGAACTGTGCTTTGTGTATAAATATCCACTTACATGTAAATATCTCGTTTTGCCTTTTGTTAAAATTTCAATTTCCATTTTAAATATAATTACTCAATAATTTTGAAACACAACAAATTTTGAACTACGTTGACAAACCTAAACTGACGGAAACTGTTATGAAAAGACGGTTATTCGAACAACTTAACAACTTCAAGTGTAAATAAAAAAAATGAAGGTCTGAATTGAAAAATTGTTTCCTTTAGTATTTAAATTTAAATTTTTATTTTTGGATATTTAATTCCTTGGACTTTTTGTGTTTTGGATCTTCAAAGTCTTGGACTTTTCGGTTTGGACCTTTTGTTTTGGATCTTTTGTCCCTATACCATCCAGGCAAATGCGAGTACTCCTAATTTTTAAGTCGCTCTGTAGGCGCAAAAATTTAGTATTAAGTAAAATTTAAGAAATGTTTGTAACAAATGTTCTACGGTTGTAAAAACACTTGTATAGCCAAGATTGTAGGCTTAAGACGGGTGTATAAACCCCACGATGGTCAGGGTTTTAATTTAATTTTCTACAATTTGAACTGTATAAAATATTTTTTGAATTGTATGTTGAATAAAAGTAGGGGTGGATGGGGCAAGAATAGTTAGGTAAGACCTTTTCGGATCATGTTATAAAAAATCAGTAAATTTTCGTTTTCTCTATTTTATTGGATTTAGACTATTTAATATTGATATCTGAAAGTAATAACAATATGTTCTGAACATTTTCTAAATTTTAATATTGAATAAAAATTCGTCTGAACTAGAACCTGAAAGTTAACCAATTTTCTTCAGACGACCACCAATTTATTGGTCAATAAGCTTCATTTTTCCGTATATGTGACCTGGTCTATGAAAAGGGACCTTACGTGTCAAAAAATCATTTTTTACTTTTTTGTTGATTCGGATAGGGTTTGAAATGCTCTTTAAGATGGTGAAAACCAAAAAATCATAAGTTGATTAGAAGTTTTTAAAAAAATTTTAAAGTTAAAAAAAACAAGAGTAAAAATACGAAAAAACTGATTTTTTTTATTATACAAATTAAAATAACGAAGACGATAATCTTTTTATTATTTAGAAAAGTTGACAATTTCTTTGACAACTGTCAACAGTTAAAATTCAAATTTGTTATCATATTTGTAATCAGCGAAAAAAACCCTTACAAACATGTGTCACTTATTTATACTTATTGTTGCAAGTTAGAAAACTTAGATTATTTTTTCTATGTTTAGGGAGTTTGTTATTAATTTATATAAACAATTAGTAAAAAAAAATTTCATTACTTGTATGTTATTTATTTAGATACTGTGATTCACTGTGAAGAAAATAAGCCTAAATTGATTAAAAAATATTAATATTTAAAAAAGTTACAAGGGTTTTTCTAAGTTAAACTTTAACTGCTGTTTTCTCGAAAACTTGTTTTCGCACGTAAGGTCCCTTTTCACTGTCCAGGTCACATATAATTACGCACCATTGTGTATATCAACCTAAAAAGAACAATTAAACATTTTTTTATAATTTCCAGTCGCATTAGCAGGATTTTTCCGTGCCAAACTAGCTCTAACTATTCTTGACCCATGGGGGAGTACGGAACCCATATTTCAATTTTTCTTAAATTTTGTGAAACAACGTGAATTTAATTGAAAATAAATACGATATTCGTGTTCAGCAAGAATATATTAAAGCGTGATTAAGATTACGTTGACATTTTAGAAAAATAGGTGTTTTATAAAAATAAACTCCTAACTTCGCAAATGGTGGCAGATTGACTTCTAATTTTTACTATCATCTGTTGGGGGTCGTCCATAAGCCACGTAGCCCCATTTTTTGGGAATGATGACCCTCCCCCCGTAGTACGCTATTACATGTAGGGGAGAGTGGGGCAAGACGGGATACTTAAGGTTTAAAGCGCAAAAAAACGAAAATTATCGAATATATACTTTATTATTATTTTTAATTATCATTTTTGGAAATCAGTCTTTCGTAAAAAAGGCGTACAAAGGCTATCTGTTTCTTAAAAAAGCTTATAATTAATAATATTGAAAAAATTGCAAATCTCCCCATCTTGCCCCACCGGCGGGTAAGATGGGGTACTAACAAAAAACAACCTATTTCTGTCGACAAATTTTACAAATAAAAGTTGCATCTTCATCTTCATGCATAACTGCAGTGAGCCCATTGGCCGCAGACAAAAAAAGCAGGCCAGCCTTCATTTGAGTCTAAATAATAACCATTACAATAGAGACAAGGTGTATTTTCTACTTTACCATCGCTAATTGATGATTTAACCTGACAAGCTTTTTTCTTTTTGGTCACTCTTATTTTATTCAGTCTTGATTTTAGTAGTTTTCTTAACTTCTCTTATTTTTTTTTTTGCTTAATTTGTGAACCCCGTCTTGCCCCACTCTCCCCTACCCCATCTTGCCCGCACCTACGAAATTTAATAAAACGATTAATTACTGCAATTTACGATTCAACAAAGAAAAAAAAACATATGCTTCTCTTCTTCTGTAACCCTTGACAGTTAGAAAAAAATTTATACAGTTCATTAACTGTTATTATTAAATAATAAACGTCTCCTAAAAAAGTGAAAAAATGACAAAAAAATCGTCGAAAACAGTTTTTTTAGTAAAACAGATAAAAGATTTGTTCTCATGGCTTTTAGGTTTTATAAACAAGAAACTATCGTCTCGGTGCAGTATTGTGTAAAACATAATCGCGATTGGTTAAAAAAACGTTTGTTAAATAGGGCCGGTACCCCGTCTTACCCGCTACCCCGTCTTGCCCCACTCTCCCCTATTAGCGCCATTTTTTCCCTTTGTCGTAGTCAATTGCTTGACTCCCCTCCCCTTCAAGAGGTTACATGGTTTATGAATGGCCCCTTAGTGTTAAGACACGAAAATATCATGAATGTTTCAACGTTTAACATATTTCTTAGAATTGTTAAAATTTCGACATCCATTCTTACATTTGTGGAACGCTATCAGATTTAATTTTCTAAATATTATTAAAAAAAAGAATGAAATTAGTGTGAAAAATACTTAATTGAAGTATTATTGTTTCTGTTTGACGATAACTGTTACTATTTAGAAATATGATACAAACCTTTTTAAAAAAACGGTTTATGAGAAATAGTATTCAATATTATGATTTGTTTATTTTATGAAGTAGACAGAAAATTTTTCAATAATTGTTAAGTAATTACTATATAAGACTATGTAAAAATTATGCATAATTTGTTAATTTTTTTTTAAATGATATTGAATGCATTGGGTACTATTAATTAAAATTATTGCAAAATTTATTTATTTTCTTACATTATTTTTAAGATAATCAGGGTTCTTATGTTATGGCAGTTGCGCCCAGCAAGTATTCACGCGCGTTTACGCGCGTTTGTTTTAGCTAGTTATAATTATTCAAGGCTGATTAGTTATAATTCTCTATTCATGGATAATACATTTTACTATTGTTTAAGGGGATATTGAAGAGTTAAGGAGGTTATTTATAGGTATGCAGACCTTTAGAAAAAATATTGAATTGGCATTAAAGAATTTTTTAATATTATTTTTATTCGTATCTTCTGGAAGAACAAATATCAATTTTAAAAAAAAAATTGAAAGTAACAAAAATTGTTTATTAAGTCATTTTGTATATGATCAAAGTTTTCTTCATATTAAAAGGTTAAACTTTCTTAAAATTGATTTGATTTCAGAAAATGATTCTCTATAAATTGACTGCTCAGATTTATAATCAAATACACTGTTTTGAAAATATACTTATTTGTTTAAAAATTTTTTTTAATTAAATCACTTGTTGTAAACAAATAAGTATATTTTCAAAACAGTGTATTTGATTATAAATCTGAGCAGTCAATTTATAGAATCATTTTCTGTATATTAATACATATATATAATAAGAATAATATCGTGAGGCTATTGTCTCTCAATGAAAAAAAGGAAAAAAATGTCATTCCTAAGACAATGAATACATTTTCAAACTATTCTAGAGAAAAGAAACGTTTGCTTTCATTTTGCAATTTATTTTTAGAACAAAATCGTTTTGTTTAGTATAAACATGATTATGGTTAACTACATACTTTTTGCAATTTTTCTATAGAACGGCATTTTTTTGCTTTCTTTCTCACTGAGAGTCAAAAGTCTCAAGATACAAGAATAGTTTCTTGTAAATTATTATATAAATTATTATTGTACTTGTAAACTTCAGAACTTGTGTAAGTATTTATTACAATTAGTATTTTAAATGCATTCTTAATCATTTAACGTCTTAAATTCAATAATAATAATATACTTTTTGTGATGTAAAATGAAAAATTATATAAAATAGTATTTATAATAATAATTTGGGGACAGGACTATGTAAGTTGAAATATAATTTATTATACAAATTTTCCATTAAATACAGCTCATTTAAGTTTGTGACAGATTTCCTTATAAAGCTTTTAATAAAATTTTTTGAAAGTATCGTGTTCGAAATATAATTCAGGTTATTCAGATGTCAAGAGAATGTTAGTGAAAATTGTTGCCATTAAAATTGTTAAATTAAAGAAACTATTAAAAATTTCAGAAAATTGTCATTGAAACGTCGCTCTTTGACTCAATAAAATACAAAAAATTTAACAACCAACAAAAGATGATGTTTAAACAAATTTTATACAATTAATATAAATAAAAAAAACTTCTAAGCAAATCTGGGAATATACAAATAATTCTCAGACTCAGAAAATTTCAACTTGTTATTGAATGTTTCTTCCGATTATATTTTAATATGACGCGAATTTTCTAAATTCATAAAATTATCTTTTTTATAAAAATAATTTTTTTAGTATAATTTTTTAAATTTATAGATACTATATAATAAAATAAATCACAATTTTTCTTTTTTGAATTTTGTATTCCAATTCATTTTAGTTTTGTTAATTAGATTTACAAAATGTTTTATTAAAAATCTTTAAATATATATATAATTATTTTCAAAAATGTCTTATTTGAAACTTGTTGCTTAATTACAATTAATTGTAATAATTTTAATGGTGTTCTTCAGATATATAAATTAAATTTTTTTAATACATCGAGTGCTGTGATCAGGGAATAAAAGGGAATTTTACATAAAGTCAGGGAAATCGTTTTATATGACCGAAAGTAAACTTTTTTTTAAACGACTGACGGTAAAGTATGGAACATAATTGTCAGTTTAGTAAAATATGTTTCCCCAATGGGAAATGCCAGTGTAGTGCAGATGTTCACTACTGGCTTAGTACTCAAACGATTGTTCGGCGTAGTCTAGCCGAGCCTCGACATTTAGTGCTGGCGCAGTACAGAATTTTTGTTTCGCCAAAGCTTGGACAAGCCACGGCGGCAAGTGCTGGCTGAGTATAGAAAAATTGTTCACGACGCTCTTTGCCAACATTGCGTTTTTGACATAAACTTGAAAAAACTTATAAAAAAGTTTATGAATGTTTATAAATATAAATTTATTGAAAAAATTAATATTTTATACTAATTAATTCAGTTGTTCATTTTTTATTTTTATTAAATTTAATAATAATTTAACATAATTGTCTAATTTTGTAAATAATAAATTATTTAAATAAATTAAAATTATAAACAAAATTTAAACTTTAATCTCAATAATAATTTGGTTCCTATTAAAATACTATTATACTTCTAACTATGAATAAAAAATTATTAAAAAATTACCACGTAATTTAAGAATTACGTAAAATGTTAAATGCAATAAGTAAAGTAATTTAATTTAATTATTAAAAATTTAGTTTAATTTATTTTATTTCAATTTATTATTTCTAACGTATCCCTATTTTTTTCTCATCTTTGACTCAATAATTGTATGTCTGAATGATACTGAGATATTAATACTTTACTGTACTTTACTGTTTATTTTCATAGGTTTGCGATATTTCTAGATTCCAATCGTAAGGTACTAAAATATGAAAATCTAATGCACACTTACTGTAATTGTTTATTATTTAATTTTTAAATGTTATAAACAATTTTTTTCTACTTCATTTACTATATCCATTGTTAGTCTCCATCTTTAATACAATTTCTTTAAGAAGAGAAACATTTTATGAATAGTAACTATTTATTAATATTATTTACCATTTTGTTGTTAAATTATTTTTAATTATTAATTTACGACTAATTAATAATAATACGGCATTTATTGCGGCAATATTCTTAGCCAGCACTGGTCCAGTGCTGCGCCAGCGCTGTCTGGCAGCACTGGCAGGCAGTACTTCGCCAGCGTTAGACAGCGTCATCATCCCAGAGTTATGCCAGTGCTGGCGCAGTACTCCGCCAGTTGTAAATGTCCCATTGGGTCGGTGAGAAAGAAAAAGAAATTAATAATAATAAATAATATTAAAGAAATTTATAATAGTATATAATATATATATATATATATAATAGTAGCCAGCATTCTTGAACTTCCCAATTACCAGAAAGGGCAAAAGGTTGAAATAACTGGAACCGTGGAACATCAAGGTAATTTTTTTTTATTAAGGGGGCAGTCTGGGTCTTTTGCAAGTGTATTGAAGAATTTTTTTTTATAGTGTAATTAATTTATATACTTTGAAATTTTTACATATTATTACACATATATTAAACTAAATAAAAAAATTTCTTTCTATATTTTTTATTGTTAATAACAAAGAAGTTCAGTTCAGTTTTTCGCCATTAACAATAAGAAATATAGAAAGAAATAGCCGGGAATGATCAGAAAACTAAATGTGACCGGGAATAGGCTAGGAATTTTCTACTATTGTAATATATTTCCATAAAAGTCTAAAAAAGCAATTCATTTAGTTTCAAAAGTATTAAAATTCTTTGCAGAAATGTTTTGAATATTCTGAATTCAAAAGATTTTGTTAATCTATTCAAAAACGCGGTTGCATTTAGGGAGCGTAAAGACTCAGCTGTCAAAATAATTCGCAATACATTGCTATGGTAATTCCAATGCTGCAACCGCGTTTCTATATGGATTGACAAAATCTTTTGAATTCAGACAATTAAAAACATTTTTGACAAATGTACGTTGTCACATTTAGTAAAAACTGCTTGTAAACAGAGAAAAATTTGTTAGAAAATAAATGTTTACCAATTTCACGTCATTTAAACCGGTCAGTGCCGTATTTGTTGGGTGATAACTGTTAGTCGCACATTATCGAGAAATTTAAGAGACCCTCGAACACCGTTAATCGAATTTTCAATTTTTATTATAAACAGAAAAGATTATTTTTAAAAATTGGAAACATTTTTTGTTTAATTCAATTATTTTCCAAATTTTTAACTAAAATTATTAAAAACCATTATTTAATTATTCATAAAAACTCTAATAAAAATTTTGGAACCCTTTCGTAGATTTATTTATGTTTGAAATCAAATATTTTTAAATTTGATAAGAAAAAACAAAAAAAGTTAGGACAAAGTCGGGAAATAACCGAGACTTTTGTTGAATAAAAATAATAGACACCCTGATTTAGTTTAACATTTTGATATATATATATGTAAATATATATGTAAATATATATAATATATATAATATATATGTATAATATATGTAAAAAATTAAAAATATTAAAATGAATTTCACTAAAATAAATTCTTCAAAATAGGTAGGTACGTGCATAAGAACCGAACTGTCCCCTTAATTATAATCATATGCAGGGATTTTACTCTTCTTGTAATTCTTGCAAATAACCTGGAATTTGAAAAAAATTCCTAAAATTTAATTTTAAAATGATTTATTAATTATTTAACAGGATTGCGATTCTATTTGCAAATCAACAACTTCAACGACATTAAAGTCATAGAGGACAAAATTATGCCTTTGGGACAACTACTGGCTGGTTATAAAGATTATAAACGACCACTGACACACGGAAAAAAATTAATCTCTAAATTAGAGATTAAATCTGAGATTTAGGCATAACCTATCACTGGAATCGGACGTAAGATGTAAGCAGATCACTAAAAGTTAAATTTGGTATTATATCTAATCCGAATATTAGTATTGTGAAGAACACGTATTTCTTATGCCTAAAAATGATATTAGGAATCTCAAATTTTATAACATGTGGAACATATGTTCTAAACTATCAACTTACTTAAATAAATTCAAATCTAATATATTATTTGAATAAACAATATTAAAAATTTTAGTCGTATATTTATATAATTCTTATTTTTGTAATAACTCGATGTAATAAGAATTTATAATTTATCACAATTTAGAGTGAGAATTATTCACAAACTATTTATATTGTTTTCCCTGTATGAACTATACATTGACAAGTATAAAAAAGTAGTTGAATATTTTTAAAACACAATACGAATTTTATATTTTTATTTCATTTTTTTGTTTTAACGGCGTTGGAAGGTCTGTAAAATTTGTAGGTTACAATTATCGCCCGACAAAATACGACACTGACTGATTTAAATGACGTGAAATAGGTAAATAAACATTTTTCAACCACTTTTTCTCTAAACACAGACACTTTTTACAAAATAGGCCAATATACAACGAGTAGGAATCTTCTTAATTACCTAAATTCAAAAGATGGTTTAAATTCATGCAGAAACGCGGTTGTAAAATGTAAAATTGGAAAGTGATGTAATGCTAAGAATATAACAGCTGGACCATTGTGCTCTCTGCATGCTTTTGCCCTCTTCTGGCGACTGGCAGTAATCCGCTTCTTGTTGTCTGTCATTACATTACTTTCCAATCATTTCCAATTTTACATTTTACAACCGCTTCACAACCGCGTTTCTGCATGAATTTAAACAATCTTTTGAATTTAGGTTATTAAGAAGATTCTTACCCATTGTATGTTGGCCTATTTTGTAAAAAGTGTCTGTGTTTAGAGAAAAAGTGGTTGAAAAATGTTTATTTACCTATTTCACGTCATTTAAATCAGTCAGTGCCGTATTTTGTCGGGCGACAATTGTAACCTTAAAATTTCACAGACCTTCCTTCACAGACCTTCGCTTTTATTTGGATATTTGAAAATAAAATTAATACTTAATTAATTAAAATGGTTTAAATCTTTTTTGTCACTGATTAACTTAAAACACAATGTACCGAATTCATATAAAAAAAGTTGTGAAATTAACAAATCTCTAAATCAGAGATATGAATTTATGGCGTTTTCTGGTATAAAGTTTGACAGAATCAAACACAACTTATCACAGTAATTGTGACTATAATGTTTAATTTAGATACACTTATAGTTCATTGGACTTCAAATTTATATTATTTCAAGTTTAGAGATTAATTTTTTTCCGTGCAGATTTTGAACAGCCTTCCACTTCAAGATGAAGATCATAGTTTCTTCTTAAGACAAAGGAGTAAAAAGCATTCTAGAAAAAGAGACCATGATTTTTATTACACATTTTTGTTAGTAGAAACAAAATCTTTTTATTTAGTAGAAACATGATTATAATTACTACACGCATACATTAAGGGACAATAAGCTCACGATAATATTCTTGGTTAATTTAAAAATTATCGTAGTCTCTTTTTCTAGAATGCTTTTCGCATCTACTTCATCGTTATATAGAAAGAGTGTTAATTCTAATTATTTAAGACTGATTAGTTACAATTCTCTATTAATAGATAATATATTTTACTACTGTTTAAAGGGATATGGAAGTGTAAAAAAGGAGAAGTACTTTACAAAAATGTAAACAAATTTTTTTTCTATTCCGCGTAAACATAATTGCGATTCATAAAGAATATTTATTCTTCCAATTTTTCAATGTTGGACAATAAATTTCTTGTTTAGTTATCCTTTCTTATAATTTTCTTTTTCGTGATTGCTTCTCCCTTTTTCTTTATTTTTAACATAAAAAATACACACCATTAACATTCCCCTAAGACAAAGATTACAATTGCAAAATATTCTAGAAAAAGAAACGTTGACATTTATTTCGCAATTTATTTTTAGAACAAAATCGTTTCGTTTAGTATAAACATGATTCTGGTTAACTACATACTTTTTTCAATTTTTCTATGAAATGACATTTTTTTGCTTTTTTCTCACTGAGAGCTATTAGTCTCACGATACTATTCTTGTTATATTTATTTATTAACATTGCTTCTTTTTCTAGAATGCTTTCCGCGTCTTCATCGTTGTATGGAAAGAGGTACATTTTTTTACACTCTTTCTATTTTTCCAAGACTGATTAGTAATAGAGAACTATAGTTCTCTATTATTAGAGATTATGCTTTACCATTGGTTTAAGAGGATATTGTTGTGTAAAAAGGGAGCAATGTTAACGTTTCATTCTTCAAAAAAATTTTTTTTCTTATTCGCATAAATGTATTTGCAATTTATGAAATAATCTTTCATTTTTTTAATATTAAACAAAAAATTTCTCGTTTAGTTATCCTTTTTTATAATTTTCTTCTTCTTAAATGCTTATCTCTTTTTATTTATTGTTGAAATAAAGAATCGCTTTCTTTAGTATAAACATGATTATGGATAAATACATACTGTTCAATTTTTCTATAAAAAGAAATTTTTTTTGGTTGTTTCTTATTAAGAGTTAATAATCGCACGATAATATTCTTGGTTAATTTATAAATTATAGTATTTTATAAATAAATTTTTTCGTTTCCGCATAAATGTATTTGCGATTAATTTGTCCATAAGTAACAAATTTGTATGATTGATCTGTATAATTGTATACATGTTTTTGTAATTATTTAAATACATATTTTTTATTTATATAATAAATCCTTCTTATAAAATTTTTCATTACTTCTATAACCCTCTGTCTGCGTTGACTTTTTATTTCCATTCTACAGCTTTTAAATATGATTCTTATAGTCCCCACCAGGCGACCGAATTGTTGTTTTCTGTCGATAACGGTCACTTGTATAGGCAGACGGATAATATAATTAAAAAGACATAAACTACAATTTTACATAAAAAAATTTTAAGTTTTATATTTACTGTTATTGTTATAATTAAATGTAATATTAAATATTATTAAATAATAATAATTAAAAAATAAAATACAGTAAAAACATTAAATAATTTTAAATTTCGTCTAAAAAGTGACTTTTCACAAACCGAAGTAATCGATTTTCTATTTTTTTTCATTATAATCACTGATAAATAAAGAAATTTTTCCCATTTATACCAAAGTGGTGATCTTTATTATGGTTAAAATGATATTAGAAATTATGTCAGTCGTTTCTCAGTGTTGAGAGAAGAAAATTGAGAAATTAAACCACTTCAAAACTTAATTTCCATTAGTAAGGCATTTGTTTCGTTTTTTTATTGATGGTTAATATTTTTAAAAGTGTGAAAGTAGAATAAAACAGTGCAACGACTAAAATAATTTTAAATAACAATTTAACCCTAAAGAACACAACTTTGGCATAAGTGGCAAAAATTTCTTTATTTGTCAGTGATTGTAATGAAAGAAGAAAATCGTAAATCGATTACTTCCGGTTTGAGAAAAATCACGTTTTTAGACGAAATTTAATTTAATTTTATGATTTTGCTTTATTTACGTTATTTTCTATCACATATTTGAAATATTTAACAAAAAATACACTACTGTAGGGAAGTATCGGTACGGCCGCACGCGCACGACTCAAAAACATACCAATCCTTAAATCACAATTTTTTTGTAAATACAAATGTCAGAAAAGTAAAAATATACTGTTACAAACGTTATTGAATTCTACGATTAATGATATGTAACTGAAAATTTTATTAATTTATATAAAGGTTGCAGCAATTGACAAATTTGCAAAAAAAGTTTGATACGTATATAAGTGTGATCATACAAGTTTCATCTTTAATTTAAAACCAAAAGTGTTAAAAGATCTTAATCGGTTCTCGAGATATCATTATAAATGTCCGAGCATTTATAGACAAAAACTGTTCAAAATCGACTAATTTATTGCATTTGTCAAAAAATAAGTTTAAAATATAAATTACATACATAATTATTTTAATTATCTTTTTTGGGAATAAACATATAAAGCTTGTCGAGAGGCGCGCGTAGCGCGCCCATAGGGCTCTAGTATACATTATTCCTACTATTTAAACATCAACTTTCATTAATTATTTTATAACAACAAAATTACAATTTTTCACTATTTATCTTACATTAAAAAGTCATGTCAACAACACTTTCCCCTAAAACACACACCAATTTATCAATACACATTCACTTGACATTTTCACATATTTTATCTTTTATTTCACTTATTTTACATTAATTTGTAACAAATAAGGTCATAAACGATTTATAAACACTTTTTCTACAAAACCCAATACTTACTTTATAATATTTTTGTATTTAAAACACTTTTTTTGTTAACCTCAACTTTTGACGGATTCTTTACGTTTTCGCGTCAACAAAGCATCTACCCGTTCCGCCAGGGAAGTATAAATATGAAAAACCCTTTCATAACTACTACGTTAATTTCAAGTAGGCAAAAAACTTACATTCTTCTTTTCAAACATAACTTATTTGTAAATAAAATTTAAAAAATAATGAGTCTCCTTCTAAAAGTTTCAACTAATAAACTGCAAATTAGTTTCAAAATCACATACATAAAAGATAAATAAAGTAGGGTTAGGATAAAACTTTTGTGGAATTTTCACTGTATTAAATGTATATATATGTAAACTACCCTTTAAATGAAACAATCAAAACTTCGGCATTGACTGGAACAGCTAGTCGAATAAAACTTTCAGTGTTTTCGTCCATTTATATAAAGCGAAAACAATTCACGAAAACGCAATGTGAAAGACGCCTTCACGACAAGAACCATGTGACATCCATTAGTTTTCTGCACACAGCGCTTGCGCGTCACGTGACTGACCCGGTATACTTGCGAATTGGATACTTTATCCAACACGTTTAGTTGGATAAAATAACCAGTTATAATGATGGAATATCCAACTACAGATTAAAATTTTTAAATGTTGTAGTGACCATCCCAGTTAGCTGATCAAACATTTTTGATAGATAATGCAACTAATTTTATTTTATCCAATAAAAATTGTATACATTATCCAACCATTTTTCTCCGTGTAGAAAATTCACTTTGAGGTGAGACAAAATACATAAGAATCAGGGGGGATCATCTTGTACACCCATTGAGGGATCATCTTGCCCCAAATGCCACTATTTTGTAATTTGTTCGTAACTTCACCTACGAACTCTGTTATTCCATAATACCAATCAGAACACTTAGTTGAAGATATACCGAAATCGTGAGTACAAGAAACATGGAATTTCAGCTACTACAACAAAAGTTATCTAAGCCCAAAGTTAAGCTTTCCTTAGATCAAAAGTATGAAATTTTTATTTTTTCCAATAGAATAGTTCAATCAATCGAAAAAACAATTCAAAAAAGTATTCTATTTTCAACCAAAGATAAAGTTGAAAAAAACAACAAATTAATACCATATATAAAAAAACCATGTTTTAATTGTGATAGTGTGTACATTGGGGAATCATTAAGATTTCTGCAAACTAGAATGACAGAAAATTTTAGAGATGTGAAAAATAAAAAAACAAATACAGCCTTAGCTACGCATGCTTCTAAAAACAAACATAATTTCGATTTCAATAAAGTAATAATTTTGAATACAGAATCAAACTATCATAAAAGAAAATTTCTAGAAATGTGACGCGTTCCTAAGAAAGGTACCTAAGAAGCAAAAAATTTGAGGTTATGTTTTAAATTTTTTGAGTAAAAATACAGAAAGAGAATCAATTAATAATTACAAATTGTTGGTCTTCAAGTCTTTATTTTATTCAAAATATTTAATGAATATTGGTTTCAAATTCAAATAATTAAAAATGAACTTTTAATCAAGATAAATCTAACTCGAACCCAACCTATAATTCGTTTGCTTCTTAGGTACCTTTCTTGGGGTCGCGTCACAAATTATATATATATAGTAAAAGAAAAACATTCAATAAATTTTAAAACAGATATTGAAAAGTTAGATAACATCTACCAGGGTTTTTTTTAAATAATGTATCATAATATGATAACCCAGTACCCTACATTAACAACATCTATACAATCTCTGTAGTATTAAAATCTCTAAATCTCTATACAATTAATATCTGAATTTTCTGTATTTATCACTATCTACAACATAAGGATAAAAAAATCATCCTTTTCAATTTTAAATTTTAAAAAAATTTATTAATTGAACCACAATGATATAACAATTATTTTATTTTACAATGACTTAATTCTCCTGACAATTTTTTATGTAAGTATAAACTTTTTCTGGATTTTATGTAATTATTTAAAAATAAAAATTATAAAATTAAATATTACCTATAACAACAACAAAAAATTTTCAGTGCTTCTAATGTAAACTTGATAAGGGTAGTGGCTACTACCGAAACGTTAAAAAAAATTAGCCTAAAAATTACTTATATTAATTTATTTAATGTTGTTTATAGAATCGCAGTACCCAGATAATCGCGACTAAGTGCGACGCATAATTGTTTATGCGTCGCACTTAGTCGCACTTCGGGCACAGGACATGCGAGTCACGCGGTGCGTGCATAATGAGACGCATTTACTCGTTCTGATTTTGTTGCACTTTAGGCACATGACGTGCGAGTCACACCGTGCTTGCTCAATGAGACACATTTTGCTGTCGCTCGTGCTAATTTTAAGCAACACGTGAGGACATAAACGTAATTCTTTGAAATGAGGGGTTGATAGTAAAAGTGATAATTGAGAGCAAAAGTGGGATAAGTGACTTGGGAGCAAATACGGGCTAAAATGATGTTGTAATTTATAGATAAATTAATTATAATTAATGATCAAAAAATATTTAAAATAGTAAAGAGAAACTTTAATATTTTGCAAGTCATTCGTATAATAAACTTATTGATAAATATTTTAATTGTTTTAAAACATTTTTGCTACCAAGTCACTTATTTATTGATATATATTTTAATTGTTTTAAACCACTTTTGCTGCCAAGTCACTTATCCCACTTTTTCTCCTAATGTTTTTTTAAACCACTTTTACTATCAGTCCCTCAAATAATCTTATATTACATCCCAGATAGCACGTTTTCTTACAGTAACCTTATGGTAAGATTACCGTGTAAGGTTACAAACAGTACAGTGTAATGTTACCGTAAGGTCAAAATGTCCCACCTTTTGTAATGTTACACGGTAAGGTTACCGCAATGTTAATGTAAGATTGTACGATAATATCACTGTAAGGTTGCAAGGTAACCCTATATAATATTACTCTGTAACGTTACACGGTAAGGTTACCGTAAGGTTTATGCAAGGTTATAAAAATTTTTGAAAAAAGTTTCTTTTTTTATTTTAAAATATGAAATTACACAATAATTTTAAAGTAAATGCAATTATTTATACTGTTTATTATATTTTATCGTAGTAATAAATAAGTGCATATAATACTGTTTATTATATTTTATCGTAGTAATAAATATAAATTATAAGACGCAATTTCTGGAGTTAAAAATTTTATTATATTCAATTGTATTTTAGGAATTTTAATTATTTGGAATTTAAATTCTACTGATTTTTCAAGTATCTTTATAATTTTCATATGAGAAAATTACAATTACAATTGTTTTATTTTAGAATAAAAATTTGGGGAGAAATTTTTTTAGATATTTGGAATGTTGGTGAAGTAAAAGTTTGGTATTTTAAAATTTCTATTGCATGATAACAGGGTTGCCACAGGTCAGGGAATTTAGGGAAAAGTCAGGGAAAGTAAAATTGTTTAGGGAAGTCAGGGAAAAGTCAGGGATTTTTAGTAAAAGTACTGGAAAAAATTGAATTTTAAAAATTCACGAATAAACTCTGAATTTTGATGTTTTTTTGTTTACCTCGTAAACTATGAAATTACCACGAATTTTAATACAAAATCTTGAATTTTTTCTATTTCAGACAATAATTTCTTTTTAAATAACTTAATTTTACAAGAACTATCATAAAATTATGACGTATAAATTATTTAACCCCTTCAGTGTGTAGCTAAAATATAACAAAATGGTCCCGAAATGTGTAAGACCTTCTTGTGAATAAATTTTCATGACACTAGGTACTAAGGGGTTTTTTGGGGTCGCTGATTACGATGCCGGTGTTAGTTTTTAAAAAAATTCAAAATAGCGGATCCAATACGGCGGTCATAGTTTTGAAAAATTCATTGGATTCGCTTAAAATTTGTTACTCGGGGGTTTTTGGGGTCGCTGATTACGATTCAGGTGTTAGTTTTTTAAAATTTTAAATGGCGGATCCAATATGTCGGTCATGGTTTTGAAAAATTCATTTGATTCGTTTAAAATTTGTTACTCGAGGGTTTCTGTGGTCGCTGATTACGAAACAGTTATTAATTTTTAAAAGTTTTAAAATGGCAGATCCAATATAGCAACTAATTTTTAAAAATTCATTAGATTGGTCTGAAAATTGTTAATCTGGAATTTTCGGGGTCGCTGATTGCTATAATCCGATGTTAGGTTTTCAAAATTCAACAAAGAGGATCCAATATGGCAGACGATTATTAAAAATGATGTACTTCGAAAATCTGACTTCAGAATCGTGATCAGAGAGCTGAAGAATCCCTGAGTAAGAATTTTTAGAAAAATTTATCCACTATGAATATTTTAAAAAAATTTTGGCGGACATTTTGGATAAAAAAATCATGTATTTTGAAAATCTGATTTCAGAATCGTGATCAGCGACCTCAAAAACTCCCGAGTAAGAATTTTCGGAAAAATTTATCCACTTTTAAAATTCTAAAAAATTTTTGGCGGACATTTTGGATAAAAAATCATATATTTTAAAAATCTGACATCAGAATCGTGATCAGCGACCCCAAAAACCCCCGAGTAAGAATTTTTAAGAGAATTTATCCACTTTTGAAATTTTTCAAAATTTTTGGCGGACATTTTGGATTAAAAATTATGTATTTTGAATATCTGACTTTAGAATCGTAATCAGCGACCCCAGAAACCCCCGAGTAAGAATTTTTGCGAATATACGTTAAGATGTTTTTATTGTTTGGGCTATGACGTGTATACACGTCATCCACAGTTTGGGCCAGTTTTTTTCATGACGTGTGTACACGTCATCCACAGTCAAGGGGTTAATGAATCATTTTTACAATTTTCATAAATACTAGATTAATAAAAAAATTATAGTTAAAAATACTAAAAAAAATTAAGTTTTGGAAAGGTTACAAATAATTCCAGAAATTCAATTATTTTCAAAATTAATAAAATTTTTTGCAGAAATTCAATCATATTCAAAAATTTAAAAAAATTCTGGTCTTTTCAATGATATCTTTAAAAATAATAAAATTCTTCTCCAAAATTCAATTATGTTCAAAATTTTTTTAAAAATTCTCGTCAAAATTTCAATTATCTTTATAAATAATACAATTCTTCTTCGAAATTTAATTATTTTTAAAAACTTTAATAAAATTCTTGGCAAAATTTCACAAGAATTCAATAATTTACAAGATTTTTAATAAATAATAAAATATTCACAGGAATTCAATTATTTAATATAAAAATGTTACGCCATTATCGTAACAAAAATTTTACAAAAATTTTATATTTTATTTATCATTAATTAAAATTAATCAATGAAATGCATGCTTAGCATTTTGCAATCGCGCAGAAAATGAACTCGGTTCAAAGACCGTAATCCTTTTTCTTCCGTCTGAAAGTACTATTTCAGCAATTAACATATTTTATTTTCATGACTTTCAGGTAAATCAATTAATGAAGGGCTATCATTTTTATTTTTTTTTATGACTTTAGAAACAACAACCACATAAGCAAATGAGTATATATATATATTTATATATATATATATATATATATATATATATATATATATATATATATATATAGCCTATTTTATTTAAAATAAAATGTAAACGAAAAATTATTAACTATTAGAATTAAAATAATAAAATACAATATCTCTCTATATTATAAAAAGATTTCGCCGCCGGATTCAGTGCCCTGAAGTTGGCCACAAATGGTCAAAGATCATCGCTCTGAAGTTGGCCTCAGGTCACAGACGTAGGTCAAGAGGCAAACATAACCTCAAAATCAGGTCAAGGTTCATCGCTCTGAAGTTAGCCTCAGGTCATAGACGTAGGTCAAGGGGTAAACATAACCTCAAAATCAAGTCAAGAGTCATATCTCTGAAGTTAGCCTCAGGTCCCTATTGAAAATCCCCATATGGGAAACATCATGGGAAACCACATGGGATCCTATGTCAAAAACCATGTAAAACCCTACTTCCATGAAGGAAACCACGTGGTTTACCATGTGGTTTCCCATGTCAAACCATATGGGAAATTGAGACAGGATTTTAGTTAGGAATAGACATGGGGAATTTGAACAGTTCATTTATGCATAAAACCATATCAAATCCCACATGTTTTTCCCAGTCAAATCCTAAACCAAATCCCATGTGAAAAACAGTATCATTTATTTATAATTATTTTCCCAAGTCAATCCCCAAGTGAAAAACAGTATCATTTATTTATAATGATTTTCCCATGTCAAATCCTAAACCAAATCCCATGTGAAAAACATTATCCGCCTTATTGAATATCCCTACATGGGAATCCACTTGGAATTTTACAAGAGATTTCACATAGGATTTTATATGGGAATTGACATAGGATTTCATGCAAGATTTCACCTAGGATTTAATGAGATATCACATAGTATTTTATTAAAAATCCAATGAAGAAATTTTCAAAGGATTAAAAATTATTTAATAAAAAATTAAATTATAAATAGTATTAGTGTTACAAGTCATCAAAAAAGTAAAAAAACGATCATTTGAAACACGTCCTCTCTGCTACAGGTTCTCAGCTTTTATATACTTCCAGAATCGTCTCAACAGCGAGAGAAGTCACTTTCGCCACCTAGCGGTGAAAGTATAGGAGCGACAGTAATCTTTAACATTACTAAGAAAACCATGTGGAATACCACGTAGGATTCCATGTGGTTTCCTACATGAGGATTTACATTACTTTCACCGCTAGGTGGCGAAAGTGACTTCTCTCGCTGTTGAGACGATTCTGGAAGTAAATAAAACCTGAGAACCTGTAGCAGATAGGACGTGTTTCAAATGATCGTTTTTTTACTTTTTTGATGACTTGTAACACTAATACTATTTATTATTTAATTTTTTATTAAATAATTTTTAATCCTTTGAAAATTTCTTCATTGCATCTTTAATAAAATACTATGTGATATCTTATTAAATCCTAGGTGAAATCTTGCATGAAATCCTATGTCAATTCCCATATAAAATCCTATGTGAAATCCCTTGTAAAATTCCAAGTGGATTCCCATGTAGGGATATTCAATAAGGCGGATAATGTTTTTCACATGGGATTTGGTTTAGGATTTGACATGGGAAAATCATTATAAATAAATGATACAGTTTTTCACTTGGAGATTGACTTGGGAAAATAATTATAAATAAATGATACTGTTTTTCACATGGGATTTGGTTTAGGATTTGACTGGGAAAAACATGTGGGATTTGATATGGTTTTATGCATAGATGAACTGTTCAAATTCCCCATGTCTATTTCTAACTAAAATCCTGTCTCAATTTCCAGTAGATAAGCAGTGCCGGTTCTAACTAGAGATCCCTGCACCGACATGTTACCGACACTTTTAGCCCAGACTCAAACCATTTAGTCAAGACTCAAACCATTGTGTGTGGGGCGGAAATGACGTCATTCACAGATTCCTGCACCGACACTTTTAGCCCAGACTCAAACCATTTGGGGGAGGGTGCGATTCAGACCATGATTCTGAGGCGGATATGACATCACGGGGGAGGGTGCGATTCAGACTATGATTCTGAGGCGGATATGACATCACGGGGGAGGGTGTGATTCAGACCATGATGCTGAGATGGATATGGCGTCACACTTCCTAGAATTTTTGCTTGAGCAATTTGATATATTCTTATCTAAGGAATTTTTACCATTTACTTGTTGTTTATAATGTCTTTGATTTATCTAAGGAATTTTTCCCACATGTAATTTGATACCTATTTATTTCTTGGAATTATTGTCTTTATTTAAGCTATTGTTTTACATGTAATTTGATATCTTGTTTATTAGATTCTTATCTAAGATTTAAGATCTTTGATTTATTGCTTCCGGTCAACATTTTCGGTACTTTTCATAAAAATGCTTTTGATCTTACCGCAATTCTAAGAAAACTATAATTAAATTCAAGGTTAAATAGGTCATATCTTGTGTATATAAAGAGAGCAATTTTTCTAAACGAAATCATTCCTTCAGTTTAAGTTGGCTGATGAACATATTATTAGCAAAGCATAGTGAAATTCAAGTGCGCTTAAACATCTCGTTTTAAAAAATCGCTATAGTTAAAAGTTCAATTTTAGTCTGATTGGAGTTAATCATTGTAGTGAAAAATTGACAGTTTAAATACAAGTGATAAAAATGAATTTCGATAAATTAAACAAAGCAAGCAAAGTTATGGGAACTGATAAAAGCTCCAGTTATTGTAAAGAGTTTGTGAAAATTATGAACGATGCTTTTAAAACATTACGTAAAAAAACTACAACGGAGGAATTAAATTTTTGGATAAATAATAGTGTAAAAAACATTAGATTGCTGAATAAATTGTTAAGAAATGGATCCGTGTCATGTGGAGAGAAAAGAAAGATTTTGTCAACTATTGGACTATTGAAAGCAAACAGCAGAAAGTTTAAGAAATTAAGAAGAACAGGAACTGGTTTATTTAAAAAGGATAAAAGATGGATCAGGTGGGAAGAATTAGAGAATGCTTTTGAGAATCGAATTAGAACAGGTGTAGTTATTAATTTAAAACATAAAAATATAGACAGTTTTCTTAGTGATGCAAAAAAAATGATTATTTCTCGATTAAAAAATGCGTTTAAAAAGACGGGAAAAATGAAAGTTAATGTTATTCTTGCGGCAAATTTTAGTGCTCTAGAAGAGGGTAGGGAAATTGAAGATATTAAGTATTTCAATACTAAAAATTCAAAAATTTTAGAATCAACAAATTTTAACGAATGGTTTGATCATAAAATTTGTGAAAAGCTTCTAGTTAAGATTGATGATTTTCAACAAAAAAAGTCAGGTTGGTCTTTAAATGAAATTATAAATTTAAGTGTTAATATAAATAAATATGTCCCTCTTGCGGCTGGGTACTCAACTTTTATAAGAATGCCAAAGTTTATAATTGAGAAAAGAGCTGTGATTAATGTTAAAAATTTTGATAAATACTGTTTTTTATGGTCTATTATTGCCCAACGTTATCCAGCTAAAAAGAACCATGACCTTACAAGTTCATACCCTCACTTTAAAGATACTGATTTAAAGTTTGATGATTTTGAATTCCCCATTTCTCTCAGCGATATTCCAAAATTTGAAAAATTAAACAACCTGAGTATTAATGTTTATGGAATTGATAAAAGTAATAAAAAGAATGAAATTGTTCCACTTTATTTAAGTAAAAACAACTCAAATGAACCTACTTATCATTTGTTAATGATTGAAAATACTGAAATTGATTTAGACGATGATGATGATGATAATAATTTTCAAAATAACAAAGTTTATCATTTTGCATTAATCAATAATTTATCTCGATTAGTAAATTCGCAGATCTCAAAAAACAGTCATAGAATGTTACTTTGTGATAGGTGTTTATGCCATTTTGTACACGAAAAATCATTTAATAATCATAAATTGGATTGTGATAAAATAAACAAGTGTCGAGTAATTTTGCCTAAAGAAGAGGATAAAATTTTAAAATTTAAAAACTATAGAAATAAAGAAAGTGTTCCCTTTGTCGTGTATGCTGACACTGAAAGTCTCTTAGAACCTATAGCAAGTACACACACAAACACATCAACATACCAAAAACATATCCCGACAAGTTTTGCTTTCTATGTACATTGCAATTTTGATGAATCTCTTTCAGAATTTAAATCATATCGGGGTCCAGATTGTGTTGATTGGTTCATGACAGAATTAAAACAATTAGCTGAAAAAGCAAATTCTTATTTTACAAATATTATTCCAATGGAAAATTTAACTATTTTACAACAAATTCAATTTAATACTGCAACAGTTTGTCATATTTGTGAAAAACCTTTTAAAAAAGATGACATTAAACACCGCGATCATTGTCATTTCACGGGACAAAGAAAAGTACATTTCATTTTCAAAATATGTGAAGGGTACCAAAGTAGTATTAAGATTTCTGGATTCATTTAGGTTTATGCCAAGCAGTTTAGACAAATTATCCTCCTATCTTGAAAACGATGAGAAAACAATTACAAAAAAGTATTGTAAAAATATGGACGAGTTTAATTTATTGACAAGAAAAGGAATATTTCCTTATGAATATGTTAGTAGCTGGGAAAAATTAGAAGAAGGTCAATTGCCAGTAAAAGACTCTTTCTACTCTAAATTAAATGACGCTCATATTTCAGACGAAGACTATGAACATGCTTGTAATGTATGGAAAACGTTTAATTTAAAAACAATAGGAAAATACTCTGACTTGTATTTACAGACTGACGTTCTACTACTTGCCGACATTTTTGAAAATTTTAGAAAAACATGTTTTACAACTTATAACTTGGACGCGTTACATTACTACACTGCCCCAGGACTGGCATTTGACGCTATGCTCAAGTACACAGACATAAAACTTGATTTGTTGACAGATGTGGAAATGTTGCTTTTTATTGAAAAGGGAATAAGAGGTGGAGTTTCACAATGCTCCAACAGATACGCGAAAGCTAATAATAGATTTATGGAAAAAGATTTTAATCCCTTAATACCAGAATCTTATATCATGTATTTCGATATAAATAATCAGTATGGTGCTTCTATGAGCGAAAGTTTGCCATATACAGATTTTGAATGGTTAGAAAATTATAGTAATGACTTTTTCTTGAATATTCCAGATGATTCTCCTGAAGGATATATTCTTGAAGTAGATTTAGATTATCCAACTCAACTTCATGATTCACATAAAGACTTGCCGTTATGCCCTGAACATTTCATACCTCCTCTCCCAAAATGTACGATCCCTAAATTAATTCCAAATTTATTACCAAAGAAGAACTATACAATTCACTATAGAAATTTAAAGCTATATTTATCTTTGGGAATGAAATTAACTAAAATACATAGAGTTTTAAAATTTAAGCAAAAGCAATGGTTAAAACCCTACATTGATTTAAATACCGAGCTTCGAAAAAAATCGAGTAATGAATTTGAGAAGAATTTTTACAAGCTAATGAACAATTCCGTATTTGGCAAGACAATGGAAAATGTTAGAAAACACAAAGATGTTAGATTAATAACAAAATGGGAGGGAAGGTATTGCGCGAAAAATTTGATTGCTCAACCAAACTTTCATAGTTGCACCATATTCGATAAAGATATGGTCATTATTGAGATGAATAAAACAAAGGTATACTTTAACAAACCAATTTACATAGGATTCACTATTTTAGACATATCAAAAATAATAACATATGACTTTCATTACAATTACATTAAAGAGACTTTCAGTGATTCTGCAAAATTACTCTACACAGATACTGACAGTCTTGTTTATCATATTACAGTGCCAAATTTTTATGATTATATTAAAAGAGATTTACATAAATTCGACACATCCGATTATCCTGAAAACAACATTTATAATATACCACTTGCAAACAAGAAAATCCTGGGTCTTATGAAAGACGAAAATAACGGTAAAATTGTAGACGAATTTATAGGTTTAAGATCAAAACTATATGCATTCAAGTTATGGGGTGATGAGGAAGCTAAAAAGAAAGCAAAAGGGGTAAAATATTCCACTTTAAAAAAAATAGGATTCAATGATTTTAAGCATACTCTCAATGAAAATGAAAACCTGATCCGATCTCAGCACTTTATACACAGCAAAAAACATGAAGTATTTACTGTAAAACAAAATAAAATTGCTTTAAGTTGGCAGGATGATAAAAGAATTTTGATACCAGGGAAAACTGACACCCTTCCTTGGGGTTACCAACAGCACGATCCAATGGAAATAGATGAAATAGATGTATAAAATGTTAGTTTGTATTAGTTCTCTATTGTTTACTTTGTACAATTTTTACAATAAATTATACTTAAAAAATATTGTAATTTATTATAATAAATGAATGTGATCAAAATAAATGTTGTTGTTTCTTATACCTGAAAATAATAGGGTTAGGTTAGGAATAATAATTACAGTCCAATTGATATTTTGTAATTTTATTGAGGAAAAAAATAGAATACACATTTTAAACTAAAATACTTAAATATTACAGTTTTTGCAGAACCAAGTTTTTAAGTTTATAACATTCTGAAGAGCACAATTAAATGTTTTCTTGTTGATTAAATGTTTTGAACAAGTTCCAATACATGTTTCAATGTTTAACTTTTTTAATGAAGGACAATTTAAATCATTCATGTCGATAATTTCAATACAATATTTTTCATCGATTAAGCTTTTTAACCATTTTTTCTTCTCTAAACCTTTAACATAAATTGTCTTTGCTTCTTTAAACACATTTTCTAAAATTTCTTTTAAATAAACGTACGGTACATCACCAGCATTCCAACGAATACCATGGAAATTATTTTCTAACCAACGATTGATACATTTATATTTGTTTGTGACGCAATTCCATGGACAAGGAGGTTGGAAAACCATATTTATTGGTATTGAATCATTATTTACAGAAACTATAGCTAATTCTGTTAAAACAAATTTATTAATTGGCAATTTGAATCCTTGCACATCTATCAAGTACTGCATTTTTAAATCAACTAATCTCATTACGCGTAAAGAGTTAAATATATATAAGCTTAAAGTTAAACAATTTTTTTGACAATTCCACTGATTGGTTTATATTCAACGATGCGGTCATGCAAAACTAAGCAATAAGCTGAAGTATTGGCGGGAAAATTTTCTTTTGATTCAAATTCTAAGCGGATATCAACTGGTCCACTTTTTAAAGACTCATTTTGTTTTGAACAATCTACTACAACTAAAGGAGCATATTGTAAAAATTCTTTTTTTGATAAAATTGGTTGAGACTCTTTACTATAATAAGATGCTTGAAAATTTGTAAACATTTCATATAAAGTAGAGTACTGATTTCTACCAATATTCAGATTCATGTTACCATAAGGATAACATTGTGAATTTAAAAATAATTTTACATCAGATAAATCACAATGATCGAAACAACTAGAGTTTTGAACTGTATTATTTTTTCTGTTTCTCTGAAACCCTAATACAATAAATCTAGGTTTCTCTAATTGACTTGAAGTTTTTACACTCCAAATATGCTTAGGAGTAATTGGTAATAAAGGATATTCATACAATTCCCAAGTTCTAAAACTTATTGGAATAGATGGATCTTTTTCAATATATTTTAATAATTTAAACTTTCGAGCATCTGATAATTTTATGTATGGTAATAACCATTCAATTTTTTCAATGACAATTTTAAACTCTTCTAAAGGTGCTACTTGCAACACTGCGTTAGCATCAGTTCTTGATCTGATTAAAATAAGCTCATGTTTAGCGTTAATAATAACTTTTTGGTAATCTTCAGCAAAACCAAAAATCATACTCAGAGGAATACAAACATCAAAATAACCTTGTGCATTTTTTAAGGTTGGTTCATTGGTAAATTCTAACCAGCCAACATTTTCAAGAAATTTATTTTGACTAGAATCGAGAGAAATATAATTTTTCATTAAACTTGTAAGACCAACATTTTTATTTTTATCAATTTCTACACCATTAAGTTCATACTTTGCTTCTTCAAATAAATGACATATGCCATTAGAAATTAAATTTGTACGCTCTAGAGCTGTTCCATCAGGTTTCACAAGTTTTCCAGTGATGTGAATCGAGCTTTTGCTTGGAAATAAGCAATGATCCTGATTCTGTACCGTGATGCGGATTTCGTCACTATTGTTGTATGTTGATGAGGTGTATGGTTGTTGCGCATGAACTTCATAATGAGCAATAGATTCATCAAAAATTACTGGTGAATCAATATTTAAAATTTCCCCTTCCATAGCAAAAAATAATACGTTGAAATACAAAGGCACAAATACAAGTAAAAATAACCTTAAATCTCTTTTTTACTCTCTTCCTTTTTTTACAATCCTTAGACCGAGATTTTTCAGTAGTTGCAGGTTCTGAGGTGTTAATCTCTTCAAGATTCGCCGACGACTGATTTGCTTCTGGCATGGTGTCTTAATTTTATAACCAAAACCAATCCTTTTTCTATTATTAAAAACAATACCCATTATTTTAAGGATTTAATATGAAGCCTTATTGTTAAAGTTTCCCCTTGAAAATTAACTAAATTTCCGTCTTGGTCTACAATTTGCAATTGAATATAGTCTATTGTCTTGACAGCGACTGGCAAGTAAATGACGTGATTTGGTACTTCCACTATTTTATATCCTGGTGGAACAATAGGAAAAAATTCATGAATTGTATGCACTTTTTCACCATTAATGTATGCTCCCGTTGTTATATTACATTCTACTCTTAATGAATTTATTTTAATGATTGATACTGGTTGATCAGACTCATGGTATTCTTGAGCTTTTAATTTGCGAGGAGAAAATCCTAACAAACTACCTATAGAATCATTGGGTTTAAAATTAATTTCTTCATCACAATAAACTGTACATTTCAATGTATTATTGTTTGGTTTGATTCTAAAATTAATTCCTTTATTTTTTAAAATTAAATGCAAAACTTGATCAATATCACTAACTTCATAACTTCCTGTGGGTATAATAATTTCTTCATTTCCTACGTAAAATTTATTCTTTCCAACATCTATATTAGGAATAGAATTAAAAGTTAAAAATTCAACAAGACCAAGAGCATAATTTTTAAAATAAGACAACTCTATTGGTGGAAAAAATTGAGATTCTAAGATGGAAGAATTTCCAGACAACGTTAAAATAAGTGAATCGTCCATGATGAGGTCAAAGTAATAACTAACGTTTAAACTAAGAATATCATTTATTTATATGCAGAGTATACAAATCAGGAATATTCAATTGTTTACATAAAAATTTAAGACATAAATGTCCGCATACATATGTATTATAGTTTTGATATCGTTTATGATTATATTTTATGCTACCAACACCAAAATATTTAACAAGATCCGAAGGTGGTCGAAGATTACCGAAGCTATCAAAATATACGATTTTATCTTTATTCTTTTTATATGCACACCAATGTGTACCGGGACCATTTTTATCATCTAGATTAATAATTGCAAATTCAGTTTCTTTAGGACCACGCATAGGTAGTTCATTTCGCATAAAAACTCCTCGAAAATATGGAATTTTTAAAAGCTTTGCAAATTTAAGTAAATCTAAGTCGGTTAGGGCTCGGTGAGGTAGCTTTACTTCAAGTTTTTTGACTTGCATCCTTGTCCTGCTTTATAAGGTTTAAGGTGTAACCCTAGACCTGTCCTATATGGTTTTAAATAGAGCCCTTTTCCTAAGGCAATAGACTCCATTGTTTGATTGTGTCGCTTGCTTTCCTCTAGTTGACGTTTTGCAGAATTTGCATCATTTACAGCTTTAGCTATGCCAGCTGCTCCCCCTGCTAGAGCCCCTGTTGCACTTAAACCCGCAAACAAAGGAATAAGAAAAGGTAAAATTCCTCCCACTTTAGAAGGTATCGGTAAAACTCGAGGTTTATTAATTTTTCGCCTGCCACCAGCAATTTTAACTGCCAAACGTGCACCTTCAAGTGCTGATTTAATAGTAGACTGGGCATTTGTATCCAATTTCATAGATTTTTTAGCTGCGGTTACAATCTTCCTCAACGTTGATTTTTTATTTTCCCTCTTTTTCTTCATATTTTCTTTTGACTTGATTCCCATACCCAATTTTGATTTGACCTTCATTGCATTTGTTATTGCGTAAGCTGCAGCTCTTTCACTATAATTTGCGTCAGGAGTAAACACACGATGCCAAGCTTTATCAGCAAGTTCTCTATCAGCTGCGTTTCTCGCTTCTACACTTTCCCTATTTTTTGAATAAGAAATATCGTGCTGTTTACAAGCAGCGTCGAGAGGGTTGATTCCTGGATCACCTCGTGCTAATCTCTTTGCTAATTTTGTTCCTGGACCACAGTATTGATAGCCAGGTATATGAAGTTCGAAAGGTAATTTATTGATAATTTTATTCAAGACACCTCTACCTCGTCTTACTCTTTTCGAAGTTTTCTTTAAACTAATTTGATTTTTATTTACACCCATATTTATATTCTTTTCGGTAGGAAAACTTTTTCAAGACTAAAGTGCAAATCTATATAACCAATGTATTTATAGTTTTTTGTCATTTGACTACAAGCAGTCGACCTTTAATGATCTAACAAAAAAATTATGACAGCAATAGTCAATTATCACAGTAATAGTCAATTATCCCAATTGCCTCCGACAGTAGGAAACGTGGACCTTGCCCAAAGCATGAAAGAGTTGACGATCGACACCAAATCGCAAACCTCTCCTAAAAAACTAGACCTAGCAATCAGATGCTGTAAAGTAGCATGGACCTTATTATTGGACTTGCATGCAAACGTTACAAGCGACTACAGTAAACTGACATTAAAACTATTAAAAACCTTGTATTTATAGTTTTAACCTCAGTTATCGTAAGAATGGAGTTCGAAGCACAATCGATTAAATTACCAGTTTACAATTTTGACACTCTTGTTCAAGATTGTAATAAAAAAACAGATAATCGTCATGGAAATTTATTGCCAAATAGTGTGCGAGCAATATTTTGTGGACCGTCAAATTGTGGAAAGACAAATGCTTTACTTGCTCTTTTAATACATCCCAATGGATTACGATTTGAAAATGTTTATGTGTACTCAAAATCGTTATATCAACCAAAATACAAATTTTTAGAAAACATTTTGCAACCAGTAGAGGGTGTTGGCTACTTTCCATTTAATGAACATGTGGATGTTGTAGAACCACACAATGCGTTACCAAACTCAATATTTATATTTGATGACGTAGCATGTGAAAAACAAGATAATATTAAAGCTTTTTTTGCTATGGGAAGACACAAAGCGGTGGATTGCTTTTATTTATGTCAAACATATGCGCGCATTCCAAAACATTTAATACGTGACAATGTTAATTTACTAGTTTTATTCAAACAAGATGAAATGAATCTTAGACATATTTATGATGATCATGTAAATACTGATATGACATTTATGGAATTTAAAAAACTTTGCAACTCTTGTTGGAAAAATAAGCATGATTTTATAGTGATTGATAAAGATCGTGATATCAATGAAGGCAGATATAGAAAGTGTTTTGATTGTTTTATAAAATTAGAGAAATGATATTCTTTATAAACAGTTTCATTCAAGACATTGGTCAATCAACATGTCTTCTACACACTTGAAACATTTGCGAAAACAAAAAGATATTCTTGGTCAAATTGCAAAAGCCAGTGATGCTATTCGACGAAAGCATAGACTGATGAAATTGGGCAAGGAAGAAATTGAACAGACTTTAAATAATACCTTTAAACCTATAGTGACACCAATTCAGAAATTAGTTGACGACATTGAAATTGTCAAACAAATTCGACCAGTAAAAATTGAAAGAGAGGGAGACCTTCCTTTAGAGTTTGAAGAAGATCAAGAAGTTAAGAGAGAGAATGATTCATTTTTAAGAGATGACTTATCATTTGCAACAGCTGCTGATGATGACGATAACGGTGATGATTATGATGATGATGATGGAGATGATAATGGAGATGGAGATAAATCAGAGAAAGATGGTGCTATTTTATATCTTCAAATGTTGGATGAAAAGGGAAAAGATTTAGATCCTTCATATGGAGTTCGTAAATTATCTAAAGGGCAATTAATGATTGGTAATTCAGGAATAAATTTTGAACAAAATAATATTAGTGTAGGTAATAAAACATATCCTGCAACGAAAGGTTTACTTGAGCTTTTATTCAAAAAAGTTCCAGAAGAAGCTGTTTTAAGTGTAGTTGATCGGGAAAATTATAAAAATATTGTAATATCAACTAATGCTCATAGAAAATATTACAAAGCAGATGGCGCTGTTAGAGATAAAAAGAGTTTAAAATATCTAAACTATATAGCAGTACATTCTGGTGAAGGTTTAATTCCAGAATATATGACTCAACAAGAAGATGCAAAAATTGATTATGTTTATTGGGATGATCCTAATGAATTGGTTGATCCTTTTAAGATTGCTCTTGGCATCTCAAGCAGCTGGAAATCCCAGTCATAATAATGAAATTATATCAATTATTGAAGAGTTGAGAGAAGCTGGAATTGTTTATTAATTAACAGTTGTAGAAATTTTTATCATTTGCATGATGAGTATCGACATATTCGGACGTCAGTTTAAAAGCACAGAAACTTCAAATCGAGGTCCACCAGGACTTGGTTTTAAGTTGACTGCTGAAGGAGATTTTACTATTGAAAATAAGAAACTTTGTAACGTAGCTGATGCCGAGAGCAACGGTGATGCAGTAAACTTGAATATTGTAAACAAAGTTATTGAATCTAAAGCGAACGCCATCTATGATGTAATCGGTTCCGTGAGAAATGATGTAAATGACAATGTAGTAAAGATTTTAGATTTAGAAGATTTGATAAAAAAATATTTTGAAAATCTAAGAATCAGTATTGAAAGAAATATAGAGATGATGTCTACCAACAAAGACATTATTTTACAATTAGACAGCAGACTGCGCACACTTGAAGGTAATTAGCAATGGAGGATCAAAAACTACAGTTGGTGAAAGAGTTACATAAACCAGCGAGAAAAAATTATAAGCGAAGAAGTGTTGACATTCGAGGTTTTGACGAGACTTGGCAAGCTGATCTTGTTGAAATGCAACCTTATGCGAGAGAAAATAAAGGTTACAAGTACCTGTTAACCGTCATTGATACATTTTCAAAGTTTGCTTGGGCTGTTCCAGTAAAGTCCAAAAAAGGTGAAGATGTGACTGCGGCAATGAAATCTATTTTATTTAAAAAACGCATACCGAAAAATTTTGCAAGTAGATAAAGGAAAAGAATTTTATAATTCAAATTTTGAAAATCTTATTAAAAATTATAACATTAATTTGTATTCTACTCATAGTAATTTGAAAGCGTCAATTTGTGAACGATTTAATCGTACTTTGAAGAATAAAATGTGGATGCAATTTAGTTTACGCGGTAATTACAAATGGATAGATTTATTAAGTGATTTAGTAAATGCGTATAATAATAGTAAACATCGAACAATAAAAATGAAACCAATAGATGTAAATGCTCAAAATGAAAATAATTTATTGTTAAATGTATTTAAAAAAGTTGCAGTAAACAGGAAATATAATAAGAAATTTAAAGTTGGAGATAGAGTACGTATAAGTAAAGTTAAGCATGTTTTTAAAAAAGGTTATACGCCAAATTGGACTACGGAAATATTTACTATAAGCGATGTAAAAAATACTAATCCAAAAACATATATCTTGAAGGATTATCAGGAAAATGTAATAAGTGGATGTTTTTACGAGCAAGAACTTTCTAAAGTTAAATATCCAGATGTATATTTAGTTGAAAAAGTATTAAAAAAGCGAGGATCTAATGTATTTGTAAAATGGTTGGGTTTTGATAATTCTCATAACAGTTGGATAAACGAATCTGAATTATAATGTATTTAAGAAAGGTTAAAATAAAAATAAATTGAATTGTATGCATTTTTGTATTTATTTATCCTCTCTTTACAATAATTTACCATTGATATATTGAATATTTGACATTTGTTGAATAGCTTCATTTGATATTTGTTTACAGTGAAATGTGACAAGTTCCAGCAATAATGTCTCTAAATTTAAAACATTAGTTCTTCCCATCACTTTTTGAAGTATTCTACTGTAATGTTTTTTAAAAAAATCCGTGGCATGTTTTGTACACTTTACATTAATGTTAAATTCATTACACAGCCACACAAAAAAAAAAAAAGTTCTGATCTGGGGGTCTCACTATGTAGACTTTATGTTTTTTGGGTCGCTGAATCCGAATCCGAGGTCCATTTAACCTCATCAGATCAGGATTTTGACATAACCTCAAAAAACCAATATGGCGGACACATTTTTGAAAAGTTCATTGGATTCGCTTCAAATTCGTTACTCGGGGGTTTTTGGGGTCGCTGATTACGAATTTGAAGTCTGATTTCAAAAATTCAAAATAGCGGATCCAATATGGCGGACACGTTTTTGAAAACTTCATCGGATTCGCTTGAAATTCGTTACTCTGGGGTTTTTGGGGTCGCTGATTACGAATCTGATGTCGGTTTTTCAAAATTCAAAATGGCGGATCCAATATGGCTGACACATACATATTGGATGCGCCATTTTGAATTTTTGAAATCTGACTTCAAATTCGTAATCAGCGACCCCAAAAACCCCCGAGTAACGAATTTCAAGCGAATCCGATGAATTTTTCAAAAACGTGTCCGCCATATTGGATCCGCCATTTTGAATTTTTGAAATCAGACTTCAAATTCGTAATCAGCGACCCCAAAAACTCCCGAGTAACAAATTTGAAGCGAATCCAATGAACTTTTCAAAAATGTGTCCGCCATATTGGTCTTTTGAGGTTATGTCAAAATCCTGATCTGATGGGGTTAAATGGACCTCGGATTCGGATTCAGCGACCCAAAAAACATAAAGTCTACATAGTGAGACCCCCAGATCAGAACTTTTTTTTTTTTTTGTGTGGCTGTGTTATTTATTTCAGCAATAATTTTCGGACCAAATTTCGAATCAATTTTTCGAATGTCTGTTACTTTATAGAATGCATCGATGGTTAACTCCTTTATGGTTTTGGTGACCAAGACTTTGCCTTGTTTAATTTATCGAAATTCATTTTTATCACTTCAATTTTTTCACTAAAATATTTAACTGTGACCTTTCTTCAATTAAACTTTTAACTTTATCAATTTCTTGTATTAATTTGTTTAATCGCACTTGAATTTCACTATGCTTTGCTAATAATATGTTCATCAGCCAACTTAAACTGAAGGAATGATTTCGTTTAGAAAAATAGCTCTCTTTATATACACAAGATATGACCTATTTAACCTTGAATTTAATTATAGTTTTCTTAGAATTGCGGTAAGATCAAAAGCATTTTTATGAAAAGTACCGAAAATGTTGACCGGAAGCAATAAATCAAAGATATCATAAACAACAAGTACATGGGAAGAATTCCTTAGATAAGAATGTAATAAACAAGATATCAAATTACATGTAAAACAATAGCTTAAATAAAGACAATAATTCCAAGAAATAAATAGGTATCAAATTACATGTGGGAAAAATTTCTTAGATAAATCAAAGACATTATAAACAACAAGTAAATGGTAAAAATTCCTTAGATAAGAATATATCAAATTGCTCAAGCAAAAATTCTAGGAAGTGTGACGCTATATCCATCTCAGCATCATGGTCTGAATCACACCCTCCCCCGTGATGTCATATCCGCCTCAGAATCATGGTCTGAATCGCACCCTCCCCCAAATGGTTTAAGTCTGGGCTAAAAGCGTCGGTGCAGGAATCTGTAAATGACGTCATTTCCGCCCCACACACAATGGTTTGAGTCTTGACTAAATGGTTTGAGTCTGGGCTAAAAGTGTCGGTAACATGTCGGTGCAGGGATCTCTAGTTAGAATCGGCACTGCTTATCTACTATTTCCCATATGGTTTGACATGGGAAACCACATGGTAAACCACGTGGTTTCCTTCATGGAAGTAGGGTTTTACATGGTTTTTGACATAGGATCCCATGTGGTTTCCTATATGGGGATTTTCAATAGGGGTCATAGACGTAGGTCAAGGAGTAAACATAACCTCAAAATTAGGTCAAGGGTCATCGCTCTGAAGTTGCCTTTAGGTCATAGACGTAGGTCAAGAGGTAAACATAACCTCAAAATCAGGTCAAGGGACTTCGCACTAAAGTTGGCCTCAAATAGCTATAGTATATTTAACATAATTTCAGATCACATACGTAGGTCAAGAGGTGAACATAACCTCAAAATCAGGTCAAAAGTTATTGCGGTCACAGACGTAGGTCACGAGGTAAACATAACCTCAAAATCAGGTCAAAAGTTATTGCGGCCACAGACATACGTGGAGAGGCGAACATAACCTTAAACTTAGGTCAATAGAGGACCTATGAAATCGACAAATTTCCTCATATCTTCTGGAGTTAGATCAAAATTTAGATCAAAATTGACCTATTTATTAACTTACACATAAAAAAGCCCTCATTAATGCCTTCCAAGGGATCAAAATTTAGATAAAATTCAACCTTTTTTTTAACTTAAAGGGGGACATTAAGGAGTCGTTATCATACGTCACAATTAATGTCAACAGTGTCAAAAATTAAATTACATTTCTACGTACCTTCCATATTATTTAAAATCGACTTCATATTATTACAAATTAAAATAAATTCAAATAAATTTTATTTTTAATTTACAAAAATTTACAAAAATAATATTAATTTTTGTAATGTTATTAATTAAATTAATTTTCCTGCTTTATTGTTTATTAAAATTATTTATTTCAACGTTTTTTTTCGAAGATACATTACAGGGAAGAAACGAATTTTTTAGCTCAAAATCTAAATAAAAAGAAATTAGTCATGTCTTATATTTCGGACCTGATTTCAAATACTACAATCTGAATCTATAATTTTGAGATACAAAATTGGTTACTTCCCCGTAGTGTATCTTGAAAACAAATTGAATAATACAAATAATTTCAACAAACACTAATTTTACTGAATTTGGCTAAAAACCAATATTGATAATAAATATTATTAATTAATTCTTAATTTAAAAATTAATTTTAAAATAAAAATAGGGGGTTGACGCGCGAAGCGCGCAGGGGGGCAGAGCCCCCCTAGTATATATATATATATATATATATATATATATATGGGACATTCCACGTCAACACGGACAGAGCTCTAAACAAAAATTGCTTTAATGGATTTGAACGTTCTAGAGCTTAAAAGATTTCTACGTTCATGTACTTTAAGATGCCGATGGGCGTTTTTTGCAAAACTCCATTTCCGATGCCAATAGAACTGTCAAAAGTCAAAAGGTCCAAAAATCTCAAAATACTTTTATGAATTAAAAGCAAAAAACGAGGTAAATTATTCTGTAACTCATTCTTTATCAGTTTTTAGGGTTCCCGAATATAAATCTAAAGTTTTTTTTTAAAAATCCAAAATGGCGAATTCAATATGGCGGACAAAATTCAAATTTGATCAGATTCGATTAAAACTTGTTACTCGGGGGTTTTTAGGGTCGCTGATTACGAATCTGAAGTCACTTTTTAAAAATTCAAAATGGCGGATCCAATATGGCGGAAAATTTTTTTAAATTTGATCCGATTCCCTTAAAACGTGTTACTCGGGGGCTTTTGGGGTCGCAGATTATGAATATGAAGTTACTTTGTGTTTGAGACTTCAAATTCATAATCAGATACGCTAAAAACCACCGAGTAACACTTTTTAATTAAATCTGATCAAATTAAAAAATTTGATCCGCCATTTTGAATTTCTACAAAGTAACTTCATATTCGTAATCAGCGACCCTAAAAACCCCCTAGTAACAAGTTTTAATCGAATCTGATCAAATTTGAATTTTGTCCGCCATATTGATTTCGCCATTTTGGATTTTTTAAAAAAACTTTAGATTTAACTAATAAAGAATGAGTTACAGAATAATTTACCTCGTTTTTTGCTTTTAATTCATAAAAGTATTTTGAGATTTTTGGACCTTTTGACTTTTGACAGTTCTATTGGCATCGGAAATGGAATTTTGCAAAAAACGCCCATCGGCATCTTAAAGTACATGAACGTAGAAATCTTTTAAGCCCTAGAACGTTTAAATCCATCAAAGCAATTTTTGTTTAGAGCTCTGTCCGTGTTGACGTGGAATGTCCCATATATATATATATATATATATATATATATATATATATATATATATACATTGTGCGAGAGAGGAGGAATATTATGTATAACATTGAAGCGTTCTCTCTCGTACATATTGTTCTTACAGAGTATTGCGTACTCTTTCTGTCCTGTAGCTCTTTTTTTCTCCCACTAATAGTGAATTTTATTATTTTAATACATCTTTTAATTTTTCGAATAATTGAATACAGGGTAGATGCTGGCCCGGTTAAATGAAAACTATATTTATCATACAATATATACATGAACGGGAACGTTTAGGTTTATTTAATTATTTATGAATTATAATTTATCCTTTCTTGCTTCCCTTTACCAACCTAGCCTACGAACCTTGCCTGCCATAAACTGCATACTTGCGGAAGGTTTCTACGCAATATTAAAATAATTATTGGGACAACTGATTTAATGTTGGATTTGTAACAACCTTTAATGGGTTACAAAATAGAATGGAATTTCTATTTTTGAAATGTCCATTATTTCTAACTTACATTAATCCTATTTTAAGAGATTAATTTGAAAAATAAATAAAATAAAAATTGTTTTAATAATTAAAAGAATTTTAAAAGATATTCTTTTCTAAGAATACAAGAAAAAAAGGAATTTATTTCAACATAGTGCAATGAACCGATTCCATAAAATGCAAGTTCAGCAATTTTGGCATGGCAACAGGTCCAACGCCCTGTCCCCACCATCTTTTATTGCAATATTTTCCCACCTAATTAGAAATCCATCAAACTATAAAAGACACATCAATGACCATCCAAATTGTTCAGTACGGTTTCCCACAGCACAGAGACTCGAACTCTGTCGGAGTAAAAATAATATTTCCTATAACGTTCCCGTCCGGTATACAGGATCCAAATTGATTGTATGCTTATACAAGCAATTTGTCCGGACGTAAAATAAAATTTTAAAATACCTCGAAATCCGCGTGGTCGTCTTAAAAATTAAAATAGTGAAGAAATAGAATTTTATAATCCTTTTAAAATCTTTCTTGTCGAAAAGACCGGCCGGTTTCGTGTTGTTGCCGCGTCCGCCCTGTTTTAATGGTTTAAGAAATTAATTTAAGAAATTAATAATTAAGGACAATAAAATTCATAATTGTGCGTGTACGTGTGACCGCATTTCGAAAAATTGTGAAATCTTCGCCCGCAGAAAGAAGAATCTTCTCACGGTAGTTTTAAGGATCCCGGAGCGGTAAGTACTCTGTGTCGTTCTGGGGTAACAAATACCATTTTCCTCCCTTAATTAATTGTGCGAGAGATGAAAAATAACAATATTAAATTTTAATAAATTCACTTCTTTAAACTATTATTCTTCATTCTATTTTGTTCTCTCCTCTCCTCTTTTTTATTTCTGACTTAAGCAACAAGGAAACACGAATCCTATAAGATTAAACAGAGCTCACGCTCTGGCAGTTTGAATTCCTCCGACAAACTCGAAAATAGGGCCATCTCAAAGGCCTAAAATAATCTATATAATTAATTTAACTATATTAATTATTTAAATATTTTCTGGTTCGTAACAAAAAAATTCAAAAAATATCAATTATTTAAAAAGAATTCTATAAAATTCGTCGCAGGAATTAAATTATTTAAGAATAATTTAACAAAGTTCTTTTCAAGAATTCAATTATTTTTATAAACTTGAATAAAATTCGTTGAAAGAATTAAATTATTTTCAAAAGGAATAAAATTCTTTGCAAAAATTCAATTATGTTCAAAAATTAAAAAAAAATTCTTTTCAAAATTCAAATTATCTTTATAAATAATAAAATTATTTAATATTCAATTATTTAAAAAAAAATTTTTTAATTTTTGTCAAAGTTTCAATTATTGTTATAAATAATAAAATTCTTTTTCAAAATTCAATTATTTTTAAAAACTTGAATAAAATTCTTGTTAAAATTTCGCAGGAATTCAATAATTTATAAAATTTTTAATAAATTTTTTTGAAATAATTCAACTATTTTCATAAATAATCAAATTCTTCGCAAAAATTCAATAATGTTCAAAAATTTAAAAAAAATTGTTTTCAAAATTTCAATTATATTTATAAATAATAAAATTCTTTAATATTTATCTTAATAATCGTTTATTTTCTTCCGTTGTTGTAATTTGTTAAAGTTTTTTTTAATCGATTATCGGAAGAGTAGTAAATGAAACACTTGTATCACTTGTGCAACGTTTTGGTGTCTTAGTTTGACACCATCATCAGGCCACGTTATTCAAACAATAAAAATTAAAAATTAATTTTTTATAAATAAAAATGCAAGTACAAAAAAATAATTGAATAAATGAAAAATTAAACACTGACATTTCTTGCGAGTGACAAAACAAGACTAAAATCAGAAGGAGGAAGTTCGTACACAATACACACCGAACACGTGGAGTCAATGAACTCCAACCAAAATAATAGAAATATAATCATTCTTTCAGTTTCCTTAGTAAAGGAAAATAAGTATTGCTTAGAAATTGTATATCTTCTTTCTTATTAATCGTAAAATCATTACATTTTATATATAACATTTCAGAAATTAAACGTTTTTTATAATTGAACTCAAAATCTAAAATCTGAACATGATCGAAATTGAAAGAATGATTATGTACAGATTGATGTTCGTTAACAACTGATTCGATTTTATTATTTTTATGTTCTTTAATTCTCTTTTCCAAACTTCGCTTTGATTCACCAATGTAAGTCGCAGGACAATTATTACAATCAAATTTATAATCAATGCCAGTTTGATTCCATTTTTTGGTTCTGTCTTTTCCTAATTTTACAACCGAAGTTAAAGATTTATTAACCATTGGAATTGATAATAAATTATAATCTTTTAGAATATTTGATAATTTTGCATAATTGTTATTAAAAGGAATACAAATTTTTGGAATGCGACTATAAATTGTAGATTTTTCGTTTTTCTTTTGGTTACTACTTAATTTTTGTTTAAATAATCTAATTTTTACATGCTTATTAACAAAATCCAATGGATAATCATTTTTAAGAAGAATCTGAACAACTTTTTCAGTATTACATTTATGAAAAGAATCATGTGACAATAAAATCGCTCTATCTACTAAATTATAAATGATGTTTCTTTTTTGTTGAATTGGATGACCAGAAAAATACTTAATAACTCTATTGGAGGATATTGTTTTTTGAAACCAATTGGTAATGAGATTGTTATTATTTATTATTAATGTTATGTCGAGAAAATTAATCTGTCTATCAACCTCCAATTCATATGTAAATTTTAAGTTTTCATTATAAGAATTAAAAATATCTAATACTAAATCGACATAATCTTTATGAAAACTTAATAAAATATTGTAATGATAAAGTCGAATTTATTAACGAAATAAATTCGTGAGTTTCTAGAAGGAAATAAAATCATTTATTTTGCATGCAATAGTATATCTATATATATTGCTGTGCTCGCTGCTCGGTCGACGAGTAGAGAGTACCGATGGCGCATTCATTGTCGCGCAAGCACGTGGTTTCTCATACTCCGCGCTATACCTCGCGAGAGACCCGCGAGATATATTATTTCGTTGCACGGACAATTTCCTCAGTTCGCCGCCGAACTCTCTCGGGGCTTGCTCCAAGGCAGTTCGACAGCAACTCTCTCCTTCCTCTCTCCACCCTTTTCCTTTCGATCTAACGCCGAGGCTGAGGTACAACTCTCCCAAGGAATGAGATCTTCCTCTCTCGGGCCAGGTACATCTGTGCTACTTCCTTTCTCTCTTTACCTGGTGCGAGCAGGCGGTATCTCAGGTACAACTGGGGCTGCTAGCTTGTACTCAATTCCTCTCTACCTGGAGAAGACAGGTGGTAACTCAGGTACAACTGGGGCTACTAGTTTACACCACTTCCTAGAGGGAGCTGTACTCGAGATTCAGGTACAACTGAACAGCAGTAACACCCTTCGTTTCTCCGTCGTTCTTTCTCACTCTTTTGCACTTGGTCAGGCCAGGGGTACATCCGTGGAAGACCTTGTGCATAATTTCTATCTAAGCTTTTGTGAACCAACCCTGTGGTGAAGAGGTACAACTCGACCTCCACAGAGTTGATGCACCAGGTTGAATCTTTAACCCAAGGTACATCTTGGGGAAAGATGACGCTTGATAACATCTATTCTTTATTCACACTAAAATACGTGACGGGCATGAATACCGTAAGTTCGGTATCTAGATCCTTTCGATGTTGAAATCGTCCTAGCGTGCACGACCCTAGTAATCGTTCGAATCGTAATTTAGGGGTAAATTCTAGAACCTACCCTCGTGAATAAAATGAGCGTCAAACCTTTTGAGTACACAAAATGGCGGAAACTAACGGTTGCTAATTTGACAGCCTTGCGACCGCCGACCAACACAGCGAGGAGTGAATCTGCCATGGCTGCAACTCTCTCTCACACTCACTCTCTTTCTCTATCACTCTCACTGATTAACTTATTCTCTCTTACTAAATTATTATTTCTTTAAATTCTTTATTTCTTACTCCCTTTTATCTCTTGTTTTTTTATTCTTTTATTTCTTAATTCTCTTTTAGCTAGTTTAGGAATTATTATTTTGATGTTATTAGTTAGTTTAGGTATTTTATATTTTTTGCATTATATCGAGTTTATTATTTTATTATTGTTAAATTCTTTATTTTCTATTACTTTCCTTCTATATTTTATTCTTTGTATTATTTCTTATTTTATTTGTTTAAAATATATTTTCTTACGAAGGTTTAATTTATGCCTTATCAATGACTACACCTTACACCCAGGATCACAAACCTACTTAAACTAAATACTAATTTTTAATGATATTTCAAGCCAAACCAAGTTTTAGATTAAATTACTAATTGTAACTAAATTAAATACCCGGACTCCATCCGGCGAGCTATTCTTTTGGCAATTAAAAATCATGATCATTACAATATCGTCCACATATCTCAAATAAAAAGCAGGAATACAATTAAATTTATTTTTTAAAATTCTTATACAATCACTTTCAAGGTCATCCATGACAATATCTGCAAACAACGGCGATATCGGAGAACCCATAGGGGTACCGTTAATTTGTTGGTAGATTTTCTCATTAAAAGCAAATATAGTATTTTCAAAAAGAAACTTGACACACTCAGTGAGATCGACAAAGGGTATCTTACAAGACTAACAATAGTTGCGATTCTTCTATCTAAACTTTGAAGGACTAGATCACATGAAACATTAGTGAAAACTGAACTAACATCAAGCGAAACTAGTACAAAATTGTCAGGTAACGAGATATTTTTTAATTTTTCTTTTAAATCAAAGCTGTTATTAATGTGAGATTTTGGAATCGGAATTGCAGATTTTAATTCATCATATACGGTTTTTGCTAGGAAATGCGTTGGACTGTTCACAAGCGAAACAATAGGTCGAAGTGGAGTATTCTCCTTGTGAATTTTAGGTAAACCGTAAAATTTTGCCATCGTCGTATTTGTCATGGTTAATTGGTTTTTGTGGTACTTATATTTAAGATAAGCATTAGAATTCAGATTTTGCAGAATTTTACAAGTGTTAGATTGTAATTTGGTCAAAATATTTTTTCCAGTTAATTGTGCGTTGATCAGAAAGTAAAGCGTTAGCTTTACATATATAATCGGATTTTTTAATGCACACTGAAACGTTGCCTTTATCAGAATTAGTGAAAAAAAGGTCAGGATTATTTTTCAATAAAAATTTTTTTTTTAATTTTCGTCAAAATTTCAATTATTTTTATAAATAATAAAATTCTTCACCGAAATTCAAAGTTTTTTGGAAAAATTTCAATAACACTTTTTGGAAAATTTTTAATTATTTTCATAAATAATAAAACTCAACGCAGGATTTTAATTAATTTTTGATACAATATTTTAATCAAATTCCTCGATAAATGTAGTTATTCTTAAAAGTTTCATTAAAATTTGTCAAAATAATTGAATTATTTGAACATTTGTTGATAAAATTCTTTATGAGAATTCAATTTTAACAAACATTCAATTATTCAATAAATTATTCATTTTTTAATTTAAATAATTGAATTCTTCTAGAATTTTCTAATAAAAATTGATTAAAAAATGAATTATCGAATAATTGATTTATTATTTATGAAAATAATTAAATTATTGCAACGAATTTTATTACAATTTTTTCAAATAATTGAATTTTTTGAGAAAATTTGCTACTTTTTAAAAATAATTAAATTCTTGAAAATTTGGATTTTTGTAAATAAAAAATTTTTTTTGAAAAATTCAATGGTAATTTAAGTTATAATAAAACATGAAGAAGGCGATCACTCCGAGTCGAAGACTCGGTGTGATCGTCTTCTTTATGTTTTGTAATAATATTCTTATAAATTGTTGAATTTCAAAAAGGTTTGAATTTGAATTTATTGAAGAATTTTAATTCCTACGGAAAAATAATGATTAAATATTTATTTAAAAAAGAAATTATTAATGTTTTTGAATAATTTTACAATTAATAAAATTTGTAAATAAATATTTATAATAGAATATTTTTTTGAGTTTCTAATAATTTTTAGAGTAAATCAGAATATTTTTTAGGGTCAGGGAAAAAGTGAGAATGTTTTCTGGAAATCAGGGGAAAATAAAATTATATATTTGTGGCAACCCTGATGATAGTTTAAGAAAAAATATTATAAAGTTATTATTCCATAACATAAAAAATTTGTTATTTAAAACGTTTTCAATATTTCATTTTTTGTTAAAAGATTATTGTATTAAATAACTTTTTTAATTAGAAAATATTTGTAAATATTCTATACTTACGTTATTTAATCCAATGAAGACGAGTGCCTCAAATTTTGCAGGAATGATTTTAAAGATATTAGGATCACTGAACAGAAAGAATTTTTTAAATATTTTTTATATTTATTGTAAAATAAGCACTTAAAGTATATAAGTATATAGTAAAAACTGTCACATTTTTATCTATTAGAAATATTAAGGAAAACACATAATTTACTATAAAAACGTAAAAAATTATTAGAATTTATTATAAATGAATTATTTTATTATTATAAATTGATAGAAACAATTATTAATAAGAAATATTAAATAAACAATTATTTTAAAGTTCACCTGGCAACTAATCTATTTTTGCAAATTTCATTCGCTAAATGTGAGAAAGAGAAATCATTTAATTGAACAAAACCTTATGAAATATAAAGAAAAATTTAATAACTTTTAGTTTTTCTTATTACTTTCTTCCTTTTCTCTTCACAAATGTTAAAAATAAGCAATTAAAACTGTCACTTTGCTTATTTTCAGGATTTTAAAATGTAAATAACTTCTGCCGAGAAAAAGAAAAATTACGAAAATTGGGCTTATTTTACAATAAATATAAAAATTTTTTTAAAAATTCTTTTTGTTCGATGATCTAAATATCTTTAAAATCATTCCTGCAAAAAATTATTATTTTTTAAAATTAGTCAACAACCATTTTAATCGAAATGTAATGGATTGACTCATAAATAGAATATTTATTATAGATTTTAATTTATAATTTAATTTAAATAATAATAAATTACTAAATGTTTTGAAATTACTACAAAAAAATGTTTACTAAAAAGAAATAAAACTTTACTGTAGAACGTTATTTTCATTTATTTATCCAAAGTTGATAACACAGTGCAACATTTTTGAGGTCATCGATTGTGCACTAAGTTTTGACTTCAGTTTCTAAAAGTACTTATCAAAACTAGCAAAAACCTATTTCAGTTTTGCTAGATTAGCTCAGATTTAAATTTTATCGACATTTGAATTTTTTTTTAATTTTCACATTTTTCAGTTTTCTGATACGGGCGGATGGGAACACTGGCTATTAAAAGTTTATTAAAAAAATTCGCAATGGTCACAATTTAAAAAGCAATAATACCTCTTTAATTAAAGAGAAAGAAAAAAAATTTGGTCGAAAATTGTTCCAGTTACGAATTTTTTTTGCCTTTTTTACATTTTTTGGTTTTATGAAAAGGGCGGGTGAGAAAGCTGGCTATTAAAAGATTATTAAAAAAAATTTCGCAGTGGTCACCATTTGAAGAGCAATAATTGCTCTTTAATTTCTGACATTGAAAAAAAAATTTGGTGGAAAATTATTTGAGTTATGAATTTTTTTTTGTAATTTTTCAAATTTTTCGGTTTTTCTAATACGAGAGGGTGAGAACGCTATCTATTAAAAGTTTATTACACAAAATTCCCAATTGTCATAATTTGAAATGCAATAGTCTCTCTTTAAATTCTGATAAAGAAAAAAAAATTTGGTCAAAAATTGTTCGAGTTATGAATTTTCTTTTGACTTTTTCACATTTTTCGGTTTTTTGATAAAGCATGTGGAAACGCTGGTTATTAGAAGTTTATAAAAAAAATTCGCAATGGTCACCATTTGAAGAGCAGTAATTCCAACCTAATTTCTGACATTGAAAAAAAAATTTGGTCAAAAATTGTTCGAGTTATGAATTTTTTTCGTACTTTTTCAAATCTTTTTTGTTTTTGATCCGGGCGGGTGAGAACGCTGGTTATTAAATTTTTCTTTTTTAAAAACGCAATGGTCACATTTTGGAAAGCAATACTTCCTCTTTACTTTCTGACAAAGAAAACAAAATTTGGTCAAAAATTGTTCCACTTATTAATTCTTTTTTGACTTTTTCACATTTTTCAATTTTTTGATCAGGCGGGTGGGAACGCAGGCTATTAAAAATTTATAAAAAAATATCGAATGATCACAATTTGAAGAGCATTAATCCGTCTTTAATTTCTGCCCAAGAAAAAAAATTTGGTCAAAAATTGTTCAAGTTATGAATTTCTTTTTACTTTTTTTTAATTTTCGGTTTTCTGATAACGGAAGTGGGAATACTGAATATTAAAAATTTATAAAAAGAATTCGTAATGGGCACAATTTAAAGAGCAATAATCCCTATTTAATTTCTGCCCAAGATAAAATATTTGATTCGAAATATTTGGTTTCGAAAAAAGTCAAAAAAAAATCAAAACCCTAGGTTGCACAGGACCGCGGGTATAAAAATGTACAGAAATAAATAAATAACACGAATAATTTTCTACAAATTTTTTTTCTTTTATCAGAAATTAAAGAAGGATTATTGCATTTTAAAATTTGACGGTTGTGAATTTTTTTAATTCATTTCTAATAGCCAGCGTTCCCACCCGCCCGTATCAAAAAACCGAAAAATGTGAAAAAGTAAAAAAAAACCATAATTAGAACAATTTTTGACCAAATTTTTTTTCTTTGACAGAAATTAAAGAGGAATTATTGCTCTGCAAAATGTGACCATTGCGTTTTTAAAAAAGAAAAATTTAATAACCAGCGTTCTCACCCGCCCAGATCAAAAACAAAAAAAATTTGAAAAAGTACGAAAAAATTCATAACTCGAACAATTTTTGACCAAATTTTTTTTCAATGGCAGAAACTAGGGAGGAATTACTGCTCTTCAAATGGTGACCATTGCAAATTTTTTTACAAACTTTTAATAGCCAGCGTTTCCACCCGCTTTATCAAAAAACCGAAAAATGTGAAAAAGTCAAAAAAAATTCATAACTCGAACAATTTTTTTTTTCAAAGTCAGAAATTAAAGAGGAATTATTGCTCTTCAAATGATTACCACTGCGAATTTTTTTTTATAATCTTTTAATAGCCAGCTTTCTCATCCGACCGTTTCATAAAACCAAAAAATGTAAAAAGCCACAATAAATTCGTAACTGGAACAATTTTCGACCAAATTTTTTTTTCTTTCTCTCTAATTAAAGAGGGATTATTGCTTTTCAAATTTTGACCATTGCGAATTTTTTTAATAAACTTTTTATAGCCAGTGTTCCCATCAGCCCGTATCAGAAAACTGAAAAATGTGAAAATTCAAAACAAAAAATTCAAATGTCGATAAAATTTAAATCCGAGCTAATCTAGCAAATCTGAAATAGGTTTTTGCTAGTTTCGATAAGTACTTTCAGAAATTGCAGTCAAAACTTAGTGCACATTTTATGTGGTGCACTGTATAATAAAGGTAGAAAAATATTTGACTTTATAATTTTTTAATATTTTCGGTCTTACCGATGCGCATGTGCGCAGCCAATTTTCCCAATATGGCTAAAAATGTACTTGTTGCTGTCGGACTCGAGTCACATGACGTCCAATTTTATCGTTTGGTGAATGTCGTGATTGTTTGTTATTTAAAAAAGTGCGTGTGTGAATCACAGTTTTGTTTCTTTAATGTTTTATAAATATTTGTGCTTGTTTAAACTCGTTTTTAAATTAAAAAATTAAAATATATAACGGTCATATCGAATAAGGGCATTTAAATTTGATTTGTTTCAAATATAAATAAGGCTCTTAGACGCAGTCCAAGTTGTTAATTTATTATATTATACAGTTGATATTTGTTGAATTCGTGTTAAAAAGTTTACATTTATTACGAATTATGATCTCAGCTAATGTTTATTATAGGTTATTTAGGAGATTATGTATGTTCAAGACTAAAGAGAAAAATGTTCATTATCATTAATGCCATGTTTATATTATTGAAATAAACAATTTTAATGAAACATTTTTAAATTTAACCCCACAAAGCACAGATATTTTCTGCAAGTTTGCTGCAAGTTTTCCATGCAAATTTCGCAAGTTTGCATTGCAAGTTTGCAGTAAATTTGCATAAATATAAAAATGTCACCCACTTGGAAAGTTTGCACTGCAAGTTTGCAGCAAACTTGCGCCAAATAGCAAAAACTTAAATGTATGCGCAGTAGTTTACTATGACATCTAGAGCTGCGCACTATATTTTAGTCACCTTCCCTATAGGGAAGGCATCGTTCATCAAATTATATGCAATTTGAAAAAAAATTTTTAAAAAAATTTTTTAGGTATTTTAGAAAGTTTGCTGCAAATTTTCCATAAGTTTTCATTACAAACTTGCCAATAGGGTGACATTTTTATTTGTATGCAAGTTTGTTGCAAACTTGGATGCAAACTTGCGAACTTTGCATGGAAAACTTGCAGAAAAATACTGTGCTTTGTAGGACCTTAGTTTTTTGTATTAAATTTTGTACAATATATTTATGACAAATAATCCTTAAAAAGGCACGAGACTCGCATTTCACTCTCATGCATCATGCACATTTATAACATTCGAGCGTAATGCGTCTCATATGAGGACGCATCTGTCTGCATCAGTGAAGGCACGAGTGCGAAAAGAAACCTCTTACATGCGAGCGATATGAGACGCATATCAATCTCAAATTGTTATCTGGGTAGAGTCAAATTTACTTAATTATCGCCATTTACATCTCAATAATAATATATGAGAAGAAGAAGTACCCTGGTCTGTTAACATCAGAAACATATAATTGGTCTTTAATATCTTTGTTAGTTAAATATTCTTGTTTAATTATAATAATTTGACTGAGATATTCAAAGTTTGCAATGTCCTATTTTTGAATTCTAATAAAAATTCTTGAAGTCTTACAATAGTAATTATTTTGCATATAATAATATGTTTAGTCTTTATTTTAAATTCACACAAAGTTTTGACACAAAATTATTTATATTTAAATAAATTATACCCATATTTATATGAGCCCCAATAGTCTACAATCATCTGCAATATTATAGAATCAGTTTTCTATAAAAGATTTCACTTATGACTCAAGTGATGATGACAAACAATTTGTTTTAGGCATTCGATTCTCTTTTTATAGCTGCGGCCCTTTTTCTCGCAAGTGTTGAAAAAAATCTATCGAAAAGCAATAATTAACATTATCTAAAACGGCATCTTAATAAAATGAGGCAAGTTTTAGTAAGTTCAACTTTACCACAAGATTACTTATCCTATAAAAAATCTTCTTGCATCAGAAGCTTGTAAACTTTCTTAATTTACAAATCGAAATTTACGCTTGTTTATTAAATTTTTCTTTTAAAGTCTAGCTGTAACTTCAAGACAGAAAGCAATAATAGACTAGTACGCCAAATAATATGAGCAATAGTTTATCCATTGTAATTTCTTCAGGTTTCGTTCTACTATCCGGTGCGAAAAGACTACCGTAAACTGGGGCTATTAGGAACAAAATTCTGTTTTCGGGTGGAGTTGATGCTATCGGCGCCGTTTGTCGATAAATTGTGTTACTTGCTGTAACGTATTCGTCTGTGACTAGTAAATATTGGGATAAATGCTAAATCAAATTGATTATTATTATAGTTTTGATTATATAAACAAATATTAGGTTTAATTAAATAAATACAGGAATATTGTTATTGTTTTATAATTATTATAGATTGTAATTGTTATTGTAATCTGTTTTAATGTAAATAACGATTTAATAATTCCTATTTTTGATAGTATTATTTTATATAATAATTACGAGTTTATTTATGATAATAATAGTAATAATAATCCAATTAGGCGTCGATCTTATTGCGCAGTTAGCAACTACGCAGTAGAAATGTAGCAGTGTGACCTTGAACCAACGACGTTTATTGGTTAGGGGTGACGACAGCAGCAATCTGATTAGTTGCTCAAACGGGAAGGGGTTACCTCTCCCACTTTTTACAAGGTATATAAGGACGGCTTTCAGGAAAAGAAACTCTCTCTTAACTTTGATTATAAAAATTATTCATGCTCACATATTTCTTGACTTCGGATAAAACAATCAGTGTTTATTGTAAATTAACTTAATAGTGAATTGAGTGATATTATTAAAACCTTAGAAACATTTTTAAATTGTTAATTATCCTATAACTTTAAAACTGAATAAGTGAAGTTCCTTTTAAAAAGAAGTGAATATAAACAATTAGACTTTTAATCCTAATTGTTGAAGTAATTCAAATATTTAATTTAGAAAACATTAAATATCTGATATATTTGAATTTAAATAAAATTGGTTTTTTTCTCGAAAGAGTTTTTCCAATCAACAATTGTATTTTATTAATAATCCTATAACCAAAAATTATTTATTATAATTAAATAAATAATTATTTGAAATTCAACGCCGATATAAACATTTACCCAGTGGGCACAAGGACGTCTAAAAGACGTCTTAAAGACGTCCCTTTTTGTCCGCGGACGATTCGGGGACAATGATGGTAATGTCTCTGAGTCTTCAAAAAGACAACTAAAAGACGTTCTATGTCTGGTCCAAAAGACATCTTAAAGACATAATAAGAAAGGACGTCTAAAGTACGTCTTAAAGACATCTTTTGGACGTCTAAAAGACATAAAAGGGACATGTTTAAGACGTCTTTTGGACGTCCTTTTTACAGATCTTTTTCCTTCAGATCTTAAATAAACATTTCTTTTATAACATTTTCTAAGTTGAAACTCAGTAATATTTTGTATTAAATTTATTTTAAGTTTAATTTTATTTTTTCTAAAATGTAGAGAAATAATGAGAAAATTCCTACGAAGCTGGAATCGAACTCTGATACCTTGGGCTTGAAGCACTGCGCCTTAAGCACCTCAGCCGTTCAAGACAGATATGAACCTCTACAAAGATAACGATCTCACTTGCCAATGAAAGGAATTTAACTTAGAAAAATTCCAATGAATTTTACATTCATGAATTTCTAAGTCCAAGTTGAACTTAGAAAATAATATTTTCTATTTATGAAAATTTTTCTATTTTCAAATGTTGAATGAAAAAGACGTCTTTTAGACATCTTAAAGACATCTAATGGCCAAGACATAGAACATTTATAGGACGTCTTTAAGACGTCTTAAAGTCGTCTTTTTGTACAAGTCCAAAAGACGTCCGCAAAAAGACATCCTTAGGACGTCTTTTGAACAAGTGTGCCCACTGGGTAGGTATTCCGCTCTTAAGTGGACCTAGTGTTTCAAGAACTCATTCCATTTGTGAAACTACGCAGATCTAACGGAAAGGTATTTCCGTTGAATCTAGGATGTGACTTGCTTTTAACCCTCCGTCACACACCTAGGAGGGATTCCCTTTACGGTTTCGGAATTTTTAAATAACTTTTGTTTTCCTCATTGCAAAATAAAATCATTTTTTATACCTTTCAAAAATTTACTCCTCAACACATTTCTAAAAAAACATTTAGTTTAAACATAATTAATATTTAATTATGAAGCTTTAAAGCCAGAAAAAACTCGAAAAAGTGAGGTTATTTTAAATAAAAAATCAGGTTTTCAAAACATTTTTTGTTCCACTGTTGGTTAATGACAAAATTATATTATAAATATAATTAAAATAAATTATTTAATGATTTTTTTGCTTATTTGTTAATGTTACATTATTTTTACATGTAAAGTGTAATTCCTTCGAAGATGTGCATTCGTGTAATTAATTTTTATTTTTGAGACCGAAAATTAATTTTATAATTTAGAATAATTTACTAGAGCGTTGTCGGCAGTGGCGGGACAGCGGGTATAGTGAGACACTGCGATATTTCAAACAGTTGAGTTGACAGTGCTGCCTCTTTTGGCGAAAAAGTGAAGTTTTATTGTGTTGAAGGTTTTCTATATGATATCCACTTTATGGATGTAAAATCTGCCACTGTAGAGCTGACGATAGTCTTAAAAGTAGTCTTTAAGTTTTAAAGTTTTGTTCTGCCAAACAAAAAGTGTTTAAAAAAATCAAAATATTTAGAATTTTGTGAACGGTAAGTGTCTTAAATTATTGGTATGTAAGATTCCTTTGAAATTCTTAGAATACTGTACATGTTAGTGCGGTTATACAATTGTTCATCATTTTTTCCCGTAAAGTACTATTTCGGCAATGGCGGGACACTCGTTATCGGCAGTGGCGAGACACTGTTTTTTTTACATCTAAAAATATAATACATTTCATAATAACTTCGAAATAATTTTTTTACGTTTTGTCGGCAATATTTTTCATAACAATAACCTAACCTAAAATTTGCGCATGTATTTTTATGTAATCTGTAATTATGTAAATAATAATTTTAACTTATATTTTAGATGGCAAAAAATCGTAAACAAATAAACAGGAACACAAAACAAGCCAAGTGTGTCAAATCGATATTGAAAGCCGTAAAAGACATTATAATTAAAAAAAAATCTCTCTGATCCATCTCGAAGTTCTACGGAATTAACAAATCGAGTCTTTGGCGATATACTCAAGGATTACAAAAGACGTATTTAAATGTTTCTGAAACTGATGACGCTATTTTAATAGAAAAGCTTTCAGAATTAAGTTCTTTCGGCCCGGCAGCAATTTTTACACAGGAAGAAGAAGATGCGCTAAAAGAATACATTGTAAAGTGCAGTCAATTTTATTACGGCCTAAGTATCACCGAACTGAAAGAGTTAGCTTCTCAATTCGCCAAAAAGATGGACATCAAATATCCCGATTCGTGTAATGAGAAGAAAATGTCAGGAAAAGACTAGTACTATTCCTTCATGAACCATGCTCTATTTGGAATATGGACGAGACTGGGTTCTCTACAGTACCGACAAAAGCTGTCAGAGTTTTGAGTCTGAAAGGGAGTAAAAGAGTTGGCAACATGACATCTCAAGAGAGAGGAGCACTTGTGACGATGGCTTTGGCGGTTAACGCTGCTAGAGGCTCCATTTCACCATTCTATGTGTTTCCAACTAAGAAGATGCAATCAGTTTTTCTTGAGCAAGCAACAATTGGAGCATTTGCAGTAGCCAACGGATCAGGTTGGATGCAGCGGTTTGAGTTTTTAAAATTCATGAAACATTTTATTGATTTTTCTCACGCGTCGAAAGAAAATCCGGTGTTGCTTCTCCTTGACAATCACGCCTTTCATTTGTCGATTGAAATTCTCGATATGGCTATAGAAAATGGAGTAACGATGCTGTCATTTCCACATCACTGCAGTCATTGCCTACAACCACTGGACGTGTCAGTGTATGGTCCTACTAAAAAATTTTTCGCCTCACAGCATAATTCTTAGATGGAAAATAATTCTGGAAGATGTTTATGAATTCGTCATATACCATCAATTGTGAAATCAGCGTTAGAGTTGTCACTCACGCCAAGAAACATCATGGCCGGTTTTAGCGCCACTGGGATTTGCCCATACAACCCTAATGTTTTTTCTGACGCAGACTTTCTGGCAGCGGAGTTCACGGCTGAAAATTCCTCCACTCAACCTCTCGACGAATCTCAATCGCTTGATGAAAACAATCAACTTCATACACTACTAACTAAACCGTCAAATCACTGCGGTGAAGCCACAACGTCAGAGAAATTAACGCATTCCGAAGAAACATCGTGCTTGAGAGGACGGTCACATTTGAAAGAATCATTACTCTCATCGATTTTATCAGATATTGGTCCTGTTCAGAGAGGAACTCCGAAAAAGAAGTCAAACCGAGGTCGTAAAGCAATAAAAAGCACGATTATGACATTATCAGACAATATTACTCTTCTAAAAAACAAACGCAAGGATAAAGAAAAAAAGAAAATAGAAAAAGACAAAATAGCAGAAGTACTTCGAGCCAAGCGAGTCATGAAGTCAAAATCACCTTTAAACAGCGCCACGAAATCCCCTTTAAAAGAAAAAGAAAAAGACAAAAAAGCAAACTCATCTACAGTCAAACGAGTTGGGAAATATAAAGCACCTCCAGCCAAGCGAGCAAATACAACAAAGTCATTTGCAGCCAATAAAGCTTCTTCATCTGAAGAAGATTTCTGCATTATATGTTTGGGGGAAAAGCCAAAAAAATTGACGGCGAATAATTCAGTCGAGTGTATTGAATGTAAACGCGAAGTGCACTTGAAATGTGCTGACATGACGAACAGCTTCTTTGTTTGCAGTAATTGTGACTCAGATTGATAACTTAGATGAGAGTTTTCCTGTATGTTTAACATTAAATAAAACAATGTAAGAATTAAAGGCAAAATTTATCTTTTTTCTGTTTAATTCCTTTGATTTTGAATCGTTTACATATTAAAATAAGCAATTAAAGATAATGTCTCGCCACTACCGACGTTTTTAAATGTCGGTAGTCGCGGGACATTTTTGAAATTCGGTAATAACTTTTTTTTGAAGACATATGCTATCTATACACTCAAATCTCGCTATAACGACCTTCTCTATAACGAGCGCTCTTTATAACGAGAGCTGTCTCTCGATATAGCGAGGAAAATTTCCTCCCGATTACTCCCACTATTTATAAACAAATGCACATTCATTTGGTTTAAAGTTGGTTAAAATTAATTTTATTTATATAAAATAAAATAAAAAAGTCATAAAAGGTCACTTCTTATTTGAAATTATATCAATCTTCAAAATTTTAGCTTATATAAATTTTCTGTACGTTAAAGTTCAAATTAAACTAGGTTACGTTTGTAATTTTGACATTATGTAAATTGTAAACGCTAAAAAAAAATAAATGAAGAATCTTAAAAGTGAGGATTTCTCATTTCTCCTCTTGCGCTCGTAATAGAGGGAGACTTGACTCCCGAACTTCTCGTTATAGCGAGATTCGAGTGTATTATGTAAATTTGTAAAAGATAGTCTCACTAGTCTGTCTGCACAAAAGCAAACCAAATATTTATAAAAATATGAGTCCTACACAAAAAAACCAAAACGTGTCTCGCCACTACCGACTCTCCCCTACATATTTGTAAATTTGTGTTAAAACTAAATTTTTGTTGATTCCTTTGTTATTTTGTAATGTCGCTTATTTTACAATGTGGTGAGGGATTCCCTCTAAACGTGTGTAATGGTGTAATTTTTTCTAAGGTGTGACAAAGAGTAGTATAGCTAGGGGCATCTGTTTTACCGACCGAGTTAGTTTTAAGTTAAACCGCTAGATAGCGCCACCAGCAAATTCAAATCTTAAAATAAGTTTAGAGTTTTACAATTAAAACTGATGTAATGTTTACTAATGCAATTAAAATTTATTGAATAAACAATAAGCTGTTTAAAATTCAAATTGAATTACACCAGGTCGGTAATGCAGATTTCTACTTTATTAGCAGTCGACAAGGTAGAGATCTGACATAAATTTGGATTGGGCCGATAAGACAGACATCTGTTTTACCGATCGAGTTAGTTTTAGGTTAGACCACTAGATGGCGCCATTAACAATTTAATTTCACAGATATTGCAGTCTATTATTTTTTGTTTTTTAATTTCCCGGGCATTCGTGTCCACCATTTTGTTTTTAAAACATAATAATCCAATAAATGGTGCGTGTTCTTGAATGTGAAATATAATAATAGTAAGTAAGTAAATAAAAATTATATAAATATTTTATACCATTTTAACATCACTTTAGCATGTTTATGTTTAATAAATTATTCTCCTAATTTCTATTTTTCTAGAACCTCTTTTCCGAACTCTGCAATAATATTTTTCTCTTGAATTTCTAGTTTACTAATATTATTTTTTCATAACATTACTAAACATAACCTTAAAATCTATTTTATTGAACCTAACCTTAAAATCTATTTTATTGAACATAACCTTAAATTTTATTTTATTAAACATAACCTTAAAATCTATACCTTATTTTTTAACGTAATACTAATGAAGGTATGTAATTAAATACAGGATTAATAACATTTCATTCATTTATTATATTCAATATACAATATTTACACTTGTCTTATTGTAAATTCAATACGGTTGTATAGACCACCAATATACTTCAGCCGTAATTGTCCACAATTAATAGCTTCTTGCATTTGATCCAAGCATATCGAGTCATCAGTGAACATTGGTACAAATCTTGAAGGAAGAAATGTATTGAACTTCTTATCCACCTCAACGACGACCTTGACTCCATACCTGGTGTTGACAACCTGGATCTTCGTTATAGGATACTTATGTCCAGGAGTCAGCTCGGAAAGCGGCTTCGTAGGTAGGAAAGCTTCCATGCGACTGATGACGTTGATTTTGGTTAGATCAATCTTTTCTTAGAGATAATACTTTGTGAAGTCACAAAACGGAATGACTAAATCGGCTCAATTATACCCAAATATCACGCATTATTCCCACCATTACTTTTACGCATGCGCAGTACCCCTACCACTATTTTATGCATGCGCAATAGCTTTTTATGTTTGTGAAATACCCCCACTTTTGATTATTGAGCCACGCCCACTTTGTGACGTCATAAGACAAGTCTAGACTAGATTTAACATGTTTAATAGTTTTACACATGTGTAATAAAGATAATAGGATGGGAAAGGATTAATTAATTTAAACATTTATAATACATTTATTTATTAAATAGGAAATGTTCACAATCATTATAAAAATCTTTCAATGTACAATCATTGTCAACTTTATCATTATTTTCTATATTATTTTGTAGTACATTTAACGGTTGTATCAACCAATTTCGTAAATTACATACATTTTTAACAGCGCAATTTCTATAGCTACGTGTGTGATTTGTACATGTAGATAAACTATCTACATCTAAACTTTTTAGCGACGGACATTTAAAATCATCTAAATTAAACACATTTAATGTATATTTTTCTAACAATTTTTGTTTTTCTAAACCTTTTACATAAACAGTAGGTGTACCTATTAATACTTCTTTGATTATTGGTTGTAATTCTTCATAAGGAATGTCACCAGCAGCCCAATCGATACCATGATAATTATTTGTAAACCATCGATTCTTACATTTGTATCTTGCAGGTAATCGACTCCAGGCATATGTCGGCTTGAAGAGGTAGACCAATGGATGAGCATCTTGTTGAAGTGGTAGAATCGCCAACTCTTTGATGACAAACTCGTTGTAAGGTCTCTTGAAGCACTGAATATCTACGACGTACGCCATGGTGTCCGAAGTAAAGTAATGGCTCAAGCCTTAGAGAGACGCTCTCTTTATAGCCTTCCCCCCACCACTCCAAATACCATCACTACCGATGTCGTCTATGATTAATCATTATTTCTACCAATTATAAGGCAATATGCCTTATAACTTAACTTTTATTCAAAAGAAAACCTACCAGGTCGTTTATAAATGAAGCTGATGAAATGAACTATAAAGAGATTCTTATTGCTACTAATGCACACAAAAAGAAGTACAGTTCCTCTGAATCTATACGTACGGATAAGAGTTACAAGTATTTGAATTTTATATCTCAATTCTTCCCTCGAATACCTACTAAAATTTTTTATTACAAACAGAAATTTTCAACGAGAATATATCTATTGGGATGATCCGAATGAGTTGGTTGACCGTCTTAGACTATTAATGGCTTCTCAAGATGCTGAAAATCCTAGTCACAATAATGAAATCATGTCTATCATTAAATTAAATATTAAAAAAATTATATATTAAGATGTGTTTTAGCAAATATCATTCATTTCAACAATGAGCATTGATGTGTTCGGACATCCTCTCAATCAAAGAGGAACAGCAAGACGAGAGCCTCCTGGAGTTGGTTTTAAACTCAATTTAAAAAAAAAAAATTAAAATTTCAATTTTCTCAAGGTAACTTTGACGTTGAAGGAAGAAACCTCTGTAATCTTGCTAATGCTGAAGAAAAAAACGACGCTGTCTATTTAAAACTTGTACGACATATGATTAAACACGAAGTGCGTTTATTGTATAAATCTAGTGCTTCACTTAGATCAGAGTTGGACAATAACAACTTATTTCTAAAAGCTCTTGAAGACTCTATTACAGAAAAAAAAATTTTGAAAAAGATATAAATCAAGACTTATCTTATCGAACAGCTGAAATTATTAGTGAATTGGATACTCGCTTAAGTGCTCTCGAGAATTTACAACAAAAAATTAACAGTAGTGAATGATTTTCATACTCAGGCTAGAAAAAATTATCCTCGACGATGAGTTGAAATGCGTGATATAGATGAGACATGGCAAGCAGATTTAGTAGAAATGATACCTTATTCAAGAATAAATAAAGGTTTCAAGTATTTACTAACAGTTATAGACATATTTTCGAAATATGCTTGGGCTGTTCCAGTAAAGAGTAAAAGTGGAAAAGATGTTTCTCATGCACTGCAATTTATATTTGCTAAAAGACGCATACCAAAAAACTTGCATAGTGACAAAGGAAAAGAATTCTATAACTTACAATTTGAAGCATTAATGAAAAAGCATAAAATAAATTTTTACTTAACATACAGTAATATGAAGGCTTCTATTGTTGAACGGTTTAATTGAACACTAAAAAGAAAAATGTGGATGCAATTTAGTTTACGAGAAAATGAATGAAGCCTAAAGATGTTACTTCAGAAGACGTTGAAATTTTAAAAGAACGATTTATGAAGTTGAGAAAAATTCCTTTGAGACGACCAAAGTATAAAATTGGCGACAAAGTTCGAGTAAGCAAATATAAAAATGTTTTAGAGAAAGGATATACACCCAATTGGACAACAGAAATATTCACCGTGGATCAAGTCGTATCAACTTGACCAGTGACTTACAAGCTCAAGGATTACCAGGATCAACCCATCAGCGGAGGATTCTATGAAGAGGAACTTCTTAAATTAAAATATTCAGATATTTATCTTGTGGAAAAAATTCTCAAGACACGTGGAAACAAAGTTCTTGTCAAATGGCTTGGCTTTGATAATTCTCACAATACTTGGGAAGATAAAGCAAATGTATAATCTATTATTCGCAAATCGTCCCCAGTAACTTAACGCAAATGTCAATCGACCAGCACATCAATCAAAGAATTATGTTAGCGTAGGACCTCTCTATAAATAAAAACTACTTCCAACAACAGACCTTTACACTGCCAGTGCCAAATTTAATTTACATTAAATCAATAATGAATCATTAATGAATCAACAATGAATCAATAACACTGTGTGACAAAAAAAAATTGCTTGCACTTTTATAGAGACCTATCACAAGTTGTAGGTCTAGTAGAGCTAAGAAAAAAGGTATGGTCGATTTTTCCCATACACCCCCAAAATCTTATTTTATGGCCAAAAAACCGTTTTTTGGTACTTTTATGTGAATAATCACTCGTAACGTAGCTAATTTTTATCCGATTTATAAATTTTTTTTTAGTTTGAATCTGTGAAAAAATACCTTTTTGACAGTACATTAACCATTTTTTTAAAATAAAAACTGACGAAACTGCAGTTAAAAGAATTTGGGATTTTTTTATTTTTTATTCACTTTTTCAACTTTGACGCTGTTTTGTTGATACTATTAAGTCTTACAAATTTTTTTCAGCATAAGAGCTTAATAGTAAATTTATTTCCACGTCGAATGAGCTTTGTTTGAATGAAATTGAATAAAAATTGACGGAGTTGTGTGAATATTAAAATTTTATGATTTTTTCACTCAATTTTCAGGTTTATAGCTGATTTGGAATTTGCATCAGAACTTTATATAAAGAATTAAAAAATTAAAAAACACATGTTTTTATTAATATACAGGTGGGTATGTAGCGTATATGTACTTTAAGAAAATAGTAAAACAGAATTTTAATTTTAACATTACCTTTGTTGACAATCTTTTTTTTAATTAAGTAGTAGGAAAAGACAATAGAAACCAAGATTTAAAAAAAATGTTTGGAGGGTATTCTTTTTTTCAAAAGTGTTTGCTTGACCTTTTCCGTTTATAGGATTCATCACTTGTTTCCCGTATTAGCGACCAGCAATAATCACTAAGCATGTTGATGGAGCTTTTTCCTTGGAATCGTTTTTCAATGTCCGATATTTCCTGGTGAAATCGTTCACCCTGCTCATCACTCATCTTGCCTAGGTTTTCAGGAAAGAAATTCAGATGTGAGTGAAGAAAGTGGATTTTAATGGACATATTGCATTCCATTTCTTCATATGCACTCAAAAATTCGTCAACTACTGCAACATAATCAGGACTCTTATGATTTCCAAGAAACTTTTCACACAAAGCCTTAAAACTCTCCCAAGCTCGTCTTTCCACTACAGTTAACTTTCTCGCGAATTCATCATCTCTCATGAGTTTTCGAATTTGAGGGCCTACAAGGATTCCTGAAATTAATAAAAACAGCTCTTTCACCATTTTACGCATGCAGAACTACCTACTTCTTAATATGTTTTTTCAAAGAAAGTTCGTATATATATAACATAAGTTTAATTTTTATTTTTTTTTGTAATACATTTTCTGTCTCGTAAGGTGATTTTTAATTAAAAAATTTTAACAATTAGTTGTTTAGAAAAAAAAATTGAAAAGGATGAAAAAAAGAAATTTTTTTGTATTTTTAGACCTCAAATTTAATTTTAGAACCAAAAACATATTTCTATATAAAGGTAGTGTGTGAAAGGGTTTAAAAATGTAGGAAAGTTATAAACTGACAAAAAACAAGAATCATAGGATACCTCCTTTTAGCTTTGCCTCACTCATTTTAGGGAATACATCTTCTTTCAGATAACGAAACGCTTCGCCGTCGAATTTTAATTTTTTCAAGAACTGTTTCACGTACCCAAGTTTCAAGTGTAGTGGTGGTAAAATGGAATTTTCTGACCGTATTAGTGGAGGATTTAAAACATTTTTCTGGCCAATTTTAAACAGGTGACGTGATGGCCATTCTTTTCTTGCATACCTATTTGGGGCACGACTATCCCACTCACATAGATAGCATGGATGCTTGGTGTAACCACCTTGCATTCCAAATAAAATTGTGATCACTTTTAAGTCGCTGACTATTTTCCACTTATACTCAGTGTAATTGATGACACGAAGTATTTTTTCCAAATTGTCGTATGTTTCCTTCATGTTGGTTGCATATGCTAACGGAATTGATGGCAATTTGTTTCCATTGTGTAATAACACAGCTTTTAAGCCTATAAGAGTAATAATAATAATAATAATAAAAATAAAAAATAATAATAATTAATAATAATAATAATAATATTAATAATTTTGAAAATCAAAATTCAAATAAAGAATGTGATGAATATGATTCATCATATTGAGAGAGGACTTACTCGTGCACGATCCATCAATGAAGAGTCGCCACTTATCGGATACGTGATCGTAGTTCAAGAGGTAGAAAAGTTCAGACACATTTGAACAATAAACAAATTTTTCATTCTCATCATCAGCTTTAAAAATTTCTCTGAAAAAATACGATCATCGTTCCGGGATAGTGTTATTTTGAAGTCATCTTCTGTTAAATTCCACTGCTTAATTCGAGAAGCGAGCATCTCAGACTGTCTTCTTGATAAACCTAAATCACGCGAAAGATCCTTAAAGTCTCTATTTGATACGAAATGTCGTTCGTTTGAGTTTGTCGCAGGGGGAACATATTCTTCATCTTCAGCTTCCAGAACATCAACTTCATGATCATCAACTGGACTATTATTTACGACTTCGACCTTTTTCGATTTAGGAACTGCGGTTGAATTAACCTCGTCAAGCAGGATTAATGGTTTCGTTGCAGTTTCAACATCAGCGTACTTTATGCGTTTACGCGTTTTATAATGATGGCCACGTACGTCTGTGTTACAGAAATAGCAGTCGTTTGGTTTATGATAAGGCTGATGGTGCCATATCATCGGAGCAGATAATGAAATTCGTACATTGAGGCAACTTTTCGATTTCCATTTCTTGAACTTCGACGAACACTCGACACATACGTACTCTGGTTCATACCAGCGATCAGAGGAAGTGTATTGGAGATTGAAGAACTCGTTGTAGCCATCAATTACAGCTTTATTATTTTTTAATTCCAAACGATGTTTCTTATCCACGAACAAACCACATATAAAACAAAACTTATTACTGTTATCACACATTTCTTAATCATAAATTTAACCTGACTACTAAAACTTTAAATGACGGAGACTGTCAAATAAAGATTCTTTTGTTATTAAAGGCGCGGTCTGAACTTAGGTTCAATAATAAATAATTGAATGTGAAAGTCGCATCTATCCGATTGTTCGATACAAAAAATCATAAAATTTTAATATTCACACAACTCCGTCAATTTTTATCCAATTTCATTCAAACAAAGCTCATTCGATGTGGAACTAAATTTACTATTAAGCTCTTATGTTGAAAAAAATTTGTAAGACTTAATAGTATCAACAAAACAGCGTCAAAGTTGAAAAAGTGAATAAAAAATCAAAAAATCCCAAATTCTTTTAACTGCAGTTTCGTCAGTTTTTATTTTAAAAAAATGGTTAATGTACTGTCAAAAAGGTATGTTTTCACAGATTCAAACTAAAAAAAAAATTTATAAATCGGATAAAAATTAGCTACGTTACGAGTGATTATTCACATAAAAGTACCAAAAAACGGTTTTTTGGCCATAAAATAAGATTTTGGGGGTGTATGGGAAAAATCGACCATACCTTTTTTCTTAGCTCTACTAGACCTACAACTTGTGATAGGTCTCTATAAAAGTGCCAGATCCCTGTCACACAGTGTAATGAATCAACAATGAATCAATAATGAATCAACAATGAGTCAACAATGAATCAATAATAAATCAATAATGAATCAACAATAAATCAACAATGAATCAATAATGAATCAATAACGCAGCCACACAAAAAAAATAAAGTGTCTTGATCTGGGGTCGAGACATATGTATTCCAAAGTATTTTGATGCGCTGAATCCGAATCCGCCATCAGAATTTGGCCAATGGGTCCTGGTTTCGCCCTAGCCTCAAAAAATACCCTAAAATCGTTAACATGGTCACTTTTGAATTATCAAAATTGAATCTAACCGCATATTGATAATTTTTGAAGATTCCTTAATTTAAACAAACTATTTATAAGCTTTTTAATTAAAAATTCATATAAAACATTAAATATATCGAACCTACCCTCAAAAACACATCTAAGATTCAAAACAAACAATTTATACCATACACAGCGCAATAAAAAATAGGTAAGCTCATGAATGTAACAACTTAGGTGTTTTTATGATTGCTGATTACAAAGACGGTGTTAGTTTATCAAAATTCAAAATGGCGGATCCAATATGGCGGAAAATATAATTAAAATTTGTTTGGATTGGATTGAAAATCGATATTCGGGTGTTTTTTCAGGGTCACTGATGACGAATCCCATGACAGTTTCTAAAAATTCAAAATAGCGAACCCAATATAGCGGTCTTTATTATTCTAACAATTTTTTTATATGTATTACTTGCGGTTTTTCGGGACCTTTGATAACGAATCGTATATCAATTTTTATAATCTTAAAGTCTTATAAATTGTTTTCTATCAATTTTTCTAACAATTCGTAAGACTTTAAGATTATAAAAATTGATATATGATTCGTTATCAAAAGTCCCGAAAAACCGCGAGTAATACATTTAAAAAAATCGTTAGAATAAAAAAGACCGCCATATTGGATTCGCTATTTTGAATTTTTAGAAACCGTCATGGGATTCGTCATCAGTGACCCTGAAAAAACACCCGAATATCGATTTTCAATCCAATCCAAACAAATTTTAATTATATTTTCCGCCATATTGGATCCGCCATTTTGAATTTTGATAAACTAACACCGTCTTTGTAATCAGCAATCATAGAAACACCTAAGTTGTTACATTTATCAGCTTACCTATTTTTTATTGCGCTGTGTATGGTATAATTTGTTTGTTTTGAATCTTAGATGTGTTTTTGAGGTTAGGTTCGATATATTTAATGTTTTATATGAATTTTCAATTAAAAAGCTTATAAATAGTTTATTTAAATTAAGGAATCTTAAAAAATTATCAATATGCGGTTAGATTCAATTTTGATAATTCAAAAGTGACCATGTTAACGATTTTAGGGTGTTTTTTGAGGCTAGGGCGAAATCAGGACCCATTGGCCAAATTCTGATGGCGGATTCGGATTCAGCGCATCGAAATACTTTGGAATACATATGTCTCGACCCCAGATCAAGACACTTTCTTTTTTTTGTGTGGCTGTGTAATGAATCAACAATGAATTAATAATGAATCAACAATGAATCAATAATGAATCAACAATAAATCAATAATGAATCAATAATGAATCAATAATGAATCAATATTAAATCAACAATGAATCAATAATGATTCAATAATAAATCAATAATGAATCAATAATGAATCAATATTAAATCAACAATGAAACAATAATGAATCAATATTAAATCAATAATGAATCAATAATAATAATAATGAATCAACAATGAATCAATAATTAATCAACAATGAATCAATAATGAATCAACAATCAATCAATAATGAATCAACAATGAATAAATAATGAATCAATAATGAATCAATATTAAATCAATAATGAATCAATAATAATAATAATGAATCAACAATGAATCAATAATGAATCAATAACACAGGTCAACAAAAAAGACTTACTTTTTTTATGAGATAGCGGAATAGTTTCCTATGTATTTTTGGACGCTGAACACGATCCCGACTTCCAAAATTGCCCATCACGTCAGGATTTTGAGAAAAGTGGGGGTAAACACCCCAAAAACGCTTTTTTGAGGAATTTCAACATTTTTTTTCTCTTTAACCTGACGTGCTAGAGACTTCCACAAGGTCTTAAATTAAAGCTTGTAATGTGCACTACAAGACCCATATCTATAAAATAAAAAAAAATAAAAATTTTTTTCAAAAAATGGGGATGAAGGAACCAAAAATTTGTGTTTTTGGATTGCTTAAATAGACTTCTTGCAATTGCTTGGATTCCCTTGAAAATGGTAACTTGGGGTTTTTGGGGTCGCTGATTAAAAATCTGCCATTTTTAATTTTTGCAAACTAGTATCGGATTCGTAATTAGCGACCCTAAAAACCCCAAGTAACCATTTTCAAGCGAATCCAAGAAATTGCAAGAAGTCTATTAAGCAATCCAAAAACACAATTCTTTGGTGTCTTCAACCCCATTTTTTGAAAGAAAATTTAATTTTTTTTATTTTGTGGATATGGGACTTGTAGTGCACATTACAAGCTTTAATTTAAGACCTTGTGGAAGTCTCTAGCACGTCAGGTTAAAGAGAAAAAAAATGTTGAAATTCCTCAAAAAAGCGTTTTTGGGGTGTTTACCCCCACTTTTCTCAAAATCATGACGTGATGAGCAATTTTGGAAGTCGGGATCGTGTTCAGCGTCCAAAAATACATAGGAAACTATTCCGCTATCTCATAAAAAAAGTAAGTCTTTTTTTGTTGACCTGTGTAATTATATTAATTATATTATATTATATTTATTATATTATATTAATTATATTAATTATATTACATTAATATAAGTTTTAATCATATGTTATTATGTGTATATATGAAAGGATTTTTTAAATAAAATACACATGGAAATTGAATATAATTGTATTATTTATTAACAAACATTTTATTTTTTTACAATCATGTTTTACAAAATCATTCGTCGATTGTGGGGATCGCATAATGTCCCCACGGTAGAGTGTCGGTACTACCCGGTAACAAATACCGTTTGTCGTCTTGCGTACTTAAATCTACAGTAGGATCTATTAATGCCTTGTACTTGAAGTTGCTGCTAGAAATTGAAAGTTTTTGGTGAACTTATAAGTCTATGCTCTATGCTCATGTGACTGTCACGTGAATTGCTGTCATCGTTTGTTATGGTTTTGAAAATGTAAACAAAGTCATTAAAGCTTTCCGTGCTGCTGAAATGCACTTTTTAATGTTTACAGAATTACAGAAAAATGATTAAATTCTAGTGGTAAAAATAATGATACTGCGATTGCAGTGCAAATTTTGCAAGCTAAGTATAATAAACACTCTTTAATTAAAAACAAAATAATAGGTTAACAAAATAAAAAACATTACAAAAAACCTAAAAGATTTATTGTTCTTTATTTATTTATTTTGACAAATAAAATAAAATGTATTAGAAATTCATTTTTAATTTTTAAAAATATAAATATATTTATAAATTATTAATTCGATATTTTTTCTGCAGGAATGAAAAAAATATAAAAATCAAAGTAGAATGTATTATTCAAGTAGAGTGTCAAATTAGTTACCATTTTGGCGAAAAAAATTATTAAAAATTCAAGTTTAATTTCTTACAAAGAAAGTTTATATTATATTTAGTAATTTGATATTTGTTTCTGCAAGATAAAAATGGTTATAACTCCGAAATATCTTTTTATTTAATTACAGGGTGTCCGCTGGACCGGGAAACCGGGAAATGACAGTGAATTTTTTTGGACAGGGAAAAATCGGGAAATGACAATGAATTTTGATCTTGACCGGGATTTTGAAATTTTTTTTTTAAACGCACACATTACTTTGGGAGAAAAAAATAGAAATATTTATTTTAAGACTTAGGTATTAACTATATTTCATTAAAAAAAGATTGAATGATCTTCTATAAAATCTATTTAGATTTTGTCAGAGAATTTTATAAAAAGTACTATAAAAATATTCAATTTCTAGAATTTATAAGAAAATTATGAATTTTGTTGTCCAACGTAACAGACTTAGAAAAAGAAAATATTAAATTTAATTTTAAATTCTTTCTATTTCTAACAATAATTAAACATAATATAATTTTAATTAAATTTGTCAAAAAAATTTCAAAGAGAAAAAATTTCACATCCTATAAAATAGTGAAAAGTAAATCAATTTAAAATTTTTTTTGCAATAATATTATAACAAAACAAATAAGAATTATTAAAAATTTGAACTAATTGGAACAAAAGTGATACGAAATTTATAAAAATTAATTTTTGAATAATAAATAAAGTAAATAAAAATAAATAAAATTTCTTTTCTTAAAAAATAAATTTTAAAAAACCATATTTTTCATTAATATTAATTAGTTTTTTTACAATTATTAATAAGAAAATTTTTCTATATTTTAGAATGTTAAATTAATATTACTAATATTATTATAGATTGAATTTTAAAAAATTTCAAATTGAAGTTTTAGAAAAGTTGAATTTTAAAAGATTTTAATTAAAAATTCTGAATAAGTTAGTTTTTAAAAATATTTTTATTCACATTTTTTTAAATTAGTTATGTTTTTAAATATGTAATATTTAATTAAAAAATTTTCAAATTATTCAAAATTTCATGAAATTGTCTTGTAAACAAGTGGATTTTAGAAATATTTTAGTTATTTCTAGAATATAATTGAATTGAAATTTTGAAAATAATTTTTAATAAGTTACAGTAGCAATTCTTAAAAATTATTCAAATTTAAAGGATTTGAAATTTTAATTTTTTTTTAAACTTGAATACCTACTATATGGAAAAATAATGGATAATAATTAAATATTTATTTCAAAAAATCTATTTAAGTTAAAAATTATTTTTAGAGTAAACTAAAATATTTTTAGGGTTTGGGAAAAAGTCAAAGTTTTGTCTAAAAATCAGGAAATTCTTCCAATCTTTCATGGAATAATTTATTTCAGAGTTATTATTTATGACCAGGAATGGACCGGGAAATGACCGTGAATTTTTTTTTACAAAAAAGTGGCCACCCTGAATTACCTAAGTAATTATACAATTAAATTTCTTTAGGATTTTAAACAATTGAAATAATATAATAATATTAATAATTTATTAAACATTAAAAACTTAAATTTGTTTATGACAACTTTGAAATATTTTTTGGAACAAAAACTGACATTCAAGATTACACTCGTACGCCAGTTTAACGAAATTTCTGGGAGAGTCGTATCCGTTAATGAGAATGTGCGTTCAAACGAGATATAGTATAAAATTAAGAACAATTTTTAGAACGAATTTAAGGATCAATTTAAGAATGACATTTAGAATCAATTCTACGACGTATTTTAAAATGAAGTTCAGGAAGAGTTTAGAGTTTTAAGGACGACATTTTGTTTCAAGTTTAGGTCGTGGTCTCAAATCTATTGTAGGACGAGTTTTAGGCAAAAATTCCAACATTTTAGATCGATTTAATTTAATCAAATCAATTACTTATTAATTAATTAATTATTAATTAATTTATTTATTTATCTATTTATTTACTTATTTATTAATTATTAATTCATTTATTAATTATATTAATACAATTTTTAATTGATTTAATTTAACCTATGTAAAAAATAGGTAGTCATGTTTTACATTCAAGAAATTTTAAAAGATAGCGATGTAAAGACGTGCCTGACAATTTCATACTGTTTTGTTTATTATTAATAAATGTAATTTTTAATATTTGTAGTTTTCTTTGAGAAACCCGTAATGTACTGCTCCGCGTTGCAGGATGCACGGGAATAATTGTAATAATTATAATATAAATATAATTTTTTTATTATTCAACTAATTATTTACTCCTCATGTTTAACGTATTAAAAGGCAAAATATTTTATTTTTTATTACAAAAGAATGGAAATTTGAATTTTTAATTATAACAATTGAAAATTATGGAATTAAAAAATATATAAAATTAAATATAGTATTTAATAATTTATTATTAAATACTCAATATTCAAATATTGAATATTATTCAATATTTAGTCCAAAATCCATTATTGTCCAAAACAGCTTGCAGACGTCTCGGCATAGAAAATATGCTATTTGCTGCAATTTCTGGGGTATTTCTAAGATTTTCCCAACTTGTGAAAGCATGTTGGATTAGTGTTTCTAAATTGCGATCTTGTCCTGACTGCCATTCTCGTACTACGTGGGCCCAGATATTCTCAATAGGATTAAGATCTGGGGAGTAAGGAGGATGAGGAAGTAAGGTTATCCTCGGATGTCTTTCATACCATTCATTAGTTCTACGAGCCATATGAATTGGGGAATTATCCTGGATGACCTTAACTTCTTCATACTCGTTAGCGGGAAACATTCTGTTGACATATGGGAGAAAATCATTTTCTAAAATATGAACGTAACCCACTGAATTAAATCTTCTGTCGATCTCTTGTAAAACTCCTACCCCATAAATGGAAATACACCCCCAGAAATTGCAAGAAATACGTGAACTGCGATTTTTTGCAACAACAGTTCTTTCATCTAGCCGACTGTTTCTTCCTCTCCAAACCCGCTGGAGGCCATCTTCTGTTGTTGAGAAGCATTTCTCATCCATGCAAATAGTATTTTCCCAGAATTCTGGTGGTACTGGAAGGTACTGTAGAGCATAACCAATGCGTTGTTCACGATGAGCATCAGTCAACCGAAATTTTACAGCAGGACGACAACTACGAATACTCAGTTCATTTAAACGCCTCCTGATAGTACCAGCACTGATATTAGCATTCATACAATGAACAAAATTTTCCGAGGTGCAAAATGGATCGACATCAGAAAAATACTCATTAATGACTTCATCTTGTACCAAACTGGTTTTTCTCGGTGCATGATTAAATTTCCGATGATCAGCTAAAGATTGGGTACCACCACGAGCATTTTTATTGACCCAAAAACGAACGGTATTCTGAGAACATCCAACAGTGTTTGAAATTTCCCTAATAGTACTCCCCGAAATATGCATTCCGACAATAAGGCCTTGCTCTGCTTCTAAATTAATTAATAAATTAAATATTTAAAAATTGTCCAAAAACTCACGTTTATTGAAGTTTAAAAATTTTGAAATGTGAACTACTTGATACAAAAAAATTTCTAAGGAGATCATTACATTCATTTGTATTTTGAAAGCTGGTTTTAATAGTGTAAGTAGATATAAAAAGTTGTAAATATTGCATAACAGCCCAGCTGGAAGGGTTTCCGGAAAACTTCCGGAAGTTTTCCGGAAAATTTCCGGAAATTTTTTTTTGTTCAGAAATTATTCGGAAATCTTCCGGAAATTTATTTTTTTTGTACGGAAATCTTCCGGAACATTTCCGGAAATTTATTTTTTTTGTACGGAAATCTTCCGGAAAATTTCCGGAAATTTATTTTTTTTTACGGAAATCTTCCGGAAAATTTCCGGAAATTTTTTTTTTACGGAAATCTTCCGGAAAATTTCCGGAAATTTATTTTTTTTACGGAAATCATCCGGAAATCTTCCGGAAAATTATTTTTTTTGTACGGAAATCTTCCAGAAATCTTCCGGAAATTTATTTTTTTTACGGAAATCATCCGGAAATCTTCCGGAAATTTATTTTTTTTTTACGGAAATCTTGCGGAAAATTTCCGGAAATTTATTTTTTTGTACGGAAATCTTCCGGAAAATTTCCGGAAATTTATTTTTTTTACGGAAATCTTCCGGAAAATTTCCGGAAAATTTTTTTTTGTACGGAAATCTTCCGGAAAATTTCCGGAAATTTATTTTTTTTTACGGAAATCATCCGGAAAATTTCCGGAAATTTATTTTTTTTACGCAAATCATCCGGAAATCTTCCGGAAAATTATTTTTTTTGTACGGAAATCTTCCGGAAAAGGACCACGCACTTTTTATATTGAATTTGGCTTTCAGCCAATTTCTTTTATATTTTGTAGTTTTGTAGTTTATGATCCCCTGAACAAAAAATGTAAATGGCAAAATTAAAAATAATGAACAGTTTTTGAGTTATTAAGCCTCAAAGTTGTAAAATAATTTTAAAAAATGTTAACTTATGTTTTTGTCCTTTTTTAAAAAATCGACCAATTTGTTTAAAAAATTGTTACTCGTGGGCTTTTGAGACTGATTAGAACAAAAATCTCAGGTGAGATTTTATAAATTCAAGATGGCGGGTATAACATTTCTGAAAAAATTATAATTATCGCTAAGATTTGCTTGCAACTTGTTAATTGAGTGTTTTTAGGATTGTTAATTGTCCAGCCAGCAAAATCAAGAACATCAAGTTATTCGACCAATTAAGGCAGGATTGTTAATTGTCCAGCCAGCAAAGGCAAGAATAGCATGTTTATTTATTTATTACACCTGTCTTTAGCCTTTTAAGGCTGATACATGGGGAGTTTCGTACATAATACTGATAATAAAATACAATTTAAGAATGAATAAAACAGTAATCAATAGAAATCAAGATTGATATAAAGTGCGCAGCTCTTTCGTAGAGAGTCTCTCGTTAAGTAAAGATTGTAAAAAATAAACGAAAGATTTTATAACTTTTAGGTTATTTGACGATAAAACAGATAACCATCCCTCATACAAATCGTCCTTAGTAAAAATTTCTGGAAAAGCGGCTTTACATAAATGTGCACACGCGGGGCAGTTAACAAGAATGTGATAAAGGTCATCCCTCTCCAGGCCACATCCAGGGCAATCAGTTCTCGTGTTAAATTCGTATTTCTTTTTACCCATAATTATTCTAGTGTTGTATTTATTTAGCAGCCTAGTTTGTGCAAATATTTTTTTAACTAATAAGGGAGAACGGGTGCATAAATATGGCTGAATTGATCCATTTATCGAGAGAGATGGATACATCAATAGGCTACCGGATAAAGAGTATTTCTCGAGATCCAAAGCTCTAAAATGAAGTACATATCTCTCGCATATCAGATTCTTTCTTTGGTTAATGGAGTCCAGACCAAGGTCTTCCAGAATGCTCTCTTCGACATTTAGTTTAAAGTTCGAGCAAAGTTCGAGCAAAGTTGTAGCAGCCAGTTAGACCGATATAAAGGGTTCCTAATTGCCAGTTCCCTTAAGCTATCATAACACCGCCTCGGAAGTCGAGTATCCTCCATCTTGGAGATTTTGCATATCCAAGATAGTGTAATTGATAGTATTTTATTAGAAAGACAAAGGGATCCCGTTTCCAGTCTGACTGCGTAACTCGGAGTATTGTTAGGCAAAGAGAGCAATCTTTTCAAAAAGGCAAGTTGAGTCTTCTCAATCATATCCAAGTAAGAGAGTCCCCAAATCTGGACCCCATAACACAGGACACTCAAAGCTAAACTCTGAAATAATTTACTGTAAACATTCCACGACTCAGCTCCCAATGTGAAGATAATTTTAAAAATTCCTCCAATCGCGACATATGTAGCTCCAACCGCCCTAGAAGCAGCCTGCAGAAAGGAACATGAGCCTGCAAAAGGAACACCAAGATAGGTATAACTACCAACCACTTCAATACGCTGAGTATCGTACATGAATGTTTTAAATCTCTTGGCTTTAGCATTTGGTGATTTAGTGAAAATTACCACTTTGGTTTTTTCAGTATTTACAATTAGCATATTTTTTTACAATAATCATACAAAGATTTAAGTCTTTTTGATACCTCCAACGGAGAGTCACACAGAAAAACAAAATCATCCGCATAACCCAGTGCTAAGATCTCGTTCCTACAATCAATAGATACACCCCTACAATTATTCTCAATAAGGTAGTGCTCAAGGTCATGGATAAACAATAAAAATAAATACGGGCTCAAGACTTCCCCCTGCAAGACCCCTTTAGAAACCTTCACATAATCTGTGCAGCCCTCCAGAGTTTTAATACAGGTATAAGCGGAATCATAGAAACGCTTAATAACATTAATTAATTTTGTGCTAAGTCCTAATTTGTGCAGCTTATACCAAAGCAGCTCGTGAGATATAGACGGAAATGCCCCCTTAAAATCGACAAAAATGCCATAAACTACTGCATTTGGTTTGCTAAGATGTATTTGAATTATTGAATTGAGAGAGAAAAGATTATCGAGACAGCTCCTTCTTTTCCTGAATCCTGATTGGGATTCAGGAATCAGGCTCAGCTCCTCCGCCCAATTCACAAGCCGTTTACAAATTATCTGGGTAAAAATTTTTGCAATGCAATTTACTAGAGTAATCGGCCTGTATTTATCCGGATCATGGGCCGAGCCCTTTTTAAAGAACATGCATGTTGACATTTTGCCCCAATCTTCGGGTATATTTTCTGTAGTCATTATTTTATTAAAAAAATTATTTATATATAGAACCCAATTTTGAGGAAGATTTTTAAAAAAAGAATAACCAATTCCGTCGATCCCAGGGGCACTTCCGTTCCTGCAATGCGACATACTAGATAGTATTTCCTCAGTGGTGATACTACCGTCTAAAATTGGATGAGATATTTTTAAAAATTCAGAGTTTATGTGAACGCTATTCGTGGTCAAAGGGTGAGAGTGCTGAAGATATTCAAACCAAGTAGTTAAACTGACAGCCGGAGCCTGAGGAGACCGCTTTCTAAATCTATTGATAATATTCCAGAATTGTTTAGATTGGTTACAGTTTGCTAAATTGTTAATTATTGTTCTGCGGTAGTCGGATTTTTTTTAATTAATGAGATTTCTTAGAGATCGTTTTTCGCTTATTAGTAAGGTTTTAGAATGGCCATCAAAATAATTATCTTTCGCATTTTTTAAGGCTCGTGAAACACGATGCTTAGCAGTTCTGCATTCGAAGTCGTACCATGGCCCTGAGCTACTACTTTTGGACCGCGTGAGATTCTTTAGCATATTTAGATCAGAAGCGACGTCCTTTATACAAGATATGAGGTTGGCGTTCATGCACCCAACCTCAGCATCCAAATCCGCGACCTCCGTCCTTAATGCCATATTAGAAGTGTAATCTCTTGTTAAATTTAAATCAAATATAAATTTTAATTTACTTGATTCCGAGGTAAAAGTATGTTCTGACACATTAGCAAATAAATTTAATTTTAAAAGAATGGGAAGATGGTCAGAAAGGGTAGGGAGGCCAAGGACTTGAAAGCCAATACAGAGAACACCACACCAAATCTATTACACTGCAGCCCTGTACCCCTACAAATGTGAAGTCCGCCAGTGAATCACTCCTGGATCTGCCATTCAGCATACAAAGATTGCAGGTTTCCATCGCATTTACAAAGTGTCTGCCCCTAGAATTAACTTTTAAATCCCTTGAATCTCTTTCAGCACTGAGAGTACACTGATCAAATAAATTAATAGAGTCAAGTTGATTAAGGGCTGCCACTCTGCAATTAAAATCGCCTCCCATAATTACAGGAAAATCTGAGAAATTTTCAGTAAACGAATTTAAAATTACAATTATATTATCTAAGAAAATAGAAAAGTCAATGTCCTGTGGAATATAAACCACGCCCAGAATAAAACAACTTTTTTTGACAGATACCTTGACAAATATATAATGAGGATCCCTTATCAATTCCTGTACTGTGTAGATTGCCGGGTTAAAGGCAACCATCAAACCTCCTTTCGCCCTTCCATAGCTACTATTTCTGATTGCCGGGGAAATAATTGTGTTAAATTGGGGGAAACGGTAATATCTTCAAACCGGACTAATCAACCACGTTTCAGATATACACAAAATATCCCACTCTAAGCATGCCCCATCGATATCCGAAATGTTCGCTATACCGTGTACGTTCCAGAAGATGATTCTCGCCTGTGGAGAGGGAACCATTACTTGTTGGGAGTTCACCGCAGAAGAGGGGATTGAGAAGTTCTCTGCTATTCAACGTTTCTGTCGTCCATATCGGATTCGGGGGGGATAGATGTCTGTCTTTAGTATCAGAGATTGAAGTCTGATCAAAGAAACTGGTAAGAGATTTCTGCCTCTTATTGTCCTCGAATTTTGTCCCTGGATTACGCCCTCGCAAGAATAGCATGTTATTCGGCCAATTAAGGCAGAATTGATAATTGTCCAGCCAGCAAAGGCAAGAATAGCATGTTATTCGGCCAATTAAGGCAGAATTGGCGATTGTCCAGCCAGCAAAGGCAAGAATAGCATGTTATTCTGCCAATTAAGGCAGAATTGCCGATTGTCCAGCCAGCAAAGCCAAGAATAGCATGTTATTCGGCCAATTAAGGCAGGATTGATAATTGTCCAGCCAGCAAAGGCAAGAATAGCATGTTATTCGTCCAATTAAGGCAGAATTGGCGATTGTCCAGCCAGCAAAGGCAAGAATAGCATGTTATTCGGTCAATTAAGGCAGAATTGCCGATTGTCCAGCCAGCAAAGGCAAGAATAGCATGTTATTCGGCCAATTAAGGCAGAATTGCCGATTGTCCAGCCAGCAAAGGCAAGAATAGCATGTTATTCGGCCAATTAAGGCAGAATTGCCGATTGTCCAGCCAGCAAAGGCAAGAATAGCATGTTATTCGGCCAATTAGGGCAGGATTGATAATTGTCCAGCCAGCAAAGGCAAGAATAGCATGTTATTCGGCCAATTAAGGCAGAATTGGCGATTGTCCAGCCAGCAAAGGCAAGAATAGCATGTTATTCTGCCAATTAAGGCAGAATTGCCGATTGTCCAGCCAGCAAAGGCAAGAATAGCATGTTATTCGGCCAATTAAGGCAGAATTGGCGATTGTCCAGCCAGCAAAGGCAAGAATAGCATGTTATTCGGACAATTAAGGCAGAATTGGCGATTGTCCAGCCAGCAAAGGCAAGAATAGCATGTTATTCGGCCAATTAAGGCAGAATTGGCGATTGTCCAGCCAGCAAAGGCAAGAATAGCATGTTATTCGGCCAATTAAGGCAGAATTGTTAATTGTCCAGGCAGCAAAGACAAGAATATCATGTTATTCGGCCAATTAAGGTTGGAATTTCAATCGACCGGATTTTCGTATTGCCTTGGTGGTTCTCTACCATCTGCGTCTTATATTATATTTAATAAAGCTTCGTCTGGATATTTGACACGTTCTTGATGTCTGGCAAAACCTAAGAACCATATGACACATGCGACATGTGAACATGATCCTACTGTTCTTGCTCCAGTTTGGCATGTACAGTAGTAGCATTTAATTGGTTCTTCAGTTGGCTCATCTTCTAGCTCTTGCACGGTGTATTCTATGAAGACATAATGTTTTGTACTATTTCGGAATCGAGAATACATACGGATTCTTAGAAACCCGTGTTCGTTGAAATGTTCATCCAATTGAAATTCGTAGTCATTTTCTTTTTGAATCTTGTCTTGAGCATATGATGCCGCCAAGTTGATTTGGTAACAACCAATCATAAGTTCTTTAAAAAATTCCATACTTACAATTGGGAAATCTCCTACATGACCATTATTAAGTCTTCGCCATTGTCCGTTTCTTGTCCGCAGATTTTCCAACTGCACTCGATTCTGAACTGCATTAGGAACTTGAGATCTTTGAAGAATTTGTCTGGCAAGGTCTGCATTTGCCCCTTCCATTTGAATAGTAGGGTGATATTTATTTATTAGAGCTCCTGCTATACAGTAGTAGCTCTGTAATTTTTTCAAATGATGGAAACCAATTCTTTTGGCAAAGAATTTAAATATCAGTTGCAAATGACCATTTCGGGCTTCTACAATCCATCGACTTTTAGTGACAATGCGACTCTGATTCGCGTCTTCTGTAGACAATTGTCTTTCTCCACGTCTAAGAAAAGATGGCATTTTTACATTGATTCCTAACCGTTCTAGAAGAGGCATTACGTCACGATACTCTCTATCCACTAAAACAATATCGCCGTCTTCGAACCAGTCTCTTAAAGAGTCTACATCTTTATCCAAGTCGCTTTCTAAAATTCGCGCATCATTATTTCTTGAATCTGCAAAGTGTGGCCCTAAAATAGTTAAAATATAACCATCTGGTGCAACCACCATTGTTGGTTTTACAAGATGTTTGCTTTTGTGCATCGAATATGTTTGACGAAGAACGCGAAAGTTTGAACTTTTTTCCACGTATGCATATGTGTTGCATCAATAGCTGCAATGGCTTTAGGAGTTTCTGGATCAGCATTGTATAAATGCTGAGCAAATTCCGTGACATGAGCTGCAATAAAGTCTTGTCTAGTTATAGATTCAAGCCCAATATTCTCTCGAGTAAACCTTTGAAGTAAAGATTTTCGAACATTATCAACAACTAAACTGACAGTTTGTCTACTACGATAGTCAAATATTATTTTTAACAAATTATCGGGTAAACCTTGCCTTAATTTGCATAAAAAAGCCATAAGATCCTTTTTCGAAACTTCTCTATTGTTTCCATACTGGAGAACTGGTTCGCAGTAAGTATAAAGATCATGAAATTGTTCTTTTGTAATAGGTGCAATGCATTCAAATTCTTCATCTGTAAAATCATTTTCACTTGAAAATCTTTCTTTTTTGGCAGAAGTTTCTCTTAGATTCTGTAAAAATGATTCTAGTATATTACCTTTTAAAATATATGGTCTATTAATGTACCTGAAATCGACTAAAAAGTGACCAAGAAAAAGCCCGTTTTCATCTAAATGATGTGCGCAAGATCTCACATTCTCGGGTACATAAATATTTCTTACTATAAAGACATTTACTCTGCATTCAACAGAGAGTCTTTGCACATTATCCTGTGCATTGCAAATAATACAAGAATGACTCGATGTCTGATGGACTACATTTAGTCTTGTACAATTTGGATCTTCTTGCATAGCATTGATTTCGTTCGTTATTGACGTATAACAATTAAAACATAATTTGGAATCTTCATTAACAGGAAGAGGAGGATGATTTAAACCTTCTCTCCTTGTTATAGCAATTTGACGTCTAATAATATTTTCGACACCGTTTAATAATCGCATTTGCTGTCCTTGGAATTGTCTGTTACATGTGTAACATAAGAATCGACGCCTGAACGCCATTTTGTTTCTTAATTATAAGCAATAAAAAAAATAATTTTTGTCAAAACATATAAAGACACTCGATAAAAATTATTTTTATGTATACTAAATATAATAATTTATGCACAAACATCAACTAAATAACAAAAATTAAAAAAATTAATTCTTTTGGCTTTTTAATAAACAATTCCAAATAAACATGAAATATAAGTAAGGCAATTTGTTCAAATCTCTAAATTATTTGAAATGTGTGAAACAAAACAAACGCATTCAACAATAATTGACAAGAAAACAAGACTACATAAAATACATAAAAGTTCACATTCAAATCTTAAGAAATAAAATTATGACTGTTCAATTACGGTTTGTAAATGTCGAATATATATGAGAAAGCAAAATGTTAATAATCAGATTTGTTAAATCAATTGTAAACTATTTTTAATAAAGCTCTTTGGCGTTCAGGTTAAACAATGTACGAGCCTGCTACTCACACACGTCCTAGACGGTATTATAATAGTGGGGGAAACCTCACGCGTTCACCAAGAAGTTCTATGATTGGCTACCACAAAAACGCAAGTGCAGGAATTCCAAAGATGTATATTTTCAAGTTACGAATGTAATAGACAATATTTTCTAATATTTTTAATAACTGGAGAATTTCATTGAATAATACTATGGTTTTGTATACATATTTCCTGTTAATTATTATAATATAATAATATTAATGAGTAAAAAATATATTTTGGTTCTAAGCAGCAAATACACCATAAAGAAGTGATTCAACTACAAACAAACATTAGAAATTCACAAAAGGTTTCAGCCTTATTTTAATTAATCTTTATTTTTTTCAAGATGAGACTAAAAAGACTTTTAGCCAATAAAAACGAGATTTAAACACCTCCAATTTAAAAAATAATGTATCCTTATTCGTTTCTCCACTAAAAAAATTGCAAGAATATTTTATTTTTGAAAATATAACTCTTAGTCTCAACACCTTAAAAAAAATAAATGACTTTTGGACAATAAAAACGAGATTTAAACTCCTCCTATTTAAAAAACACTGTCTCCTTATTCGTTTCTCTATTAAAAAAATGGCGAGAATATTATATTTTTGAAAATATAACTCTTAGTCTCAACACCTTAAAAAAAATAAATGACTTTTGGCCAATAAAAACGAGATTTAAACTCCTCCTATTTAAAAAACACTGTCACCTTATTCGTTTCTCTATAAAAAAAATGGCGAGAATATTATATTTTTGAAAATATAACTCTTAGTCTCAACACCTTAAAAGAATAAATGACTTTTGGCCAATAAAAACGAGATTTAAACTCTTCCTATTTAAAAAACACTGTCTCCTTATTCGTTTCTCCATTAAAAAAATGGCGAGAATTTTATATTTTTAAAAATATAACTGTTAGTCTCAACACCTTAAAAGAATAAATGACTTTTGGCCAATAAAAACAAGATTTAAACTCCTCCTATTAAAAAAACACTGTCTTCTTATTAGTTTCTCCATTAAAAAAAATGGCGAGAATGTTTTTTTTTTGAAAATACAACTCTTAGTCTCAACCCCTTAAAAAAAATACTTTTGGCCAATAAAAACGAGATTTAAACTTCTCCTATTTAAAAAATACTGTTTCCTTATTCGTTTCTCTATTAAAAAAATGGCGAGAATATTATATTTTTGAAAATATAACTCTTAGTCTCAACACCTTAAAAAAATAAATGACTTTAGGCCAATAAAAACGAGATTTAAACTCCTCCTATTTAAAAAACACTGTCTCCTTATTCGTTTCTCTATTACAAAAATGGCGATAATATTTTATTTTTGAAAATATAACTCTTAGTCTCAACCCCTTAAAAAAAATAAATGACTTTTGGCCAATAAAAACAAGATTTAAACTCCTCCTATTTAAAAAACACTGTCTCCTTATTAGTTTCTCCATTAAAAAAAATGGCGAGAATATTTTTTTTTTTGAAAATACAACTCTTAGTCTCAACCCCTTAAAAAAATACTTTTGGCCAATAAAAACGAGATTTAAACTCCTCCTATTTAAAAAATACTGTTTCCTTATTCGTTTCTCTATTAACAAAATTGCGAGAATACTATATTTTTGAAAATATAACTCTTAGTCTCAACACCTTAAAAAAATAAATGACTTTTGGCCAATAAAAACGAGATTTAAACTCCTCCTATTTAAAAAACACTGTCTCCGTATTCGTTTCTTTATTAAAAAAATGGCGAGAATATTATATTTTTGAAAATATAACTCTTAGTATCAACCCCTTAAAAAAAATAAATGACTTTTGGCCAATAAAAACGAGATTTAAACTCCTCCTATTTAAAAAACACTGTCTCCTTATTCGATTCTCCATTAAAAAAATGTCAAGAATTTTATATTTTTAAAAATATAACTGTTAGTCTCAACCCCTTAAAAAAATACTTTTAGCCAATAAAAACAAGATTTAAACTCCTTCTATTTAAAAAACACTGTCTACTTATTAGTTTCTCCATTAAAAAAAATGGCGAGAATATTATATTTTTGAAAATATAACTCTTAGTCTCAACACCTTAAAAAAATAAATGACTTTTGGCCAATAAAAACGAGATTTAAACTCTTCCTATTTAAAAAACACTGTCTCCTTATTCGTTTCCCCATTAAAAAAATGGCGAGAATTTTATATTTTTAAAAATATAACTGTTAGACTCAACCCCTTAAAAAAATACTTTTGGCCAATAAAAACAAGATTTAAACTTCTCCTATTTAAAAAACACTGTCTTCTTATTAGTTTCTCCATTAAAAAAAATGGCGAGAATATTTTTTTTTTGAAAATACAACTCTTAGTCTCAACCCCTTAAAAAAAATATTTTGGCCAATAAAAACGAGATTTAAACTCCTCCTATTTAAAAAATACTGTTTCCTTATTTGTTTCTCTATTAAAAAAATGGCGAGAATATTATATTTTTGAAAATATAACTCTTAGTCTCAACACCTTATAAAAAAAAAATGACTTTTGGCCAATAACAACGAGATTTAAACTCCTCCTATTTAAAAAACACTGTCTCCTTATTCGTTTCTCTATTAAAAAAATAGCGAGAATATTATATTTTTGAAAATATAACTCTTAGTCTCAACACCTTAAAAAAAATAAATGACTTTTGGACAATAAAAACGAGATTTCAACTCCTCCTATTTAAAAAACACTGTCTCCTTATTCGTTTCTCTATTAAAAAAATGGCGAGAATATTATATTTTTGAAAATATAACTCTTAGTCTCAACACCTTAAAAAAAATAAATGACTTTTGGACAATAAAAACAAGATTTAAACTCCTCCTATTTAAAAAACACTGTCTTCTTATTAGTTTCTCCATTAAAAAAAATGGCGAGAATATTTTTTTTTTGAAAATACAACTCTTAGTCTCAACCCCTTAAAAAAAATACTTTTGGCCAATAAAAACGAGATTTAAACTTCTCCTATTTAAAAAATACTGTTTCCTTATTCGTTTCTCTATTAAAAAAATGGCGAGAATATTATATTTTTGAAAATATAACTCTTAGTCTCAACACCTTAAAAAAAAATAACTTTTGGCCAATAAAAACGAGATTTAAACTCCTCGTATTTAAAAAACACTGTCTCCTTATTCGTTTCTCTATTAAACAAAATGGCGAGAATATTATATTTTTGAAAATATAACTCTTAGTATCAACACCTTAAAAAAAATAAATGACTTTTGGCCAATAAAAACGAGATTTAAACTCTTCCTATTTAAAAAACACTGTCTCCTAATTCGTTTCTCCTTAAAAAAAATGGCGAGAATTTTATATTTTTAAAAATATAACTGTTAGCCTCAACCCCTTAAAAAAATACTTTTGGCCAATAAAAACGAGATTTAAACTCCTCCTATTTAAAAAATACTGTTTCCTTATTCGTTTCTCTATTAAAAAAATGGCGAGAATATTATATTTTTGAAAATATAACTCTTAGTCTCAACACCTTAAAAAAAATAAATGACTTTTGGCCAATAAAAACAAAATTTAAACTCCTCCTATTTAAAAAACACTGTCTCCTTATTCGTTTCTCTATTAAAAAAATGGCGAGAATATTATATTTTTGAAAATATAACTGTTAGTCTCAACCCCTTAAAAAAATACTTTTGGCCAATAAAAACGAGATTTAAACTCCTCCTATTTAAAAAACACTGTCTCCTTATTCGTTTCTCTATTAAAAAAATGGCGAGAATATTATATTTTTGAAAATATAACTCTTAGTCTCAACACCTTAAAAAAAATATATGACTTTTGGCCAATAAAAACAAAATTTAAACTCCTCCTATTTAAAAAACACTGTCTCCTTATTAGTTTCTCCATTAAAAAAAATGGCGAGAATATTTTTTTTTTGAAAATACAACTCTTAGTCTCAACCCCTTAAAAAAAATACTTTTGGCCAATAAAAACGAGATTTAAACTCCTCCTATTTAAAAAACACTGTCTCCTTATTCGTTTCTCCATTAAAAAAATGGCGAGAATTTTATATTTTTAAAAATATAACTGTTTGTCTCAACCCCTTAAAAAAATACTTTTGGCCAATAAAAACAAGATTTAAACTCCTCCTATTTAAAAAACACTGTCTACTTATTAGTTTCTCCATTAAAAAAAATGGCGAGAATATTTTTTTTTTGAAAATACAACTCTTAGTCTCAACCCCTTAAAAAAATACTTTTGGCCAATAAAAACGAGATTTAAACTCCTCCTATTTAAAAAATACTGTTTCCTTATTCAATTCTCTATTAAAAAAATGGCGAGAATATTATATTTTTGAAAATATAACTCTTAGTCTCAACACCTTAAAAAAAATAAATGACTTTTGGCCAATAAAAACGAGATTTAAACTCCTCCTATTTAAAAAACACTGTCTCCTTATTCGTTTCTCTATTAAAAAAATGGCGAGAATATTATATTTTTGAAAATATAACTTTTAGTATCAACCCCTTAAAAAAAATAAATGACTTTTGGCCAATAAAAACGAGATTTAAACTCCTCCTATTTAAAAAACACTGTCTCCTTATTCGATTCTCCATTAAAAAAATGTCAAGAATTTTATATTTTTAAAAATATAACTGTTAGTCTCAACCCCTTAAAAAAATACTTTTGGCCAATAAAAACAAGATTTAAACTCCTTCTATTTAAAAAACACTGTCTACTTATTAGTTTCTCCATTAAAAAAAATGGCGAGAATATTTTTTTTTTGAAAATACAACTCTTATTCTCAACCCCTTAAAAAAATACTTTTGGCCAATAAAAACGAGATTTAAACTCCTCCTATTTAAAAAATACTGTTTCCTTATTCAATTCTCTATTAAAAAAAAGGCGAAAATATTATATTTTTGAAAATATAACTCTTAGTCTCAACACCTAAAAAAAAATAAATGACTTTTGGCCAATAAAAACGAGATTTAAACTCCTCCTATTTAAAAAACACTGTCTCCTTATTCGTTTCTCTATTAAAAAAATGGCGAGAATATTATATTTTTGAAAATATAACTGTTAGTCTCAACCCCTTAAAAAAATACTTTTGGCCAATAAAAACAAGATTTAAACTCCTCCTATTTGAAAAAACACTGTCTACTTATTAGTTTCTCCATTAAAAAAAATGGCGAGAATATTTTTTTTTTGAAAATACAACTCTTAGTCTCAACCCCTTAAAAAAATACTTTTGGCCAATAAAAACGAGATTTAAACTCCTCCTATTTAAAAAATACTGTTTCCTTATTCGTTTCTCTATTACAAAAATGGCGATAATATTTTATTTTTGAAAATATAACTCTTAGTCTCAACCCCTTAAAAAAAATAAATGACTTTTGGCCAATAAAAACGAGATTTAAACTCCTCCTATTTAAAAAACACTGTCTACTTATTAGTTTCTCCATTAAAAAAAATGGCGAGAATATTTTTTTTTTGAAAATACAACTCTTAGTCTCAACCCCTTAAAAAAATACTTTTGGCCAATAAAAACGAGATTTAAACTCCTCCTATTTAAAAAATACTGTTTCCTTATTCGTTTCTCTATTACAAAAATGGCGATAATATTTTATTTTTGAAAATATAACTCTTAGTCTCAACCCCTTAAAAAAATAAATGACTTTTGGCCAATAAAAACGAGATTTAAACTCCTCCTATTTAAAAAACACTGTCTCCTTATTCGTTTCTCTATTAAGAAAATAGCGAGAATAATATATTTTTGAAAATATAACTCTTAGTCTCAACCCCTTAAAAAAAATACTTTTGGCCAATAAAAACGAGATTTAAACTCCTCCTATTTAAAAAACACTGTCTCCTTATTCGTTTCTCTATTACAAAAATGGCGATAATATTTTATTTTTGAAAATATAACTCTTAGTCTCAACCCTTTAAAAAAAATACTTTTAGCCAATAAAAACGAGATTTAAACTCCTCCAATTTAAAAAATACTGTTTCCTTATTCGTTTTTCTATTAAAAAAATGGCGAGAATATTATATTTTTGAAAATATAACTTTTAGTCTCTACACCTTAAAAAAATAAATGACTTTTGGCCAATAAAAATGAGATTTAAACTCCTCCTATTTAAAAAACACTGTCTCCTTATTCGTTTCTCTATTAAAAAAATGGCGAGAATATTATATTTTTGAAAATATAAATCTTAGTATCAACCCCTTAAAAAAAATAAATGACTTTTGGCCAATAAAAACGAGATTTAAACTCCTCCTATTTAAAAAACACTGTCTCCTTATTCGATTCTCCATTAAAAAAATGTCAAGAATTTTATATTTTTAAAAATATAACTGTTAGTCTCAACCCCTTAAAAAAATACTTTTGGCCAATAAAAACAAGATTTAAACTCCTCCTATTTAAAAAACACTGTCTACTTATTAGTTTCTCCATTAAAAAAAATAGCGAGAATATTTTTTTTTTTGAAAATACAACTCTTATTCTCAACCCCTTAAAAAAATACTTTTGGCCAATAAAAACGAGATTTAAACTCCTCCTATTTAAAAAAACACTGTCTCCTTATTCGTTTCTCTATTACAAAAATGGCGATAATATTTTATTTTTGAAAATATAACTCTTAGTCTCAACACCTTAAAAAAAATAAATGACTTTTGGCCAATAAAAACGAGATTTAAACTCCTCCTATTTAAAAAACACTGTCTCCTTATTCGTTTCTCTACTAAAAAAATGGCGAGAATATTATATTTTTGAAAATATAACTGTTAGTCTCAACCCCTTAAAAAAATACTTTTGGCCAATAAAAACAAGATTTAAACTCCTCCTATTTGAAAAAACACTGTCTCCTTATTCGTTTCTCTATTAAAAAAATGGCGAGAATATTATATTTTTGAAAATATAACTGTTAGTCTCAACCCCTTAAAAAAATACTTTTGGCCAATAAAAACAAGATTTAAACTCCTCCTATTTAAAAAAACACTGTCTCCTTATTCGTTTCTCTATTACAAAAATGGCGATAATATTTTATTTTTGAAAATATAACTCTTAGTCTCAACCCCTTAAAAAAAATAAATGACTTTTGGCCAATAAAAACGAGATTTAAACTCCTCCTATTTAAAAAACACTGTCTACTTATTAGTTTCTCCATTAAAAAAAATGGCGAGAATATTTTTTTTTTGAAAATACAACTCTTAGTCTCAACCCCTTAAAAAAATACTTTTGGCCAATAAAAACGAGATTTAAACTCCTCCTATTTAAAAAATACTGTTTCCTTATTCGTTTCTCTATTACAAAAATGGCGATAATATTTTATTTTTGAAAATATAACTCTTAGTCTCAACCCCTTAAAAAAAATAAATGACTTTTGGCCAATAAAAACGAGATTTAAACTCCTCCTATTTAAAAAACACTGTCTCCTTATTCGTTTCTCTATTAAGAAAATAGCGAGAATATTATATTTTTGAAAATATAACTCTTAGTCTCAACCCCTTAAAAAAAATACTTTTGGCCAATAAAAACGAGATTTAAACTCCTCCTATTTAAAAAACACTGTCTCCTTATTCGTTTCTCTATTACAAAAATGGCGATAATATTTTATTTTTGAAAATATAACTCTTAGTCTCAACCCTTTAAAAAAAATACTTTTAGCCAATAAAAACGAGATTTAAACTCCTCCAATTTAAAAAATACTGTTTCCTTATTCGTTTTTCTATTAAAAAAATGGCGAGAATATTATATTTTTGAAAATATAACTCTTAGTCTCTACACCTTAAAAAAATAAATGACTTTTGGCCAATAAAAATGAGATTTAAACTCCTCCTATTTAAAAAACACTGTCTCCTTATTCGTTTCTCTATTAAAAAAATGGCGAGAATATTATATTTTTGAAAATATAAATCTTAGTATCAACCCCTTAAAAAAAATAAATGACTTTTGGCCAATAAAAACGAGATTTAAACTCCTCCTATTTAAAAAACACTGTCTCCTTATTCGATTCTCCATTAAAAAAATGTCAAGAATTTTATATTTTTAAAAATATAACTGTTAGTCTCAACCCCTTAAAAAAATACTTTTGGCCAATAAAAACAAGATTTAAACTCCTCCTATTTAAAAAATACTGTTTCCTTATTCGTTTCTCTATTAAAAAAATGGCGAGAATATTATATTTTTGAAAATATAACTCTTAGTCTCAACACCTTAAAAAAAATAAATGACTTTTGGCCAATAAAAACAAAATTTAAACTCCTCCTATTTAAAAAACACTGTCTCCTTATTCGTTTCTCTATTAAAAAAATGGCGAGAATATTATATTTTTGAAAATATAACTGTTAGTCTCAACCCCTTAAAAAAATACTTTTGGCCAATAAAAACAAAATTTAAACTCCTCCTATTTAAAAAACACTGTCTCCTTATTAGTTTCTTCATTAAAAAAAATGGCGAGAATATTTTTTTTTTGAAAATACAACTCTTAGTCTCAACCCCTTAAAAAAAATACTTTTGGCCAATAAAAACGAGATTTAAACTCCTCCTATTTAAAAAACACTGTCTCCTTTTTCGTTTCTCTATTAAAAAAATGGCGAGAATTTTATATTTTTAAAAATATAACTGTTAGTCTCAACCCCTTAAAAAAATACTTTTGGCCAATAAAAACAAGATTTAAACTCCTCCTATTTAAAAAAACACTGTGTCCTTTTTCGTTTCTCTATTACAAAAATGGCGATAATATTTTATTTTTGAAAATATAACTCTTAGTCTCAACCCCTTAAAAAAAATAAATGACTTTTGGACAATAAAAACGAGATTTAAACTCCTCCTATTTAAAAAACACTGTCTACTTATTAGTTTCTCCATTAAAAAAAATGGCTAGAATATTTTTTTTTTGAAAATACAACTCTTAGTCTCAACCCCTTAAAAAAATACTTTTGGCCAATAAAAACGAGATTTAAACTCCTCCTATTTAAAAAATACTGTTTCCTTATTCGTTTCTCTATTACAAAAATGGCGATAATATTTTATTTTTGAAAATATAACTCTTAGTCTCAACCCCTTAAAAAAAATAAATGACTTTTGGCCAATAAAAACGAGATTTAAACTCCTCCTATTTAAAAAACACTGTCTCCTTATTCGTTTCTCTATTAAGAAAATAGCGAGAATATTATATTTTTGAAAATATAACTCTTAGTCTCAACCCCTTAAAAAAAATACTTTTGGCCAATCAAAACGAGATAGTCTCCTTATTCGTTTCTCTATTACAAAAATGGCGATAATATTTTATTTTTGAAAATATAACTCTTAGTCTCAACCCTTTAAAAAAAATACTTTTAGCCAATAAAAACGAGATTTAAACTCCTCTAATTTAAAAAATACTGTTTCCTTATTCGTTTTTCTATTAAAAAAATGGCGAGAATATTATATTTTTGAAAATATAACTCTTAGTCTCTACACCTTAAAAAAATAAATGACTTTTGGCCAATAAAAATGAGATTTAAACTCCTCCTATTTAAAAAACACTGTCTCCTTATTCGTTTCTCTATTAAAAAAATGGCGAGAATATTATATTTTTGAAAATATAAATCTTAGTATCAACCCCTTAAAAAAAATAAATGACTTTTGGCCAATAAAAACGAGATTTAAACTCCTCCTATTTAAAAAACACTGTCTCCTTATTCGATTCTCCATTAAAAAAATGTCAAGAATTTTATATTTTTAAAAATATAACTGTTAGTCTCAACCCCTTAAAAAAATACTTTTGGCCAATAAAAACAAGATTTAAACTCCTCCTATTTAAAAAACACTGTCTACTTATTAGTTTCTCCATTAAAAAAAATGGCGAGAATATTTTTTTTTTTGAAAATACAACTCTTATTCTCAACCCCTTAAAAAAATACTTTTGGCCAATAAAAACGAGATTTAAACTCCTCCTATTTAAAAAATACTGTTTCCTTATTCAATTCTCTATTAAAAAAATGGCGAGAATATTATATTTTTGAAAATATAACTCTTAGTCTCAACACCTTAAAAAAAATAAATGACTTTTGGCCAATAAAAACGAGATTTAAACTCCTCCTATTTAAAAAACACTGTCTCCTTATTCGTTTCTCTATTAAAAAAATGGCGAGAATATTATATTTTTAAAAATATAACTCTTAGTCTCAACCCCTTAAAAAAATACTTTTGGCCAATAAAAACAAGATTTAAACTCCTCCTATTTAAAAAACACTGTCTACTTATTAGTTTCTCCATTAAAAAAAATGGCGAGAATATTTTTTTTTTGAAAATACAACTCTTAGTCTCAACCCCTTAAAAAAATACTTTTGGCCAATAAAAACGAGATTTAAACTCCTCCTATTTAAAAAATACTGTTTCCTTATTCGTTTCTCTATTACAAAAATGGCGAGAATATTATATTTTTGAAAATATAACTCTTAGTCTCAACACCTTAAAAAAAATGACTTTTGGCCAATAAAAACGAGATTTAAACTCCTCCTATTTAAAAAACACTGTCTCCTTATTCGTTTCTCTATTAAACAAAATGGCGAGAATATTATATTTTTGAAAATATAACTCTTAGTATCAACACCTTAAAAAAAATAAATGACTTTTGGCCAATAAAAACGAGATTTAAACTCTTCCTATTTAAAAAACACTGTCTCCTAATTCGTTTCTCCTTAAAAAAAATGGCGAGAATTTTATATTTTTAAAAATATAACTGTTAGTCTCAACCCCTTAAAAAAATACTTTTGGCCAATAAAAACGAGATTTAAACTCCTCCTATTTAAAAAATACTGTTTCCTTATTCGTTTCTCTATTAAAAAAATGGCGAGAATATTATATTTTTGAAAATATAACTCTTAGTCTCAACACCTTAAAAAAAATAAATGACTTTTGGCCAATAAAAACAAAATTTAAACTCCTCCTATTTAAAAAACACTGTCTCCTTATTCGTTTCTCTATTAAAAAAATGGCGAGAATATTATATTTTTGAAAATATAACTGTTAGTCTCAACCCCTTAAAAAAATACTTTTGGCCAATAAAAACAAAATTTAAACTCCTCCTATTTAAAAAACACTGTCTCCTTATTAGTTTCTTCATTAAAAAAAATGGCGAGAATATTTTTTTTTTGAAAATACAACTCTTAGTCTCAACCCCTTAAAAAAAATACTTTTGGCCAATAAAAACGAGATTTAAACTCCTCCTATTTAAAAAACACTGTCTCCTTATTCGTTTCTCTATTAAAAAAATGGCGAGAATTTTATATTTTTAAAAATATAACTGTTAGTCTCAACCCCTTAAAAAAATACTTTTGGCCAATAAAAACAAGATTTAAACTCCTCCTATTTAAAAAACACTGTCTACTTATTAGTTTCTCCATTAAAAAAAATGGCGAGAATATTTTTTTTTTGAAAATACAACTCTTAGTCTCAACCCCTTAAAAAAATACTTTTGGCCAATAAAAACGAGATTTAAACTCCTCCTATTTCAAAAACACTGTCTCCTTATTCGTTTCTCTATTAAAAAAATGGCGAGAATATTATATTTTTGAAAATATAACTTTTAGTCTCAACCCCTTAAAAAAAATAAATGACTTTTGGCCAATAAAAACGAGATTTAAACTCCTCCTATTTAAAAAACACTGTCTCCTTATTCGTTTCTCTATTAAAAAAATGGCGAGAATATTATATTTTTGAAAATATAACTGTTAGTCTCAACCCCTTAAAAAAATACTTTTGGCCAATAAAAACGAGATTTAAACTCCTCGTATTTAAAAAACACTGTCTCCTTATTCGTTTCTCTATTAAACAAAATGGCGAGAATATTATATTTTTGAAAATATAACTCTTAGTATCAACACCTTAAAAAAAATAAATGACTTTTGGCCAATAAAAACGAGATTTAAACTCTTCCTATTTAAAAAACACTGTCTCCTAATTCGTTTCTCCTTAAAAAAAATGGCGTGAATTTTATATTTTTAAAAATATAACTGTTAGTCTCAACCCCTTAAAAAAATACTTTTGGCCAATAAAAACGAGATTTAAACTCCTCCTATTTAAAAAATACTGTTTCCTTATTCGTTTCTCTATTAAAAAAATGGCGAGAATATTATATTTTTGAAAATATAACTCTTAGTCTCAACACCTTAAAAAAAATAAATGACTTTTGGCCAATAAAAACAAAATTTAAACTCCTCCTATTTAAAAAACACTGTCTCCTTATTCGTTTCTCTATTAAAAAAATGGCGAGAATATTATATTTTTGAAAATATAACTGTTAGTCTCAACCCCTTAAAAAAATACTTTTGGCCAATAAAAACGAGATTTAAACTCCTCCTATTTAAAAAACACTGTCTCCTTATTCGTTTCTCCATTAAAAAAATGGCGAGAATTTTATATTTTTAAAAATATAACTGTTTGTCTCAACCCCTTAAAAAAATACTTTTGGCCAATAAAAACGAGATTTAAACTCCTCCTATTTAAAAAACACTGTCTCCTTATTCGTTTCTCTATTAAAAAAATGGCGAGAATATTATATTTTTGAAAATATAACTCTTAGTCTCAACACCTTAAAAAAAATAAATGACTTTTGGCCAATAAAAACAAAATTTAAACTTCTCCTATTTAAAAAACACTGTCTCCTTATTAGTTTCTCCATTAAAAAAAATGGCGAGAATATTTTTTTTTTGAAAATACAACTCTTAGTCTCAACCCCTTAAAAAAAATACTTTTGGCCAATAAAAACGAGATTTAAACTCCTCCTATTTAAAAAACACTGTCTCCTTATTCGTTTCTCCATTAAAAAAATGGCGAGAATTTTATATTTTTAAAAATATAACTGTTTGTCTCAACCCCTTAAAAAAATACTTTTGGCCAATAAAAACAAGATTTAAACTCCTCCTATTTAAAAAACACTGTCTACTTATTAGTTTCTCCATTAAAAAAAATGGCAAGAATATTTTTTTTTTGAAAATACAACTCTTAGTCTTAACCCCTTAAAAAAATACTTTTGGCCAATAAAAACGAGATTTAAACTCCTCTTATTTAAAAAATACTGTTTCCTTATTCAATTCTCTATTAAAAAAATGGCGAGAATATTATATTTTTGAAAATATAACTCTTAGTCTCAACACCTTAAAAAAAATAAATGACTTTTGGCCAATAAAAACGAGATTTAAACTCCTCCTATTAAAAAAACACTGTCTTCTTATTAGTTTCTCCATTAAAAAAAATGGCAAGAATATTTTTTTTTTGAAAATACAACTCTTAGTCTCAACCCCTTAAAAAAAATAAATGACTTTTGGCCAATAAAAACGAGATTTAAACTCCTCCTATTTAAAAAACACTGTCTCCTTATTCGATTCTCCATTAAAAAATGTCAAGAATTTTATATTTTTAAAAATATAACTGTTAGTCTCAACCCCTTAAAAAAATACTTTTGGCCAATAAAAACAAGATTTAAACTCCTCCTATTTAAAAAACACTGTCTACTTATTAGTTTCTCCATTAAAAAAAATGGCGAGAATATTTTTTTTTTTGAAAATACAACTCTTATTCTCAACCCCTTAAAAAAATACTTTTGGCCAATAAAAACGAGATTTAAACTCCTCCTATTTAAAAAATACTGTTTCCTTATTCAATTCTCCATTAAAAAAAAGGCGAGAATATTATATTTTTGAAAATATAACTCTTAGTCTCAACACCTTAAAAAAAATAAATGACTTTTGGCCAATAAAAACGAGATTTAAACTCCTCCTATTTAAAAAACACTGTCTCCTTATTCGTTTCTCTATTAAGAAAATAGCGAGAATATTATATTTTTGAAAATATAACTCTTAGTCTCAACCCTTTAAAAAAAATACTTTTAGCCAATAAAAACGAGATTTAAACTCCTCCAATTTAAAAAATACTGTTTCCTTATTCGTTTCTCCATTAAAAAAATGGCGAGAATATTATATTTTTGAAAATATAACTGTTAGTCTCAACCCCTTAAAAAAATACTTTTGGCCAATAAAAACGAGATTTAAACTCCTCCTATTTAAAAAATACTGTTTCCTTATTCGTTTCTCTATTAAAAAAATGGCGAGAATATTATATTTTTGAAAATATAACTCTTAGTCTCAACACCTTAAAAAAAATAAATGACTTTTGGCCAATAAAAACAAAATTTAAACTCCTCCTATTTAAAAAACACTGTCTTCTTATTCGTTTCTGTATTAAAAAAATGGCGAGAATATTATATTTTTGAAAATATAACTGTTAGTCTCAACCCCTTAAAAAAATACTTTTGGCCAATAAAAACAAAATTTAAACTCCTCCTATTTAAAAAACACTGTCTCCTTATTAGTTTCTTCATTAAAAAAAATGGCGAGAATATTTTTTTTTTGAAAATACAACTCTTAGTCTCAACCCCTTAAAAAAAATACTTTTGGCCAATAAAAACGAGATTTAAACTCCTCCTATTTAAAAAACACTGTCTCCTTATTCGTTTCTCTATTAAAAAAATGTCGAGAATTTTATATTTTTAAAAATATAACTGTTAGTCTCAACCCCTTAAAAAAATACTTTTGGCCAATAAAAACAAGATTTAAACTCCTCCTATTTAAAAAACACTGTCTACTTATTAGTTTCTCCATTAAAAAAAATGGCGAGAATATTTTTTTTTTGAAAATACAACTCTTAGTCTCAACCCCTTAAAAAAATACTTTTGGCCAATAAAAACGAGATTTAAACTCCTCCTATTTCAAAAACACTGTCTCCTTATTCGTTTCTCTATTACAAAAATGGCGATAATATTTTATTTTTGAAAATATAACTCTTAGTCTCAACCCCTTAAAAAAAATAAATGACTTTTGGCCAATAAAAACGAGATTTAAACTGCTCCTATTTAAAAAACACTGTCTCCTTATTAGTTTCTCCATTAAAAAAAATGGCGAGAATATTTTTTTTTTTGAAAATACAACTTTTAGTCTCAACCCCTTAAAAAAAATACTTTTGGCCAATAAAAACGAGATTTAAACTCCTCCTATTTAAAAAACACTGTCTCCTTATTCGTTTCTCCATTAAAAAAATGGCGAGAATTTTATATTTTTAAAAATATAACTGTTAGTCTCAACCCCTTAAAAAAATACTTTTGGCCAATAAAAACAAGATTTAAACTCCTCCTATTTAAAAAACACTGTCTACTTATTAGTTTCTCCATTAAAAAAAATTGCGAGAATATTTTTTTTTTGAAAATACAACTCTTAGTCTCAACCCCTTAAAAAAATACTTTTGGCCAATAAAAACGAGATTTAAACTCCTCCTATTTAAAAAATACTGTTTCCTTATTCGTTTCTCTATTACAAAAATGGCGATAATATTTTATTTTTGAAAATATAACTCTTAGTCTCAACCCCTTAAAAAAAATAAATGACTTTTGGCCAATAAAAACGAGATTTAAACTCCTCCTATTTAAAAAACACTGTCTCCTTATTCGTTTCTCTATTAAGAAAATAGCGAGAATATTATATTTTTGAAAATATAACTCTTAGTCTCAACCCCTTAAAAAAAATACTTTTGGCCAATAAAAACGAGATTTAAACTCCTCCTATTTAAAAAACACTGTCTCCTTATTCGTTTCTCTATTACAAAAATGGCGATAATATTTTATTTTTGAAAATATAACTCTTAGTCTCAACCCCTTAAAAAAAATAAATGACTTTTGGCCAATAAAAACGAGATTTAAACTCCTCCTATTTAAAAAACACTGTCTCCTTATTAGTTTCTCCATTAAAAAAAATGGCGAGAATATTTTTTTTTTTAAAATACAACTCTTAGTCTCAACCCCTTAAAAAAAATACTTTTGGCCAATAAAAACGAAATTTAAACTCCTCCTATTTAAATGTACTGTTTCCTTATTCGTTTCTCCATTTAAAAAAATGGCGAGAATATTTTTTTTTTGAAAATACAACTCTTCGTCTCAACCCCTTAAAAAAATACTTTTAGCCAATAAAAACGAGATTTAAACTCTTCCTATTTAAAAAATACTGTTTCCTTATTCGTTTCTTTATTAAAAAAATGGCGAGAATATTAAATTTTTGAAAATATAACTCTTAGTCTCAACCCCTTAAAAAAATACTTTTGGCCAATAAAAACGAGATTTAAACTCCTCCTATTTAAAAAACACTGTTTCCTTATTCGTTTCTCTATTAAAAAAATGGCGAGAATATTATATTTTTGAAAATATAACTCTTAGTCTTAACACCTTAAAAAAATAAATGACTTTTGGCCAATAAAAACGAGATTTAAACTCCTCCTATTTAAAAAACACTGTCTCCTTATTAGTTTCTCCATTAAAAAAAATAGCGAGAATATTTTTTTTTTGAAAATACAACTCTTAGTCTTAACCCCTTAAAAAAAATACTTTTGGCCAATAAAAACGAGATTTAAACTCCTCCTATTTAAAAAATACTGTTTCCTTATTCGTTTCTCCATTTAAAAAAATGGCGAGAATATTTTTTTTTGAAAATACAACTCTTAGTCTCAACCCCTATAAAAAATACTTTTGGCCAATAAAAACAAGATTTAAACTCCACCTATTTAAAAAACACTGTCTTCTTATTAGTTTCTCCATTAAAAAAAATGGCAAGAATATTATATTTTTGAAAATATAACTCTTAGTCTCAACACCTTAAAAAAAATAAATGACTTTTGGCCAATAAAAACGAGATTTAAACTCCTCCTATTTAAAAAACACTGTCTCCTTATTCGTTTCTCTATTAAAAAAATGGCGAGAATATTATATTTTTGAAAATATAACTCTTAGTCTCAACACCTTAAAAAAATAAATGACTTTTGGCCAATAAAAACGAGATTTAAACTCGTCCTATTTAAAAAACACTGTCTCCTTATTCGTTTCTCTATTAAAAAAATGGCGAGAATATTATATTTTTGAAAATATATCTCTTAGTATCAACCCCTTAAAAAAATACTTTTGGCCAATAAAAACAAGATTTAAACTCCTCCTATTTAAAAAACACTGTCTTCTTATTAGTTTCTTCATTAAAAAAAATAGCAAGAATATTTTTTTTTTGAAAATACAACTCTTAGTCTCAACCCCTTAAAAAAATAAATGACTTTTGGACAATAAAAACGAGATTTAAACTCCTCCTATTTAAAAAATACTGTTTCCTTATTCGTTTTTCTATTAAAAAAATGGCGAGAATATTATATTTTTGAAAATATATCTCTTAGTATCAACCCCTTAAAAAAATACTTTTGGCCAATAAAAACAAGATTTAAACTCCTCCTATTTAAAAAACACTGTCTTCTTATTAGTTTCTCCATTAAAAAAAATGGCGAGAATATTTTTTTTTTGAAAATACAACTCTTAGTCTCAACCCCTTAAAAAAAATAAATGACTTTTGGCCAATAAAAACGAGATTTAAACTCCTCCTATTTAAAAAACACTGTCTCCTTATTCGTTGCTCTATTAAAAAAATGGCGAGAATATTATATTTTTGAAAATATAACTCTTAGTCTCAACACCTTAAAAAAATAAATGACTTTTGGCCAATAAAAACGAGATTTAAACTCCTCCTATTTAAAAAACACTGTCTCCTTATTCGTTTCTCCATTAAAAAAAATGGCGAGAATATTTTTTTTTTTGAAAATACAACTCTTAGTCTAAACACCTTAAAAAAAATAAATGACTTTTAGCCAATAAAAACGAGATTTAAACTTCTCCTATTTAAAAAACACTGTCTCCTTATTCGTTTCTCTATTAAAAAAATGGCGAGAATATTATATTTTTGAAAATATTACTGTTAGTCTCAACCCCTTAAAAAAATACTTTTGGCCAATAAAAACAAGATTTAAACTCCTCCTATTTAAAAAACACTGTCTCCTTATTAGTTTCTCCATTAAAAAAAATGGCGAGAATATTTTTTTTTTGAAAATACAACTCTTAGTCTTAACCCCTTAAAAAAAATACTTTTGGCCAATAAAAACGAGATTTAAACTCCTCCTATTTAAAAAATACTGTTTCCTTATTCGTTTCTCCATTTAAAAAAATGGCGAGAATATTTTTTTTTGAAAATACAACTCTTAGTCTCAACCCCTATAAAAAATACTTTTGGCCAATAAAAACAAGATTTAAACTCCACCTATTTAAAAAACACTGTCTTCTTATTAGTTTCTCCATTAAAAAAAATGGCAAGAATATTATATTTTTGAAAATATAACTCTTAGTCTCAACACCTTAAAAAAAATAAATGACTTTTGGCCAATAAAAACGAGATTTAAACTCCTCCTATTTAAAAAACACTGTCTCCTTATTCGTTTCTCTATTAAAAAAATGGCGAGAATATTATATTTTTGAAAATATAACTCTTAGTCTCAACACCTTAAAAAAAATAAATGACTTTTGGCCAATAAAAACGAGATTTAAACTCGTCCTATTTAAAAAACACTGTCTCCTTATTCGTTTCTCTATTAAAAAAATGGCGAGAATATTATATTTTTGAAAATATATCTCTTAGTCTCAACACCTTAAAAAAAATAAATGACTTTTGGCCAATAAAAACGAGATTTAAACTCGTCCTATTTAAAAAACACTGTCTCCTTATTCGTTTTTCTATTAAAAAAATGGCGAGAATATTTTTTTTTTGAAAATACAACTCTTAGTCTCAACCCCTTAAAAAAAATACTTTTGGCCAATAAAAACGAGATTTAAACTCCTTCTATTTAAAAAATACTGTTTCCTTATTCGTTTCTCTATTAAAAAAATGGCGAGAATATTATATTTTTGAAAATATAACTCTTAGTCTCAACACCTTAAAAAAAATAAATGACTTTTGGCCAATAAAAACGAGATTTAAACTCCTCCTATTTAAAAAACACTGTCTCCTTATTCGTTTCTCTATTAAAAAAATGGCGAGAATATTATATTTTTGAAAATATAACTCTTAGTCTCAACACCTTAAAAAAAATAAATGACTTTTGGCCAATAAAAACGAGATTTAAACTCGTCCTATTTAAAAAACACTGTCTCCTTATTCGTTTCTCTATTAAAAAAATGGCGAGAATATTATATTTTTGAAAATATATCTCTTAGTATCAACCCCTTAAAAAAATACTTTTGGCCAATAAAAACAAGATTTAAACTCCTCCTATTTAAAAAACACTGTCTTCTTATTAGTTTCTCCATTAAAAAAAATAGCAAGAATATTTTTTTTTTGAAAATACAACTCTTAGTCTCAACCCCTTAAAAAAATAAATGACTTTTGGACAATAAAAACGAGATTTAAACTCCTCCTATTTAAAAAATACTGTTTCCTTATTCGTTTTTCTATTAAAAAAATGGCGAGAATATTATATTTTTGAAAATATATCTCTTAGTATCAACCCCTTAAAAAAATACTTTTGGCCAATAAAAACAAGATTTAAACTCCTCCTATTTAAAAAACACTGTCTTCTTATTAGTTTCTCCATTAAAAAAAATGGCGAGAATATTTTTTTTTTTGAAAATACAACTCTTAGTCTCAACCCCTTAAAAAAAATAAATGACTTTTGGCCAATAAAAACGAGATTTAAACTCCTCCTATTTAAAAAACACTGTCTCCTTATTCGTTGCTCTATTAAAAAAATGGCGAGAATATTATATTTTTGAAAATATAACTCTTAGTCTCAACACCTTAAAAAAAATAAATGACTTTTGGCCAATAAAAACGAGATTTAAACTCCTCCTATTTAAAAAACACTGTCTCCTTATTCGTTTCTCCATTAAAAAAAATGGCGAGAATATTTTTTTTTTTGAAAATACAACTCTTAGTCTAAACACCTTAAAAAAAATAAATGACTTTTAGCCAATAAAAACGAGATTTAAACTTTTCCTATTTAAAAAACACTGTCTCCTTATTCGTTTCTCTATTAAAAAAATGGCGAGAATATTATATTTTTGAAAATATTACTGTTAGTCTCAACCCCTTAAAAAAATACTTTTGGCCAATAAAAACAAGATTTAAACTCCTCCTATTTAAAAAACACTGTCTTCTTATTAGTTTCTCCATTAAAAAAAATGGCAAGAATATTTTTTTTTTGAAAATACAACTCTTAGTCTCAACCCCTTAAAAAAAATAAATGACTTTTGGCCAATAAAAACAAGATTTAAACTCCTCCTATTTAAAAAACACTGTCTCCTAATTAGTTTCTCCATTAAAAAAAATGGCGAGAATATTTTTTTTTTTAAAATACAACTCTTAGTCTCAACCCCTTAAAAAAAATAAATGACTTTTGGCCAATAAAAACGAGATTTAAACTCGTCCTATTTAAAAAACACTGTCTCCTTATTCGTTTCTCTATTAAAAAAATGGCGAGAATATTATATTTTTGAAAATATAACTCTTAGTCTCAACACCTTAAAAAAAATAAATGACTTTTGGCCAATAAAAACGAGATTTAAACTCCTCCTATTAAAAAAACACTGTCTTCTTATTAGTTTCTCCATTAAAAAAAATGGCAAGAATATTTTTTTTTTGAAAATACAACTCTTAGTCTCAACCCCTTAAAAAAAATAAATGACTTTTGGCCAATAAAAACGAGATTTAAGCTCCTCCTATTTAAAAAACACTGTCTCCTTATTCGTTTCTCTATTAAAAAAATGGCGAGAATATTATATTTTTGAAAATATAACTGTTAGTCTCAACCCCTTAAAAAAATACTTTTGGCCAATAAAAACAAGATTTAAACTCCTCCTATTTAAAAAACACTGTCTTCTTATTAGTTTCTCCATTAAAAAAATGGCGAGAATATTTTTTTTTGAAAATACAACTCTTAGTCTCAACCCCTTAAAAAAAATAAATGACTTTTGGCCAATAAAAACGAGATTTAATCTCCTCCTATTTAAAAAATACTGTCTCCTTATTCGTTTCTCTATTAAAAAAATGGCGAGAATATTATATTTTTGAAAATATAACTCTTAGTCTCAACACCTTAAAAAAAATAAATGACTTTTGGCCAATAAAATCGAGATTTAAACTCCTCCTATTTAAAAAACACTGTCTCCTTATTCGTTTCTCTATTAAAAAAATGGCGAGGATATTATATTTTTGAAAATATAACTGTTAGTCTCAACCCCTTAAAAAAATACTTTTGGCCAATAAAAACAAGATTTAAACTCCTCCTATTTAAAAAACACTGTCTTCTTATTAGTTTCTCCATTAAAAAAATGGCGAGAATATTTTTTTTTTGAAAATACAACTCTTAGTCTCAACCCCTTAAAAAAAATAAATGACTTTTGGCCAATAAAAACGAGATTTAAACTCCTCCTATTTAAAAAATACTGTTTCCTTATTCGTTTCTCCATTAAAAAAATGGCGAGAATATTTTATTTTTAAAAATATTTCTCTTAGTCTCAACCCCTTAAAAAAATAAAAGACTTTTGGCCAATAAAAATAATAATAATTGGACAAACGATATTAAGTACATGTTTACATTTTGCAAAACAATGAATTATTAATGTTTATTTCCTGCAAAACAGAACTTAGAGTATAGCTTATTAACAATCCTTAATACACATAAGTAACAAGTTTTAAGCAATTCTAAGCAATAAGTTTCATTTTTGGCCGCCATTTTATATCTGCCATCCTGAATTATTAAAATCTCATCTCTTATTTTTGTCCTGATCAACCTCAAAAACGCAAGAGTAACAATTTTTTAAATAATTTGGCCGATTTCAATAAGAATTACGAAAAACTGCAGTTTACATTTTTTCGGGGTTTTTTGCAACTTTCGGGCTTAATAACTTAAAAACTGTTCATTATTTTTTAATTTGTCATATACATTTTTTGTTCAGGGGATCATAAACTACAAAACTACAAAATATAAGAAAAATTGGCTGAAAGCCAAATTTAATATAAAAAGTGCGTGGTCCTTTCCGGAAAATTAATTAATTTCCATTTGTGGTTAAAAATAATTAAAAACATTTCACCTAACCTTATTTCATTAAAACAAAATTTCCACAAACATTTTAATTTATTTACATTCCAATATTATTAATTAATTAACTAATTAATTATTTTAAAGAAACTTTAAATTTAATTTCTAAATAATATTTTCAAATTATTATTTTCTATTGCGCAAGTCAGAGCCAGCGTCAAGTTTTTCTTTTTTTTGTAACAAAGAGTAACATGCAACGTAAACTTGGTGTCACAATAAATTCAGGTTGTGGTCTTATTTAAGAACTATTTTTTGAATCAGATTAAGGACTTGATGAGAACTACTTTTAAGTTAAGATTGAGGACATGTTTGAGGACGAGTTTTAGAATCAGATTTAGGACTTATTTTAGGATCAGATGGAGGACTTGTTTGAGTAACAGATTCAGTAACTCATTGAGGACTAGTTTCTGTATCAGATTGAGGACTTGTTCGAGGACTAGTTTTAAAATCAGATTTAGAAATTGTCTGATAATTAGTTCTGCAATGGTAAATAAGGTTCTGCCTTTTGTAAGGTTTTTTCCATGGTAGATAAGATGGAGCACAGAAAACCATGGGGTGTTACATTTGTTGATCTTCATTTTCACACATTTTAATGTATGAAAGGCGAATATACAACTAAAAGTGTACATTTAAATGAATTTTGGCAAAATAATTATTTTCTATTCAATTTCTATAATTTTCCGAAATATGGGAAAAGGCTGTCAAAGTGTATGAAGCAGCTAAAATTAATTTTGACAAATTATTTCACTTTTTTATTAAATTTTTTTAATTTTCCAAAATATAGGATAAGTCTGTCAAAGTGTGGGAAGCAGCTAAAATCAATTTTGAGAAAATATATTTTTTTCTTTTGAATTTCTTTAATTTTCCGAAATATGGGAAAAGTCTGGCAAAGTGTGGGAAGCAGCTAAAATTAATTTTGACAAATTATTTCTCTTTTCTTTTAAATTTTGTAATTTTCCAAAATATGGGATAAGTCTGGCAAAGTGTGGGAAGCAGCTAAAATCAATTTTGCGAAAATATATATTTTTCTTTAAAATTTATTTAATTTTCCGAAATATGGGAAAAGTTTGGCAAAGTGTGAGAAGCAGATAAAATTAATTTTGACAAAATATTTTACTTTTCTATTAAATTTTTTAAATTTTCCGAAGTATTAGAAGAGTCTGTCATAGTGTGGGAAGCGGCTGAAATGAATGTCGACATTATAATTATTTTCTATTCAATTTCTATAATTTTCCAAAATATGGGATAAGTCTGGCAAAATAAGGGAAGCGGCTAAAATTATTTTTGACAAATTATTTCACTTTTCTATTCAATTTCTACAATTTTCCGAAATATGGAATAAGTCTGTCAAGAGTAGGAACCAGCTAAAATCAATTTTGAGAAATTAATTCACTTCTATATTGAATTTTTTGAATTTTCCAAAATATTGGATAAGTCTGGCACAGTGTGGGAAACAGCTAAAATCAATTTTGATAAAATATATTTTTTTCTTTTAAATTTCTCTAATTTTCCGAAATATTGGAAAATTTTGTCAAAGTGTGGGAAGCAGCTATAATTAATTTTGACAAATTATTTTACTTTTCTATTAAATTTTTTGAATTTTCCAAAATATTGGATAAGTCTGTCACAGTGTGGGAAGCAGCTAAAATCAATTTTAAAAATTATTTCACTTTTCTATTAAATTTTTTGAATTTTCCAAAATATTGGATAAGTCTGGCACAGTGTGGGAAGCAGCTAAAATTAATTTTGAGAAAATATATTTTTTTCTTTTGAATTTCTATACTTTTCCGAAATATGGGAAAAGTCTGGCAAAGTGTGGGAACCAGCTAAAATCAATTTTGAGGAATTATTTCACTTTTATATTAAATTTTTTGAATTTTCCAAAATATTGGATAAGTCTAGCACAGTGTGCGAAGCAGCTAAAATCAATTTTGATAAACTATATTTTTTTCTTTTGAGTTTCTATAATTTTCCGAAATATGGGAAAAGTCTGGCAAAGTGTGAGAAGCAGCTAAAATAAATTTTGCGAAAATATATTTTTTTCTTTTAAATTTCTTTAATTTTCCGAAATATGGGAAAAGTCTGGCAAAGTGTGGGAAGCAGCTAAAATTAATTTTGACAAATTATTTAACTTTTCTATTAAATTTTGTAATTTTCCAAAATGTAGTATAAGTCTATCAAAGTGTGGGAAGCAGCTAAAATCAATTTTGAGAAAATATATTTATTTCTTTTGATTTTCTTTAATTTTCCGAAATATGGGAAAAGTCTGGCAAAGTGTGTGAAACAACTAAAATCAATTTTGGGAAAATATATTTTTTTCTTTTGAATTGATATAATTTTCCGAAATATGGGAAAAGTCTGGCAAAGTGTGGGAAGCAGCTAAAATTAATTTTGACAAATTATTTCTCTTTTCTTTTAAATTTTGTAATTTTCCAAAATATGGGATAAGTCTGGCAAAGTGTGGGAAGCAGCTAAAATCAATTTTGCGAAAATATATTTTTTTCTTTAAAATTTATTTAATTTTCCGAAATATGGGAAAAGTTTGGCAAAGTGTGAGAAGCAGATAAAATTAATTTTGACAAAATATTTTACTTTTCTATTAAATTTTTTAAATTTTCCGAAGTATTAGAAGAGTCTGTCATAGTGTGGGAAGCGGCTGAAATGAATGTCGACATTATAATTATTTTCTATTCAATTTCTATAATTTTCCAAAATATGGGATAAGTCTGGCAAAATAAGGGAAGCGGCTAAAATTATTTTTGACAAATTATTTCACTTTTCTATTCAATTTCTACAATTTTCCGAAATATGGAATAAGTCTGTCAAGAGTAGGAACCAGCTAAAATCAATTTTGAGAAATTAATTCACTTCTATATTGAATTTTTTGAATTTTCCAAAATATTGGATAAGTCTGGCACAGTGTGGGAAACAGCTAAAATCAATTTTGATAAAATATATTTTTTTCTTTTAAATTTCTCTAATTTTCCGAAATATTGGAAAATTTTGTCAAAGTGTGGGAAGCAGCTATAATTAATTTTGACAAATTATTTTACTTTTCTATTAAATTTTTTGAATTTTCCAAAATATTGGATAAGTCTGTCACAGTGTGGGAAGCAGCTAAAATCAATTTTAAAAATTATTTCACTTTTCTATTAAATTTTTTGAATTTTCCAAAATATTGGATAAGTCTGGCACAGTGTGGGAAGCAGCTAAAATTAATTTTGAGAAAATATATTTTTTTCTTTTGAATTTCTATACTTTTCCGAAATATGGGAAAAGTCTGGCAAAGTGTGGGAACCAGCTAAAATCAATTTTGAGGAATTATTTCACTTTTATATTAAATTTTTTGAATTTTCCAAAATATTGGATAAGTCTAGCACAGTGTGCGAAGCAGCTAAAATCAATTTTGATAAAATATATTTTTTTCTTTTGAGTTTCTATAATTTTCCGAAATATGGGATAAGTCTGGCAAAGTGTGGGAGGCAGCTGAAATCAATTTCGCGATAATATATTTTTTTCTTTTAAATTTCTTTAATTTTCCGAAATATGGGAAAAGTCTGTCAAAGTGTGGGAAGCGGCTAAAATGAATTTTGACAAAATAATTATTTTCTATTCAATTTCAATAATTTTTCAAAATATGGGATAAGTCTTCCAGTAAAAAAAATTCGATACACGGACCGCGGAGTTCGTATACGAGCTCGGTAGCTCGTATGAGAAATATGAGAAAACTCTCATACGAGCCTTTTCCGTAATGAGAAGTGTATAGATGCTTGTATACGAGGTGACTTTTAAAGCATTTTTCTTAATATAACACTATTTTAAAGTAAATGTAGATAATAGAAATGAATTTTCAAAGTAAAACAAAGCTAAATTTATAAAGGAAATGAAGTTTTAAGAAAAAAAGGATAATTTTGTTCAAAAAATTTATTCACACTGAAAAAAGGTTAGAATTTGATAATTCCTTGTTACTCTAACTAACCGACATTAGATATTTCTCGTATACGGTAAGCAGATTTTGTATTTAATTTACTTATTTTATATAAGAACATTTATATAATAAATAAATAATAATATATTATTAATTAGTAATGAAAAAAACTTATTTATTTTACCGCCAATACAAAAACGTGCTTACCGCATCCGAGAAATATCTAATGTCGGTAAGTTAGAGTAACAAGGAATTATCAAATTCTAACCTTTTTTAGTGTGAATAAATTTTTTGAACAAAATTATCCTTTTTTTCTTAAGACTTCATTTCCTTTATAAATTTAGCTTTGTTTTACTTTGAAAATTCATTTCTATTATCTACATTTACTTTAAAATAGTGTTATATTAAGAAAAATGCTTTAAAAGTCACCTCGTATACAAGCATCTATACACTTCTCATTACGGAAAAGGCTCGTATGAGAGTTTTCTCATATTTCTCATAGGGAGCGTTCACAAATTACGTAACATTATAAAGGGGTGGGGGGGGGGTCTAGCTATTTGTTATGTACAGCAAAAAAAATGGCGCTAATGTATGTAACAGTGTGTTACATGGGGGGAGGGGGGGTCATAATTTTCAAAAATTAGCGTTACATAATTTGTGAACGCTCCCATACGAGCTACCGAGCTCGTATACGAACTCCGCGGTCCGTGTATCGAATTTTTTTTACTGGGCTGCCAAATTGAGAGAAGCAGCTAAAATTAATTTTGACAAATTATTTCACTTTTCTATTCAATTTCTATAATTTTTCGAAATATGGGATAAGTCTGCACGGAAAAAAATTTCTTATAGAAAACACAAACTTTTTCGTAAAATATACAAATAGGTTAAGTTGTGCTTTATGCAGGCGAGTTTTGTGTTTCCAACAAGCTGGTTTGTGTGTACCACAAACCAATCTGTTATAACACCAAGAAATCCACGCATGCGCAAGAAAATTCAAGTGAACGTCTGGTTGTCGTCTGCTGCGTGACTGTTTAAGCTGTTGAATCATAAACTGAAGTTTATGTGACAAGACTCATTCTGGTTTGTGTATTTCCCAAACTCAGCCGTTTGTGGATACTACAACCGTCGTTCATAGATGGCACAGGAAATCTTGTAATTTTCACAGGAAATTTTTTTCCGTGTAGCTCCTTCCCCCCCCCCCTTTGCGAACTTTTCCCATACCTACTTTAAAAAAGAAGAAAAAAATGAAAGTAAATTGAAAAAATTCCGAAAAACGGATTCTAGCTTCTTCCCATACTTACAATACTATTCCCATACTTTGAAAAATATGAAAAGATTTGAAAAGATAATTAAAAATATATCCGAAAAACAGATTCTAGCTACGCCCCATACTTTGTGAAGATTAATTCACGCTTAGTCTATGGTTAAACAACAGTAAAAAAAGCATTGAAAATATTATTTTTAATTTGTTTAAACAATTTTTTTGTTAATTTATAATTTTAAAGACAATAAAAAAAACCCTAAGCTTTTTTTATTTTATGTGTCGTTTTAAAGGTGAGGGGTAGTTTATAACGGATTGATCATTGCTATTATTAATATTATATGCAAAATTGTTTTTTTCTGTTTGTTAAAATAAAATAAAAATTTTTTTTCAATAAGTACTGCTATTTATACTTCTAGGGGTTGTTTTTAAAATAAGGATAGTTTTAGGGTGTAGAAAGTGTTAATAATTTTTGTTTCTTTATTCTAGACCCTTAATTAATTAAAACCATTAATAATTACGTTTATAGAACTGCGAGGAACAGAAATTTTTTTTATTGTCTTTAAAATTATAAATTAACCAAAAAAATTGTTTAAACAAATTAAAAATAATATTTTCAAAGCTTTTTTACATTTTCGACCACATGTAGGGGAGAGTAGGCTACATTGAACCAGCGTCAACAGTGAACCACTTCAATTTTCTGAGAAATGACTGAGTGAAATTTTTTCATATTTAATATATAAGTTAGTTTTACTGAAACAAACTATGTCCAAAAATTTCGGGCACGTAGGTTTATTATTTACAAAGAAAAACTAAAAAAACTGTTTTTCACGTACAAAACAAAAAATTTGGTGGAATTATAATGACGTTTTTTTATTGAAATAGGAAGTTTTAAAAATTAGTAAACTTGCGATTTATTTCGCTTAGGGTGTCAACTTCAATATTCCGATGTGATAAAGAACTTTAAATCTTACACAAATTTATTATAAACAATTTTTGTTGTGAATGTCATGTGAATACAGTGAGTGCGGCATCATTGAACCACCCGAAAAAGCAAAGAATTTTCAATTTTAAGAGTTGTAAAATTGTCTGCTCTACTAATTAGTAAGAAAAATACTGGAAGACATGCTTTCATCACAATTGTGAACGAGATAAACTCAAACTGTCACTTTACCTACCTAACCTGACATTAAAATACATTAATCTCCTATATTAACAAGTAATAACAATTAAATAACAATTTTCTATTTTTTTGAGTGGAAAATAAGATTTTTTACAATGTGTAAGTGGAAATATTATTTTTGAAGTAAATTGTAGTGTTTTATTAGAGGTGGTTCAATGTAGACACACATCCTTCAAAATAAGAAAAGTGTGACTTGTTAGAAAAAAATTAAGTTTAATTATTTAATCATAATAATTTGTGTTTGTAACGTGTGTATTAACTAAAGGAGTACTTCAGCTTAATTTTGATACAAAAACCTGATCGAAATTAGTAAAATTTTATTAGTTCTTGGACTTTATAAAATACCCGGTTCAATGTAGCCTACCCTCCCCTATATAATATACCTATAGTAAATATTTTCAACCTTTTATCCAAAAATGAAAATAATTATTTTCTTTATTATAATAAAAGCAATTTTTAAAACACTTCTTTTACAAGATGATTTGATTATCATATTTATACATTTTTATCATAATTATAATTGAATCGTGAATTTCAAAAAGGGCTCAGTTCGGTTTTTTGAAATTTTACAAAAGACACAAAAAACTGTTTATTTCAAACAGCTTTAATTAAAAAAGTCCAGCTTTTTTTCTTAGTAACTAGGTGCTTTGTTATATGAGAAAATGATAAAAGAATTGTCCTTTATAACAGTGAGTTGGAGAAAATTGATAATACATATATTTCTTTTAACTCAAAAACAATTCAGCATTAGGTTAGAAAAAACCAATCTGACGTTAAAAGTTAAAGGAAAAAACATTTTAATACATTTTTCTTCGATAAAAGTACCTCAGATGACATTTTCAATTTAAGAAAACGTCAATGAATATGTAAAAATGCAAAAAAGTGGAATTTGGAAAAATCCGAGTTAAGCCCTTTTCGAAATTCACGATTCAATTGTTTTCTATTAAAACTCTGCTCTTAAAGTTGAGTCTCCAATGTGAGAGAGGTGCGCATCGATGTTCATAGCTATAGATATACCACAGCATACTTTAGTATATCTATAGCTATGAACATCGATGCGCACCTCTCTCACATTGGAGACTCAACTTAAGAAGTTTGTTAATTTTTATCTAAGATTAAATTGAAGTTGCAGTTAGTTAGAAAATTCAGTTTAACCAAAAATTACAAATTTTAAAACTGACAGCAGAATGGAGGACGAAAGATTAATAAGACTTCTTGCAGAAGAATTAAAACTGAAACCAATTATCTATGATAAAAAGTGTTCAATTATGCCTCGATATGGAAATCGAAACCAACTCGTGAAAGAAGAGTTTGGTAAAATTGCTACAAATATTAAACAAAACAACGATACTTATTTCTGGCTCAAAGGTTAAATTTAATATATTTCCGTATTATTTTTATTGTAATACCTCTAAAGTTTTATTATAGATATTATTATATTCCTTTAATATAGCGGGTAAAGTAGAAGAGTTGTGGAAAAAAATCCGAATTAAATACAGTGCAATTTCCAGGAAAAATATTAAAGCAGATGAGGATATTGAATTTTTAGAAATATTTTCATTTCTAAATAATTTCGTTGAGATCATAAAAAAGTTAATATTGGTTCGTATATTTTTTTAATGTACACGTATATTAGTATTATTATCATTTCTCAACAATTTAGAAAAATGTATAGGTATGTAAAGAAATTATATTTTTATTTATGCAGGTTCGGTGAAACAATTGGTAATAACGAAAAACTAAAATGGACAATACATATAAACTATGTAGAAGAATTTATTTATTAGAAGAATTAATTTCATTAAGTATAAATGTTGAATATTTAATTTTATATGATTTTGATTAAAATATTTAGACAACTTATCATGTTTCAAATATAAGCCTTTTTAAACAAAATTTGTTTTTTCATTTTTTAAAAATTATATGGAGGACTGATTTTTGTAGATTATTTAAATTTGAAATTAAATAAATAAAATATTTTATAATAAATGAAATTGAATAATTTAATATAATAAGCAAATAAAATTTTTATTTGTAATTCAAAAAGTTGAAAATAATTAGATTCTCAAAGAACTAATAATTAAATAATATTTTTGAACATAATAAATGGAAAATATCTTTAAGAATAATTGGATTTTAAAGAATTGCGATTTATTTTTTTAAAATTGATTGTATTTGTAAAGAATTTAAATTAAATTATTTGTAGGTAACTGTAAATTTGAACTGGTTTAATTTATGAAAAAATTTATTCGAGATATATTGTAACTAATTAGTAAACATAAGAATTTTAAAGAAAAACAACATTCTAGAAATAATATAATTTTAGAAATAGTTCTTACACTTATTTTTATAGTTACTTTAATATTTATTTTATGTAAATTTAAAATAACTAAATTTTTTTTATTCTAGATAAAGTCATTTGTGACAATTAATTTACCAAAAAAGATCAAAGATTTTACAGGAAAGTTTTCATATAATTAAGTTTTTAAAATAACTATATCCTATAATGACCAATCGTATCGTGGTAAAAAACGTTAACATTTTGTAAAGCGAATCTATTTTATTAAAATATTTAAAAATATCGGGTTTTCCAAAAAAGTTGTCAATAGTCAAAAACGTCTCACAATCCGAAGCTTGCAAATAAGATTTGTAAATAATTTGGCACTCTACTTGAATAATACATTCTTCTTTGATTTTTATATTTTTTTTATTCCTGCAGAAAAAATATCGAATTAATAATTTATAAATATATTTTTAAAAATTAAAAATGAATTTCTAATACATTTTATTTTATTTGTCAAAATAAATAAATAAAGAACAATAAATCTTTTAGGTTTTTTGTAATGTTTTTTTATTTTGTTAACCTATTATTTTGTTTTTAATTAAAGAGTGTTTCTTATACTTAGCTTACAAAATTTGCACTGCAATCGCAGTATCATTATTTTTATCACTAGAATTTAATCATTTTTCTATAATTCTGTAAACATTAAAAAGTGCATTTCACCAGCACGGAAAGCTTTAATGACTTTGTTTACATTTTCAAAACCATAACCAACGATGACAGCAATTCACGTGACAGTCACATGAGCATAGAGCATAGACTTATAAGTTCACCAAAAACTTTCAATTTCCAGCAGCAACTTCAAGTACAAGGCATTAATAGATTACTTTTACCTGTTTTACAGTCTCAAGGTTGTGTAGTCGCTATCTTATATTCTACTGTGTTCGAGTTTAAATGTCAAAATCTTGCAGACATTTTACATAATCATAAAAAAGTGAATACTCTTTTTCACAACGCCGGATTTAATACCTTTGGCTTTTTTAATAAAGTCTTCACCTTCAACCCGTACGCTGTACATCTTACTCCGCAAGCCAACAAATTCGGTAACGATCTGTCGTTACATTCGTCTTTCATTAGACCGAGAATCTTTTTGTTGGCTTGCGGAATGCCGTACACGTTGTTTGCGGGATAGTCTGACATATCAAACTTTTGGATGTCATTTTTCATATCTTCGTATATATTTTTACATTTGATTTCGTAGATTAGACTGTCTGTATCGGTATACATCAGTTTACAATTGTCGCCGTATTTTTTTAACATATACCCGTAGTGAAAATCGTAAATAAGCGTTTTGGAAACTTCAAGCACACTTAACCCCACGTAGATTGGTTTGTTGAGTAGTACCTCAGTTTTACGCAGTTCAATGGCAACCAGATATTCGTCGAATATCGCTCGACTATGGAAATTCGGTCGAGAGATGAGGGCTTCAGCTCCATAGCGGCCAAACCATTGGGTGACAAGCTTAATGTCGACATGTTTACGGACGTTTTCCATTTTTTGCCGTACACAGCGTTGTTCATGAGCTTGAACAAATTTTTTCTCGAACTCATTCTTAGCATTGGTTTGCATCATCGTGTTGTAGTCGATGCACGGTTTAAGCCAAGTTGATTGCTTAAACTATAAAACACGGTGTATTTTCACAAGTTTAATGTCATTAGCGATAACTTGTTTTAACGTTCGGTAATGAATTACATATTTTTCTTTTGGTTCGAGAGTTGTTAATGATTTATCCTGTTTCGAGAGGGGGGGTTTCGCATTTTCTGCTCAAAATGTCATGTCTTTGTGGGTATCGTGAATACTTTCAAGGATACTCATATAAAAATGTACATAGTCGTATAGATTTTGACAGTCAAACTCGGTCCATACATTCTGCGCATGTACATACTCATCATCAGAAATACCGGCATCATACAGAGTACTATAAAATTTCTCTATCGGGTGCAATTTTGTCTCATCAAGCTTGCTTTTTGAGTCAAAGTACTCAACGCGTTAGTAATTTTATTTTATCTGGATCTGTCACCGTACTGGCAAAAACGGAGTTTACAATTTTATACTCGTCTAGGTACGATGCGAGTTTTTCTAGGGATGCTGCCATGAATCACAATGAGTCAATAAATCGAAATTTGACCTCACTCCCCTTGACATGTTTAGTAAAAGAGATATACTTCTCTTTGTTAATGGGGAAGAGGTCAATTTTCCCTTCAAAGCTCGTAGAAATCGCGTGAATTATAAAATGGGCGTCATAGCCATTTAAGTTGTGGAACACCACGGGAATTGTCTGACAGTCTTGGTAGTTCAGATTGCATGATTCATGGGCAGCACCCCTATATTTGCCAGTAAGGTGACAGTGATCGCGGACTTTCTTCTCGCTTGCCGGTATTTTCTCATGACAATTGTGACATATTGTCGCTCGCATAAAGTCACTGATTTCTTGAGGAGTTAAGGCATTCATTGATATCGGATTTTTAAATACATTATCAATTTTTTCAGATAATTGCCTTAATTCCTCAGTAAACCATTTTGCAGGTTCAGATTCATTTTTCGGACACGGCACATATTTACATAATATTTACATATTCGTCGTAGCTACATTTTATATAATAGCCGATGCTTAAAAATTTGTGGCGCTGGAATACCTCAGTTTTACTTAAATTGTCTACATCTTCATCTGCGGGAAGAAGTAGACTTTCGCAGTCGGCGTATATTACATACGGCACTTTCTCTTTATTCTTATAATTTTTAAATGTGATGAGACTCTTGTCAGGCGTCGGTAATTTAATTTTACACTCATTCATTTTTTTACAATTTTTAATGTGTGCGTTCAATCTTTCAACACATGAAAAATAGTGTAAACAGCGGTCACAGATATGATTTTTACATTTCTTTTTAGACAACTGTGTAGACACAAGGCGTGACAGATCCTTAATCCATACATAATGGAAGTTTATAAAATTATCGTCGTCATACAATACAGTATCATCATCACTTTCATCCGCATACATGTCGGCAACATACAAGAGATTTACATGCTTATCTCTTTTTTCCGCAGTGAGATGGAGAGGGTGTACCGTAAAGTTACCATAGCTGTTTGATAAACAGTACACATTAATCGAAACATCATTAAGCTTTTCAAGTTTCGGGATATTTTTAAGCGTCACTGGGAAATCTATACCATCAAAATTCAATTCATCTTTAAATTCTTTAAAACTAGAAACGCGCTCAGGATGTGATACATTTGAATGTAGGGCTGACAACACTGACCACTGGAACATTGATTATCTTTGTTTTTAACATTAATGCACGCATGCTTGTTTTTTATTTGTGGAGGTAAACCGATGTAAAAGCTTGCACGCATTAGATTATATTTATTTACATTGATTTCAAGCCTTATAATCGATTGAAGGTTCCAATTCGAACCTTTCGAATAAAACTCTTCGACGCTGTGCAAAATCGGATGTTTGATTTTCTCATCAAACCAATCATCTAAAAGGGTTGTGGGAAAGATGCTGTTGGCCTTGGTTCCAAAAGGAATAGGCTTAACAACCTCCACATCATTCTCAACCCTCTTAAAATTGGCGATGAGAACACCATACACTACAATAGGTCCATTTTTATTTAAGGCACCTCTAATGTGGTCCTGAAACAGTGTGGACGCGTCGTTTCAAAACGAGCTTACATCGACGTGTACTAGGGTCAAGACCATATTAGTGTATAGTCTACACGCAAAAGCACTCTCACACTCTGCCCAGCGAACACGTTTATTGATATCTGGATTACCGATTCCAGCACCTCCCACTACGTGGGACTCAAACAATACGCGAAGTCTAATAATGGATTGTAGAATGCTCACACATCTTTGCTTTTGATGTGTGAAGTACAACGATTTCAGAATGCTCGATAACACGTTTTCATGTTGTGAGCATTCTACACTCCATCTCTCAACGAATGAACGTCTTAAATTGACGTCGTCTAACAGAGAAATCAACTCTAGAGCCTATTTGATGAGAGTAACAGTGACGTCACTCTCGTCAAGAATAGTACCGTAATTCGGATACTTACGTGGTCCATCGGTGGTCGTCGCCTTCTGCTTCATCTCTGCACCTGAAATCAAAAGAAACACACTTACAAGCTAACAAAAGAACACACTTACAAACTAAAGAACTTAACCTAAAAATCAATACAAAGTAAATGCAATAAACACAGTAAATATAACAATAAATGTAACAAAAAAGACAGTTAGTAGTGGCAATGGGAATCTGCTGCTGCTGTTGGAACCGCTGAACCTGTGAACAGAACAGCTACTGACTAAACTCGCCACAATCCCTGAATATATACCCCGAAATCCTTACTCCTACCTTTCACGCATGCGCACAAGACCATTTACCCCCCCACTCCAAGCTATCGCGCATCCCCCACTCTTAAATTTTCTCTTACCAATTCGCACATGCGCAGAATAAATACATACTTTATTAATTAATATTATTATGAATATTAACATTAACTTTAATATTAACTATAATACGCCTAGTGGCATGCTGGTGATGACAGCAACGTCTCTGCGCCCGGGGTAGCGGTAGTGTCGTCTCCACCCTGGGCTCAAGAGAATGCGTCCTGGCCTTTGTCATCTCCACCCTGGGCTCTGGTGATAAAAGTGGCCTTGTTGAAGTCGTCGAAAATAGCACCTCGTTACCTCCATTTTGCAACAAATGAGTTTATATTATATTAATTATATTATATTTTACTATATTATATTCATTATATTATATTTTACTATATTTTATTAATTATATTATATTATATTACTTACGTTATACTCCGACACCATCCTCACGACGCAGTGGTAGCACCGGCAGCTTGTTTCCATGGTGGCCTGCTAACTCCACTGCTATGAGCTGAATGAGCTCTCAGCTGTGAACCAGCTACCCTCGTAGGGCTCTCTCCCCACCAAGCGGTTCCCCCACTACGCGCTCAACACTCAGTGTAACGTGTGGCGGTTGACTTGAACTACTGTGAACTCACCGCCGGTAATGAGCTTGCCACCGATAACAAGCTCACCGCCGGTAACGCGCGAAATTCAATTTGAATTCACAACGCTCATTGTAGTTTTAAGTAATAATTTCACTTACCTTAATTATAAATTGTTTATAATTAATAAAATAATGATAATAGTAATAATTAATAATAATAAACAAAAAAATTAACTAAACTTACCTTAATTGAATAAATAGTTTTTAGAATAAATAAATACTAATTATAAACAATTAGTTATTTTTTTATAATACAGTAAATAAATAATAACTATAAACAATTAGTTATTTTATATATAATAAACAAATATATACAAATAATATTTTATAAATAACAATTAAACTTACCTTCATTAATAAAAATTTAGTAACGCCATCTATTAGTTTAACCTTAAACCCTGTCGGTAAAACAGAACATTCCTTTTAACCCACTTAAAACTATAAAAATTTAAATCTCTCGCAAAGCGGATTTAAATTCGCAGGTGGCGCCATCTATCGTTTTATCCTTGAACCCTGTCGGTAAAACAGAGCACCCCTTTTAACACACGTAAAACTATAAATTTTTAAACATCCCGCCAAGGGGGTTTGAATTCGCTAGTGGCGCCATCTATTGGTTTAACATTGAACCCTGTCGGTAAAACAGAGCACCCCTTCTAACCCACTTTAAAATTTAAAAAAATAAATTTTTTAAATTTCCCGCCAAACAGATTTGAATTTTCTGGTGGCGCCATTCTTGCAAGTTAACCTCAAACTAACTCGGTCGGTAAAACAGATGCCTACCTTATCGGTCAAGTCAAAATTTCTGCAAGATCCCTACCTTGCCGACTGTCGATAAAGTAGAAATCTGCATTACCGGCTTATGGTACTTATCTGATATCAGAACCTGGGACAGAACGACCCTAGCTATACTACTACGGAGGGTTAAAAATTGTTGCTGCGGTAACTGGCAATAGTTTTCAATGCAATAATTGTGACCATTAATTATTTTGTAAACAATAGTAGCTTGTAAGTGACTTAATGTGTTTTGGTGAAGTTTCAAACGTGGAAAACATTTGATTGCCGAGGTAAGTTGTTCCATTTTTAACTTCCCAAAGTGATTTTTTTTTATTAAAGGGATTTCTTATAGAAACAAAAGAAGAAAGAAATACACATTTTTAATTTTATCTATTTTCTGAAAAAATTCATATTTTCGTTTTTTCTTTTTATTTCGCACGGCATTAAATTAAAATGAATCACACAAGAAGATAATTGTTCTAAAATAAATTTTGAAAAAAATGAACCGTAAATGAGAGGTGTGCTTTCAATTAAAAAATTTTTATTTTTATAAGTGAATGGCGACCAACTCCGTGGATTTGCCCATAAGCCATTTTGATATTTTTCCCTCTGGTCTCGAACGATGTGTAGCATGAAGTCTCGCAAATGTTTCTATAATTGGTGTCAAATTTGATTGCATAAGTTCATCTAAAGTTAAAATTTCTGGTGAAGATCGTAAACTTATACGTCAAGAATAATTGAATAAGTGTAACTTGTGTAGACGATGCATGCAATCAGTAGTGAACCAAAAATTATTTTCTCGGTCACTATCGCAGGTTCTGGATTAGCAGCCATTCCGATTATAATTTGACTGATATTTAACGTTTGACTTGTATTCCTCTTGAATTTCAATAAATATGATATCATGTACCAAAATTCTGATGATAATTGAATGTCATTAGTGTGCCTTACTTCTCTTAGAATAACGGCTTTAGTAGTACCAAGCTTTAGTATTCTTAATTTTCTGAAACTTTCAAAGACTTGAGTATATTCTACTACATTTAATGAAAGTTCGGATAAAAATTCTATTTGTAGAGTATTCAATACAAAACTATGGTTCGATTCAAGGTATGTTTTATCTCCAATATTTATTTTTTGCAACACCGTTGGTTTAAAATTAATTTTCTTTACAAGAAAGTCCAAAAATTATATATGTATCCCTTTTGACTGTACTTGACTGCGTAAAATCGCCATGCACGAAAATTGGCATACCGGAAATTTGTTCACTGATATTAACGCCCCTACAGGAGAAAATATATACTCTCCATGCTGTCCATGATAAAAGTTTTGTTTACGTAGTTTTTTGGTTGTGTACCAAGTTGATAATAACAATAAAATAATAGTAATATGAATTGTTTTATAAAAAATTGCATGTCTAGTTATAAAGCAAATAAAAATGCTTCTGAAAAAAGTGTTTTTTCAAAGCACCGAGAATGATAAGTTTATTTAATATACTATTTTGTAAGGGTAAAAGTTTTCATCCTTTTACCAACAGACATTTATGAAATTAATGCAAAGAATTTTTGGTTGTTTATTTGAAGTCCTTTCTATTTATATAACGTATAAAACAATTTAATTCTGTTCATCTATTTTACAATACAACACTCAGAGGATCCTCTAACCTTAAATATCAATCAGCTGTGAAAGACAAAAATACTTTAAATGTAAAATTGTACTTATTTCTCCCGTTTGGCGGCGCTGTTATCAGTGAACATGAGGCTATTACTTTTCGCGTGCCTGTCGATTTTACTGCAGAGAAGTACAGTCAATATCAGGAAATTTTCCTATTGGAGATATGTCTCCTTATACTCCTTCATGATTAGTTGCTTTCCGTATGTAAAGAGAGTCACATATAAATATTTATATTGCCAGAAAAAATCTATGGTACCACAGATGTCATGATATCCCGAGAGAATAGAGTTTAAAATTAAAAATCTCGGCCTTGATTCTTCTTGTATGAACTCAGGCCTTATGAATTTACTTAATTCGATATAACTTTCTTGAGAACCTTCTCCCGATAACTCAACAATAAAAACTGTAGTTCTTCTAGGATTATAAAGTTTCTCGTCATAATTATTTTTTGTATAAACTGAACGCTGACGAACTCATCCCTACTATCTAATTCTCATGACCGTACTTGGATATTTATCCTCTGGGATTATAATTGAGTTCAAAGAATTTTAAAATATACGGCACTGAATTTAGTAGCGCCACCGTTCACTGTGGAGTACTTACAAACTAAAGTCAGCGTGCAGTTTGGCGACAGCGTTCAGTTCGGAGGCCTGACTGTATTTCCATCAGTAAATTCATTATTGGATCCGTATTGTTTTTCGTTTCGTCTAAAATAAACATAAACTGATACAATTTCGATTCTTCCTTTAGATATTTTATCAATTGAAAGGCATTCCTAGTATTTCTCTCCAGGAAATTGGAATTATCCGATATCAATATGTAAAGAATACGGAATCAGTCCGCAACAATCCGAGTTTAATCTAGTTAAAAAAACTTAATCCGCAAAATTTCCGGAGCAATCCGAACTCTGTAAGCAAGAAATCCGGTATTAGTTCGCAACAATTTGAAATTAAATGTGGCAAAATCCTATTCCAAAAGAAGTATGAAACAATCCGAAATCTGTATGCTAAGAATCCGAAAATTATCTGCAACAATCCGGATTTAATCCAACTAAAAGGTATAATCCGAAATAATTCGAAATCTGTACACAAAGAATCCGACATTAGTCCGCTTCAATTCGGAATTAGTGTGGTAAAATCATATTCCGAAACAATCCGAAATATATATGCTAAGAATCCGGTAATAGACGGCCACCCGAATCATATTATATCCCTGGTAAAAATTTCGGACTAATCCGGATTAAATCCGGGTATATTAGTGTGGATTTGTCCGATAATTGTACGAAGATGATCCGCGTTAATCTAACATCAAGCCGAGTAAAATTGTGAATCCTAAATCAGTCTGGAGTAATCTTAAATGTCTATGAATTAAGTCCGTAATTATTACGCAACAATCCGAAATTATGTCCGTCAAAATTCTCATCTAAAATAAATACGAAATAATCCGAAATCAATATGTAAAGAATATGAAATCAGTCCCCAATAATCCGAATTTAATCCAGTTAAAAGATTTAATCCGAAACAAGTATGAAACAATCCAAAATCTGTTTGCAAAGAATCCGGTAATAGTCAACGTCAATCCGAATAATATCCGATCAAAACACCCCAGTCCGAAAATAAGTCTTATAATAATAAGACTTATTTTGGACTTAAGAATTTGTAAATATATACAATCCACAGACAGTTCAAAACAATCCATATTCAATCCAATTCAAAGACTTTATCGGGAATGATTTTGGTATAATATTGAATTTGTATATTAAAAACAATTTGTATTAAATGCAGATAAATTCAAACTATAATTATAATTTCGTATGACAAAAACCTGACCAAATGACCGTTTCGGATTAGCTGCGGATTCACTGGTTAAACCAACCGAATTACTTCTGCATTTACTAGTTGCATATGATCTGAGTAACTGCAGACTAAACCGGTCTAATAACGGATTCAATAGTTATAAAAAACGGTAATGATTTCAAACTTAATTCATCGTGAAAAAACTTCACAATAAACCGTACTGATGCGGACAAATTCCGGATTAGTCCGAAATCGGTCCCACTTTTTATTGAGGGTATTTACTTATGGTAAATAAAATATTTAATTCTGCAGTCAATTTGTTTTTACAAATTTACTAGTATTATTAGTTATCTTGTTTCAATATTAAAATTAACACTAATGTGTTAGTTTCTTGTCATTTATTTTCGTGTATTCGATTTCGGTGCGATATAATGTTAGATAGGTGTATAGGTTCGAGTCACCAAGCGTTAGAAATTTTAAGTTAATGTAAATAAAATTGCGATAGGTAAATCGAAAAATATGTTGAATGTACCATAAAGTAATAATAATTAATGTGTAACTTGTATAATTATTTTTTTATTAACATTCACTAAATTTTCTGGACTAACTTTTGACTGTTTCAGACTAGTTCCGGATTCACTAGTTAAAATTAACTGATTAATTTCGGACTTCATCGGACCAACTCCGGTTTTACTAGTTGTTCACAAACCGTAAAGAATTCGGACTTTTCCGGATTAATTTCGGGTGACAAAAACCTGACCATAAACCGCATTGTTTCAGACAAATTTCGGATTAGTCCGAAATCTGTGCGGTTTTTTAACCAGGGGCTGTTAAAGGTGTGACGCGGCATTTTGCCTCGCACAATATTTCATTAAAAATTTGCAATTTTGTTGAAATTTAAATTTTTAAGTTAAGTTTTGATAATAAAATTATCAAAACGAGAATCATTCCTTTCCTAAAACAAACAAAAATTAGAATTAGTAATGTTGAAATTTTAATCTTATTAAAAACAAAAATGACCATACCTTGAAAGTTCAATTAATAAATAATTGAAACTAATTAAAAAATTGCCAACTCGTCAGATCAGCAGTCATAAGTAAACTCGAAAGTAAACAATTTTCTGCTGTTCGTATTTTGTTTTCTTTTCATATTCCCGAGAATATTTTCAACTGATACTTCGCCGGTCCATCGCCAATAATTGATTATTCGTGATCAACAAGGGAAGTGCTTCCTGGTGTATATATTTGGAAGTGATTCCCGAATATTCAAGAGCACCAGGAAGACGAAGAGCAATTGTTTTGGGCCTGTCAAAACACTGACTGCGGCCATCTTGATTTAAAGGCCAACGCGTGAACGACAGCGACCAATAAGTGGGCGCTCTGCAATACCGGCGGCGGATATATTATCTCGGGAGGATAATAATAGAATAATTATTAAAAATAGTACGCCGGGGACTCACCAAAAACTAAAAAGAAGCGCAAAAGTAGCGACGCTCTCGTAGCCAGACACACGGCCATTTTTATTCATTCTCGTTTTGATAGTTGTATCAGGCGCATCACGCCGAATAAAATTTATATTAAAAATCATAAAATTAAAATTTCGAGTGCCATGTCTGGACGAGGTGCGATGCGGGGTCGGCGTCGAATTGACGGTGAGTCCCAGTAATATCAAATTGTCATTTTCTCGCCAGATTGGCAATAATTAAATGTTTCGAAAATTGTGAAAAATGATGCTTGTCGCCGCCTTTGTCAAGCGGTAGTTTAAATTGAAAATTCGGCCTTCTGCCGAATATAATTGTTAAAAATAAAATTTAAACTTAAGTGAAATTAATTGAATAAAAATGATTTTGTGTAATAATTAAATTCAGTGACAGTGTGTGTAATTATTGTGTTATCTCCTTACGCCCCCCCTCTCCGCGGTTTATTAGGAGTTTTCCTAATAATTTCTGAATTAGCCTGGCAAAAATAATCTAAAATAACTAAAGTAATTCTTTTGGATATTTCGAGTAAAATATCCTGGCGCTTAAATAAATAATTTTTCTTAAAATTTGATTAAATCATTGAATTCAAAGTGTAGATAACGTTCAAGTCTAACCTCTTGTCAAAATAATTGTCTTTGTTTTAATGAAGTTTAAAGCGAAGCTAAACTTGCCTAATTAAAATTTTTAATAGTTAAAAAAAATAAAGAAATAATAAAAATAGTTAAATAATTATCAAAAAATAAGTTGGACGTTATAAATGGCACCCGACCGTTAAGCCCGAGAAAAACACAATAATTAAATTAAAACAAGCATCAAATTTCGAAAATAAAATGAATTTTAATTTGAGTGCAAAATAAAGTGAGAATTCGTGTTCGAAAATGCTAAGAAATTGTCGCGTAATAATATGCAGTCAAAATAAAGCTATCTCCTTGCGTCAAGGTCATGGAGGAATAGAAGCACGACTTCTCACAAAATTTTCTTTGTCGTTCAATTATCGAGAATCATATTTACGAATATAAATTCGGGTAAGAATAAAATTGAATTTTATTAAATAAAAGTCAGTTTTATTGATAAATAAATTATAAAAAGAAGGATTTGGCTGAGTCATCGCCGCCTTCTATTTGATTAAAATAATTGTGCGAAAATAATTGAATTGTGTAGTCGGTTCTTGATTGCAAAGAGAAAAAAAAAAATTAATCAAAATTATTTCTAATTTTTTTTTATTTGAGTAATGAATAAATAAAATAACAATTTTTTTTTCTCGTGTTATCATATCAGGAGAGGATATTCTCCCTGATCGCGTAAAATTCAGTTGATTGAAGACTCTTTAATAAATTGAAAAATCAAAAAATAATAATAATAAATTAAGAATTAATTGAAATAATTTTATTTTTTGTTGATTGACTTTATTATTCCTGTGATTATTCCTTCTTGGACAGTGAACCGTGATTATTTATTTTTTTTGACAAAAATGTTAATTGACTATAATTGACAATTTTTTTGGTTATTTTTTTTAACAACTGATTTTTTTTTGTAATTGAGGACTGATGGTACAATTGTTTTGTCTTTTTGGTTGACCATATTCTGAAAGCTCGCCAGTCGTCCACTTTAATCCGGTTCCTATCACAAATTCCGAATAAACATTTTTTTTATTACAATGGCGGAATCTAATAATAAAATGTCCTCAATCTTTGACAGTTGGTCTAAAGACCAACTAAAAATTTATTTGAATTCGGTTCACGCGAATTCACATGGAAACTTAGAAACGTTGAAAAATCGTGCTTCGCGGTTTATGCAGTTCTCCGCGGGTGATAGAACAGTTCCATTGTCGCCTTCCGATGAATTACAAATTCAACCAAATGATTCCGAATTAGAATCAAATATCGACTCTCGCGAGGACACGTTAGATAGAATGAGGGAAATATCAAACACCCCTGTCTCTAAAGCGGTTGATATACCTTTCACGACGACGGTGTATTCCACTCAAAATTCAAATATCCCCACTATCACCACGAGTAGTTCAACTTATTCGTATTTAACGATAGGAACTACAGTAGCAAATTCGGTATCACACGCTAGGACGGGTTATCATAATCAGTCGGCTGATTATTCGGGTCGAATTACCCCCTCCAGCGACAAATTTGAAATCCATAAACCAGGTAAAATGGCGGCGGTTATTCGTAAATCGAATCTCGAATTTTCCTTGCCTCCTTATTACGAGAATTTATCTATCAAATCAGCTAAGCCCTTAATAGATTTTGAGGAGAAAAATTTCGATAATAATTTTCGACAATTGGAGCCAACAGAAACAAACGAGTGCCTGTTGACGCCAAGACGACCGGATATTATTAAACCAATAAATCAGACTAGAGAAGTTCTTGCGGCTAATTATGAGTCAGCACCGGCTGAACATTGGCCGAGCGATGTCAAGACTACTCGTCGAGATTTATTTGATTCCAAGGTAGGCGTAGCCCCTGCTGAGCATTGGCACAAGCCTGGGCCAGTAATTGATCCTCCTTTCGTTGAAAATAATTCTTATTTTGAACCCATTCAAACTAGGGAAGCTTATTTTAATCCTCAATTGGGAAGAATTCCTAATGATTCTTTAAATAATAGGCCCTCGGTAAATACTCCATTGATTCAGGTACCAATCGTTAATAATAGAAAACCACTCGATTCCATAGTCGGGAAATGGGGAATAAAATTCTCAGGCGATGGTAAGACGAGCGTAGAAGATTTTCTTGAACGCGTAGATGATGTGATGGAAATTTCATCCGTGACTAGCGATGAGGTTCTTCGTGCGGCAGTACTTTTGTTAGATGGCATAGCACTACAATGGTACCGCCTAAATAAATCTCGTTGGAATTCGTGGAATGAATTCAAATCCGCGTGTCGATTGCGATTCGGTGATATTAATTATCAGTGGCGTCTTGAAGAGCAAGTTGCCAATCGAATTCAGGGCTCTGGTGAAACCACAGCTGATTTCATCACTTGTATGCAGGGCTTATATCGTAAATTTAATCGCCCGGTATTAAATTCAGATATGTTAGATCGGGTTTATATTAACATGCGACCCGAATTGAAAATGAGCATTAAACGCCAAGAATTTAGTGACTTAGGCGAATTAGCATTAGTGGCATCTGATGTTGAGAGAATGTTAGATTCTCTCAAAACTGAAAGAACACCACAAAAACCGGAAAATTCTTTCTTTCCCGAATTCGCATTTTCTGGTAAAATAAAAGAAAAATCTAGTCGCGAAGATAACAAGAAAGATACGAATTCTCTTCTTGATTGTCTTGATAAAAAATTCCAATCGTTTGCAAGTGAACTGGTCAAGTCACTTTCGGTTAATAAAGTAAATTCGAATTCGAATAATAATAAAAATAATAATAAGTCGGATTCGAATAAAGAAAAACCGAAAAAGTCTGACAATAAATCGGATAAACGTGAGAATTCGGTTAAGAGAAAATTTCGTGAGCCTAAACCTCAACCTCCTTGTTTCAATTGTGGTAAGGATGACCATGAGTGGAATAAATGTCCGCAACCATGGAAGAAATTCTGCCATATTTGTGGAGAAAAGGATGTCACGAAATATACTTGCGAATCGTCTTACTGTAAGGGAAACTAAAAATGGAGATCAACCTTAGGGTCGATGATCCTCCTAAAATAGTTCCACAGACCCTTAATAATAAAGTAAAAATTAAATCGGATAAAACAAGTTTAACCGCGAATAAGAAGGCTCGTAAAATTAAAATAGTAAAATCTCAATTGAATATTGAAACTTTAGCTGTTAAAGATTTTGATAATAAATCGTTAAACCCGACTAGTGAAATAAATAGTATAAATAATGAATTAAATAAACAAATCTCTGATAATCCTATTAATTGTAAACTCGAATCGGCTGATACTGAACCGCATAAAATAAATAATCCCGACTTAGCTCGTCAGTTCGGACATGAGGGAAACAAATTGAATAAATTAGGCGGTGATAGTACCCATTCAAGACCTTACATAAATATTAGAATAGGGAATTCAGAAATTAAAGCACTAGTTGACACGGGTTCAGCTAGAACTTATTTAGGTTCGATAGGTGAATCTATCATAAATTCGAATAATTATAAAATAAATAATGATAAACAAAGTAGCGTTTTATTAGCGAACGGTACTATTGAGCCTATTATTGGTGAAAGCACATTGCCAATAATTTTCGCGGGAATAACTAATAAAATAAATGTCCGAATAGTTCCAAAATTAGCCGAAAATTGTATATTAGGAATGGATTTTTGCGAATGTTCGGAATAATAATTGATATTAATGATCAGAAATTGTGGGCATCAGACAAGCCAGTTGTTAGGGTAGATTTTGGTCAAGCCGAACCAAATACTGATGATTCGTGTGCAGGATTAGTTGAATTAACCAACAAGGAAAGAAAACATCTCGAGACACTTTTAAAAAGAATCATTCCCCCGGTTCCAGATAAATTACCCCCAGCTAAATTGGTAGAACATGTAATAAATACAGGTGATAATGCCCCAATTCGTCAGAAAAATTATCGCATGTCGCCTAAAGTGTGCGAGGAGTTCATTAAATTAGTTAAAGAACTCATAAACATGGGAGTTTTAGAAGCATCAAATAGTGATTGGTGTAATGCAGTCGTAATGGCTCGTAAGCCGGATGGTACCTACCGTCTCTGTATTGATTTTAGAAAGGTTAATAATGTGACAGTAAAAGACTCATATTCTTTACCTTTCATGACAGAGATTTTGAATAAACTTAGTTCTGCTAAGTATATTTCCAAATTGGATCTAAAATTAGGTTACCATCAAATACCGTTAAGTGAAGAAAGTAAAGCAAAAACTGCTTTCTTTGTGCCTGGAATGGGGCTTATGCAATACAAAAGAATGCCTTTTGGTCTTTGTGGAGCACCGGCCACCTTCCAAAGGCTTATTGATAAAATAATAACTCCTGACATGAAACCTTTCGTATTCGCATATTTAGATGACCTGATAATCGCGACAGAAACGTATGAGGAGCATTTGGTATGGTTAGAACGAGTGATTAATAAATTGACAAATTCTGGTTTAACGCTTAATCCGGACAAATGTAATTTTTGTGTATCTGAGGCAAAATACTTAGGCTTTGTAGTAAATTATAAAGGTTTGTCAGTAGATAATGATAAAGTTCGCCCCATATTAGATTTTCCTCAACCAAAAACGTTGCGTCAACTTCGCCGGTTCATTGGAATCACTTCGTGGTATAGGAGGTTCATTAAAAATTACGCTCGTATATGCGAGCCGTTAACGCGATTAACTAGAAAGAAACAACCTTTTAAATGGACCGACGAACAAAATAATTCGTTCAATGAATTAAAAAAGATATTAGCTTCTCCCCCAATAATGGGATACCCGGATTTTAAAATCCCCTTTTGTATTCAAACTGATGCCAGTAACTTCGGCTTAGGTGCTGTAGTTACTCAAGTACAAGATGGTCAAGAGCGTGTAATCGCTTATGCCAGTCGCATTCTTTCTGATGCGGAGCGCAATTACTCCACAACTGAGAAAGAGTGCTTGGCAGTCATCTGGGCAATTAAAAAGTTTCGGTTTTATCTGGAAGGTTATCACTTCACAGTGATAACCGACCATAGTAGTCTAAGATGGTTAAAAAATCTTAGAAATCCGACCGGACGATTAGCCCGCTGGTCACTTGAACTGTTGGAGTATGATTTTGAAATCATACACAGAAAGGGATCGATGCATGACATTCCGGACGCGCTGTCCCGAATGTATGAGGATTCGGATGAAAATAAAATCGCGGCTATCGAAGCTATTGATGATGATTGGTATAATAGGCGTCGCGAATCGGTATTAAATGAACCACATAAATATCACGGGTGGAAGGTAGAAAATAATAGGTTATATCGGTATCGAAATAATCCCTTGCTTGAGGATCTCATGGATGACCACAGCGCGTGGAAGTTGGTAGTCCCTAAAGAAGACCAACTTCTAATAATGCGTGAGGCACATGAAAATCCTCAATCAGGTCATTTAGGTGGTCAAAAGACATATGACCGACTTTCTATAAGATATTTTTGGCCCGGGATGTTTAAAGATGTAGAAAAATTCGTGCGTACTTGCATTACCTGTCAAATGAACAAAACAGAACAATCAAAGCCTCGTGGTATAATGGGGCAAAGAATCATACAAGAGCCTTGGAGTGTCGTAGCCACGGATATAATGGGTCCGTTTCCAAGGAGTTCTAGAGGATTCGAATATTTGATTGTCTTCCAAGACCTATTCACGAAGTGGATTGAAGTGGCACCATTGCGTACTGCAAATGCCACAACAGTCATAAATTCATTTCGTGAAATGGTAATAAATCGATGGGGTACACTGCATGTATTACATTCGGATAGTGGTACCGAATATCATAATAATGCGATAAAAAGCTTATGTACCGCCTACCAAATTCATCATTCATTAAATCCCTTATACCATCCACAGGCGAACCCTGTTGAGAGAACCAATAGGGTTCTCAAGACAATGATTCGGTCATTTATTGGCGAGAATCACCGAAATTGGGATATTTTTGTGGGCGATTTTCGTTTCGCTTATAACACGGCGTTGCACAGTACCAATCGTGTAACTCCGGCGTTTCTCAATTTTGGCAGAGAGCCAATGCCCTTAAGGTCTAGGCGTCGTCTTGTGGAGGGGGAAAACGAGTTGCCAGTCGCTGATATTGCTGAATGGACAACTCGTATAACTCGATTAAATCATTTAAGAGAGAAAATTTGTCAAAATCAGGATCAAGCATTCGTCAAGCAGGCAAAATACTATAATCGTGGGCGAAGAGACTTACACTTCGAAATCGGTGATTTGGTTAAGAAACCCCTACATGTATTGTCTCGTAGGCAGGATCGATTCGCTAGCAAATTAGCACCATCGTTTCATGGTCCGTTCATGGTCGTAAAAGTAGTCTCGCCGAATGTTTATGAATTGTCTTCGACTGAAGGTCGGTTAGTTGGAAGATATCATGCTTCCCATCTTCAGCCATATTACGCGATCGAAGAAAATCTGGAATCATCTGATTCGGAAGATGAACGGAGGTTAGATCGAGAATTGTCGGAGATAGTTTGGTCGAATCCTGAACCTGAAGTAGAAAATTCGAATTCCGAAGTTAATCTAGAAATCGAAATAAATCCGGATATAATTAATGAACCATCTCGGCGCAGAAAATTGCGCAATCGTTCTTATTCGTATTAGGATGGATTAGGATTGTCGAGATGTCAGAGTTTCAAAAATGAGTTCAGAGAGATTATTATAAAGTTAAAAATAGAAATAATAATAATTTAGCCAAATTGGTTAAAATAAAAGGAGTAAAAAAAGTTCTCGTTAAGTTTTGACCTTGAGAAAAAAATTATGGTCCAAATTAATAAATTGTTAAAATGATTCTGAAAGTTCTCAATAATAATTAATTTCCATAATTTTGTAAAAGTAGAACAGAAATTTAAGATAAATTTGACCTTGAAAAATTGGTCCATCTAAAATTTAATAAAAAGATACTGTAAATAATTTTGTAAATAAATCTTTAATTAATCTTTAATTGGAAAACCGTTATTTATCTTAAAAAGACCAGTTTTTACCGTTATTTATCTTAATACAATAGAAATTGAGATAAATGGGTCATATTTTTGCTCTAAATTAAATTAAGATTTTGATCCTGTTGGATGCTGCATAGATGCTGTATAAAACAGTTAAATTGATCAGGTCCATGACCTCTAAGCAAAAGTAAATAAATAAATTAAGATAACTGGATCAAATTTTATTGTAAATAAATTAAAGATTTGGATTAATTCAGAATCTGTAAATTAATTGAGTGGACCATATATTAAGAATTAATCCATGACCTTCAAAAATTAAATAAATGAAAACTAGTAAATTAGTCGAATAAAACATAAATTAAAAATTAAAGAGTTCAGAAAGTCGAAAATTATTAACTGAAATTTTTCGGTTCTTTTCTCACAATTAAATTATATAATAAAATAATAATTAGTAGGAACTAATTATGAATTTTGATTGATTCTCCATAATTGACGCGAGTTAAATAGAGTCAATCTTATTAATTAAGAAAATAAATGAAAGCTGATCTGGCGAGGGTTGAACTCTTTTGGTTGGGGCTCACCTACTCGACCCTTCAGGCCGAGTCTTGGCAGGGGAGAGTTGTGACGCGGCATTTTGCCTCGCACAATATTTCATTAAAAATTTGCAATTTTGTTGAAATTTAAATTTTTAAGTTAAGTTTTGATAATAAAATTATCAAAACGAGAATCATTCCTTTCCTAAAACAAACAAAAATTAGAATTAGTAATGTTGAAATTTTAATCTTATTAAAAACAAAAATGACCATACCTTGAAAGTTCAATTAATAAATAATTGAAACTAATTAAAAAATTGCCAACTCGTCAGATCAGCAGTCATAAGTAAACTCGAAAGTAAACAATTTTCTGCTGTTCGTATTTTGTTTTCTTTTCATATTCCCGAGAATATTTTCAACTGATACTTCGCCGGTCCATCGCCAATAATTGATTATTCGTGATCAACAAGGGAAGTGCTTCCTGGTGTATATATTTGGAAGTGATTCCCGAATATTCAAGAGCACCAGGAAGACGAAGAGCAATTGTTTTGGGCCTGTCAAAACACTGACTGCGGCCATCTTGATTTAAAGGCCAACGCGTGAACGACAGCGACCAATAAGTGGGCGCTCTGCAATACCGGCGGCGGATATATTATCTCGGGAGGATAATAATAGAATAATTATTAAAAATAGTACGCCGGGGACTCACCAAAAACTAAAAAGAAGCGCAAAAGTAGCGACGCTCTCGTAGCCAGACACACGGCCATTTTTATTCATTCTCGTTTTGATAGTTGTATCAGGCGCATCACGCCGAATAAAATTTATATTAAAAATCATAAAATTAAAATTTCGAGTGCCATGTCTGGACGAGGTGCGATGCGGGGTCGGCGTCGAATTGACGGTGAGTCCCAGTAATATCAAATTGTCATTTTCTCGCCAGATTGGCAATAATTAAATGTTTCGAAAATTGTGAAAAATGATGCTTGTCGCCGCCTTTGTCAAGCGGTAGTTTAAATTGAAAATTCGGCCTTCTGCCGAATATAATTGTTAAAAATAAAATTTAAACTTAAGTGAAATTAATTGAATAAAAATGATTTTGTGTAATAATTAAATTCAGTGACAGTGTGTGTAATTATTGTGTTATCTCCTTACCCCCCCCTCTCCGCGGTTTATTAGGAGTTTTCCTAATAATTTCTGAATTAGCCTGGCAAAAATAATCTAAAATAACTAAAGTAATTCTTTTGGATATTTCGAGTAAAATATCCTGGCGCTTAAATAAATAATTTTTCTTAAAATTTGATTAAATCATTGAATTCAAAGTGTAGATAACGTTCAAGTCTAACCTCTTGTCAAAATAATTGTCTTTGTTTTAATGAAGTTTAAAGCGAAGCTAAACTTGCCTAATTAAAATTTTTAATAGTTAAAAAAAATAAAGAAATAATAAAAATAGTTAAATAATTATCAAAAAATAAGTTGGACGTTATAAAGGATATAAACAGACTGAGACTGTTCGAAATAAATTTTATTTAATTTAACGCATAAAACTTAATGTTATTGTATTCAAATGTGCAATCCAATTTAATGTACTGTATGGTGGTCGAAAAAAACGAAATTGAAATTACATGTTACAATAATGAAAGTGACTGTAAGGAGCAATGAACTTAGAAACATATATGGCATTAATGATATTGGTTGCAAATATTCTTCTTTTATTTCCTCAAGACGATTTGTTTCTGGAAATTGAAAATATATAAAGTACTTTATTTTTGAAATTGTATTTTAATACCAGAAGTGTGCCAGACAATTGTTGGACACTGAAAAAAAAATGTAATTGAATCAAGAAAATTTGAATTGGTTGGAGTAAATATCGGGATTGCATAGGGTCGATCTAATTATGCGATTGGATCAAGAAAATGATTTTCTTGGCATAGTATACTTGGTTGGAGAACATATGTTCTTGATCCAAGAAAATATGGAATTCGACCAAAAAATTAATCAACTTGTAAGAAATGTAAAATGTATTGTTTGAAGATAATATTTTCTTGATTTAAGAATTTATATGATTGAGTCGATTATTGTATTTGATTCATTCAATTCCTCATAATATTGGTTGAAATAAAAAAAGATTTGAAATTGAAACATTAATTATATTGTGAGGAGAACATATGTTCTTGATTCAAGAAAATATGGAATTCGACCAAAAAATTAATAAATTTGAATTGAAACATTAATTATATTGTGAGGAGAACATATGTTCTTGATCCAAGAAAATATAGAATTCGACCAAAAAATTAATCAACTTGTAAGAAATGTAAAATGTCTTGTTTGAAGATAATATTTTCTTGATTGAAGAATATATATAGTAGAGTCGATTATTATATTTGATTCATTCAATTTCTCGTAATATTGGATCAATTAAATAAGGATTTGAATTAATGTCTATTTTTTGTTTAATCTGAGAAAATATATTATTAAATTAGTTTCATGCTACCCTGAATAAAGAACAATTAAATATTATTTTGTATAAATAATAATTAAATTAAAAAGCTTTGGCTTGAGATAAAATAATGTTTGCATAGTTGAATATACGCTTTCTGAATAATATTGTTACTCTAAAAAGCAAATCTTATAATTTGAATCTATATTATTTTCTTAATATATAATGAAGCTTTTTATATATTTATTTATTAATAAACGGGACCAATATTAATATTTTATAATATTAATATTATGAAAATTTACTCCTAATTGTAAGATTTACTTTTCAAGGTGATTATATTATTCAGAATGCGTATATTCAACTATTCGAATATTACTGGTTTTTAAGCCAAATATTTTTTAATTCAATTAATTTCTAATAAGATAAAAAGAACATAATTTATAGATAAAATATCATCTATGTAATTATAAAACAATTTAAACAGAATAAATCCTTACGTAAAATAAAATAATCGTATTACACATGAACAAACTTTATTTTTAAAATAAACTTTTAAAAAATTAAATCTAGTTTTTAACAACGAATTAAACACTTATGCAGTCGAATATAAATTAATTAAATATCACATTTATAAAACTATCTTCTTTGTGCGTTTTATAAACTAATTTTTACGAAAAGAAAAACGTGTTAATAGATTTTGTTGCAATCAATATTTTCGGGAAAATACAATTATTTAGAACGATTTAAAGTTAAATGTTTCATTCGATACATGAAATAAAATGCTTTCCACTTGATGTCAAACATATGTGAGTTGTTTTATAAGAAATTAATTTTCTTTAATAATAATCGTGTTACAAATAAACAAACGTTATTTTTCAAATAAAATTTAAAATACTTAAATCTAGTTTTTAACATGCTACCGTTTTTTTCTGGATTCTTTGATAATTTTAAAATTATTAATTAATTTCGAAAATATTTTTCAGATTAAGCAGGTTTCTGTATTCGGGCAGCTGTGCTGTCGATACATATGAAATCTAAGAGCTTATAGAGATTTATTTGAGATATTTGATTTATTTAGTAAAAATTTGATTCGGATTATTGATAGCTTCTTTCTTCTTAATATTTAACTGCCGAATGATAAATTCACTTTCTATAATTGAAACTCATTATTCTTATTCTATTTGATAATTACAAATTTTGTTACAAAGTTTTAATTTTATTCTAAAAGGGAAAAAATTTGCAATAATTTATCTTTTCTCAATAAAATAATAATTAATAAATAAAACAATAAATACTTTAAAAGTAATAAGTATTTGTTTAAAGTAATTAATAAAAAAATTTTGAATTTATTTAAAAATAAAAAAATAATTACAATTAAATCTGCAAAAACTTAACGAAAAACAAAAGAATGCACAAAAGACTAACTTCAAATGTGGACAAAAAGAAAAAATCCCACATTTATTATAGTTAATTGTTTCTATAGAAAAATTGCTAATAGAGAAAAATTCCGTTCCAAAATTAAAAAAAAAAATTTTTTAAATTATTGTAATTATTTAACAATTTTTTCGAATTGTGAATGTATATAAGTAGGTATACAGGGAGGGTTCTAACTCAAGATCCCTGCACCGACATGTTACTGACACTTTTAGCCCAGACTCAAACCACTTAGCCAAAACTCAAACCCTTGTGGGGGGGGGGTATTCAGACTTTTATGCTGAGCCAGATATGACGTCATACTTCCTAGAATTTTCGGGGGGGGGGATATTGAGATCATGATGCGAATGTGATTCTTGGAATTTATCTAATTTCTTGGAATTATAAAACAATCCTAGAATTTTCCATAGGGGTTAATGACTCAGAATTTTGGAATTTTTTATTGATGACTCATTATCATTGGTATTTCCTGTTTTTGTTTTTTACAGGGTGCATTCTTTAACGATGACGCATAATTTCTTTGTTTTTCGCAAAATAGAGTTGATGACTCAGAGTTTTGGAATTTTTTATTGATGACTCATTATCATTGGAATTTCCTGTTTTTGTTTTTTACAGGGTGCATTCTTTAACGATGACACATAATCTCTTTGTTTTTCGCAAAATAGGGTTGATGACTCATTATCATTGGTATTTCCTGTTTTTGTTTTTTACATGGTGCATTCTTTAACGATGACGCATAATTTCTTTGTTTTTCGCAAAATAGGGTTGATGACTCAGAGTTTTGGAATTTTTTATTGATGACTCATTTCCTGTTTTTGTTTTTTACATGGTGCATTCTTTAACGATGACGCATAATTTCTTTGTTTTTCGCAAAATAGAGTTGATGACTCAGAGTTTTGGAATTTTTTATTGATGACTCATTATCATTGGAATTTCCTGTTTTTGTTTTTTACATGGTGCATTCTTTAACGATGACGCATAATTTCTTTGTTTTTCGCAAAATAGGGTTGATGACTCATTATCATTGGTATTTCCTGTTTTTGTTTTTTACCACAATTCTAAGAAAACCATAATTAACTTGAAATCAAATTAGTCATAATCTGTGTATATAAAGAAGGCAATTTTTCTTATCAAAACCATTCCTGCAGTTTAAGTTGTTCAATCAACATATCAGAATTTCATCGTGAAATTCAAGTGCGCTTAAAAAATCTCGTTTTAAAAAAAAATCGCTATAGTTAAAAGTTTAGTTTTAGTCTGATCGGAGTTAATCATTGTAGTGAAAAAAATTGACATTTAATACAAGTGATAAAAATGAATTTAGATAAATTGAATGCAGCAAGTAAAGTTATGGAAACTGATAAAAGCTCTAACTATTGTAAAGATTTTGTGAAAATTATGAACAATGCTTTTAAAACATTAAGTAAAAAAACTACAACAGAGGAATTAAATTTTTGGATAAATAATAGTGTAAAAAACATTAGATTACTGAATAAATTGTTAAGAAATGGATCTGTGTCATGTGGAGAGAAAAAAAAGATTTTGTCAACTATTGGACTATTGAAAGCAAATAGCAGAAAGTTTAAGAAACTAAGAAGAACAGGAACTGGTTTATTTAAAAAGGATGAGAGATGGATCAGGTGGGAAGAATTAGAGAATGCTTTCGAGAATAGAATTAGAACAGGTGTTGTTATTAATTTGAAACATAAAAATATGGACAGCTTTCTCAGTGATGCAAAGAAAATGATTATTTCTCGATTAAAAAATGCATTTAAAAAGGTAGGAAACATGAAAGTTAATGTTGTTCTTGCGGCAAATTATACTGTTTTAGAAGAAGGTGAGGAAATTGAAGATATTAAATATTTCAATACTAGAAATTCAAAAATTTTAGAATCAACAAACTTTGATGAATGGTTTGATCATAAAATTCGTGAAAAACTTTTTGTTAAGATTGATGATTTTCAACAAAAAAAGTCAGGTTGGTCTTTAAATGAAATTATAAATTTAAGTGTTAATATAAATAAATATGTCCCTCTTGCGGCTGGATACTCAACATTTATAAGAATGCCAAAATTTATAATTGATAAAAGAGCTGTTATTAATGTTATAAATAATGACAAACATTGTTTTTTATGGTCCATCATTGCACAACGTTATCAAGTTGTAAAGAATAAGGAACGTACAAGTTCATATCCTCACTTTAAAGATACTGATTTAAAGTTTGATGATTTTGAATTCCCCATTTCTCTCAGCGATATTCAAAAATTTGAAAAATTAAGCAATTTAAGTATTAATGTGTACGGAATTGATAAAAGCAGTAATAAAAAGAATGAAATTGTTCCACTTTATTTAAGTAAAAACAAATCAGATGAACCTACTTATCACTTATTAATGATTGAAAATACAGAACTTGATTTAGACGATGATGATGATAATAATTTTCAAATTAACAAAGTTTATCATTTTGCATTAATCAATAATTTATCTCGTTTAGTAAGTTCACAAATAACAAAAGATCATAATCGAACGTTACTTTGTGATAGGTGTTTATGCCATTTTTAATATGAAAAATCATTTAATAATCATAAAATTGATTGTGATAAAATAAACATGTGTCGAGTGATTTTACCTAATGAAGAGAATAAAATTTTAAAATTTAAAAATTACAGAAATAAAGAAAGTGTTCCCTTTGTCGTGTATGCTGACACTGAAAGTCTCTTAGAACCTATAGCAAGTACACACACAAACACATCAACATACCAAAAACATATCCCAACAAGTTTTGCTTTCTATGTACATTGCAATTTTAACGAATCTCTTTCAGAATTTAAATCATATCGGGGTCCAGATTGTGTTGATTGGTTCATGGCTGAATTAAAACAATTGGCTAAAAAAGCAAATACTTATTTTACAAATATTATTCCAATGGAAAATTTAACTATTTTACAACAAATTCAATTTGATACAGCAACAGTTTGTCATATTTGTGAAAAACCTTTTGAAAATGATGACATTAAACACCGCGACCATTGTCATTTCACGGGAAAATATCGTGGTCCAGCACATCAAGGTTGCAATGTAAATTATAAAGATTCGCATGTTGTTCCCATAATTTTTCACAACTTGTCAGGATATGATGCACATTTCATTATTAAAGCTTTAGCAACGTCTTTTGAGGGTGAAATGAAACTGTTACCAATAAACAAGGAAAAGTACATTTCATTTTCAAAGTATGTCAAAGGCACAAAAGTAGTATTAAGATTTCTGGATTCATTTAGATTTATGCCCAGCAGTTTAGACAAATTATCCTCCTATCTTGAAAATGATGAGAAAAAAATTACTAAAAAGTATTGTAAAAATATGGACGAGTTTAATTTATTGACAAGAAAAGGAATATTTCCTTACGAATATGTTAGTAGCTGGGAAAAATTAGAAGAAGGACAATTGCCAGTAAAAGACTCTTTCTACTCTAAATTAAATGACGCTTATATTTCAGACGAAGACTATGAACATGCTTGTAACGTATGGAAAACGTTTAATTTAAAAACAATAGGAGAATACTCTGACTTGTATTTACAGACTGACGTTCTACTACTTGCCGACATTTTAAAAATTTTAGAAAAACCTGTTTTACAACTTATAACTTGGACGCGTTACATTACTATACTGCCCCAGGACTGGCATTTGACGCTATGCTCAAGTACACAGACATAAAACTTGATTTGTTGACAGATGTAGAAATGTTGCTTTTTATTGAAAAGGGAATTAGAGGTGGTGTTTCACAATGCTCAAACAGATACGCGAAAGCTAATAATAGATTTATGGAAAAAGATTTTAATCCCTTAATACCAGAATCTTATATAATGTACTTCGATATAAATAATCAGTATGGTGCTTCTATGAGCGAGAGCTTGCCATATACAGATTTTGAATGGTTAGAAAATTATAGTAATGCCTTTTTCCTAAATATTCCAGATGATTCTTCAGAAGGATATATTCTTGAAGTAGATTTAGATTATCCAACTCAACTTCATGATTCACATAAAGACTTGCCCTTATGCCCTGAACATTTCATACCTCCTCTCCCAAAATGTAAAATTCCTAAATTGATTCCAAATTTATTACCAAAGAAGAACTATACAATTCACTATAGAAATTTAAAGCTATATTTATCTTTGGGAATGAAATTAACTAAAATACATAGAGTTTTAAAATTTAAGCAAAAGCAGTGGTTAAAACCCTACATTGATTTAAATACCGAGCTTAGAAAAAAATCGAGTAATGAATTTGAGAAGAATTTTTACAAGCTAATGAACAATTCTGTATTTGGCAAGACAATGGAAAATGTTAGAAAACACAAAGATGTTAGATTAATAACAAAATGGGAGGGAAGGTATTGCGCGAAAAATTTAATTGCTCAACCAAACTTTCATAGTTGCACCATATTCGATAAAGATATGGTCATTATTGAGATGAATAAAACAAAGGTATACTTTAACAAACCAATTTACATAGGATTCACTATTCTAGACATATCAAAAATAATAACATATGACTTTCATTACAACTACATTAACGAGACTTTCAGTGATTCTGCAAAATTACTCTACACAGATACTGACAGTCTTGTTTATCATATTACAGTGCCAAATTTTTATGATTATATTAAAAGAGATTTACATAAATTCGATACATCCGATTATCCTGAAAACAACATTTATAATATACCACTTGCAAATAAAAAAATCCTGGGTCTTATAAAAGACAAAAATAACGGTAAAATTGTAGACGAATTTATAGGTTTAAGATCAAAACTATATGCATTCAAGTTATGGGGTGATGAGGAAGCTAAAAAGAAAACAAAAGGGGTAAAATATTCAACTTTAAAAAAAATAGGTTTCGATGATTTTAAGCATACTCTCAATGAAAATGAAAACCTGATCCGATCTCAGCACTTTATACGCAGCAAAAAACATGAAGTATTCACTGTTAAACAAAATAAAATTGCTCTCAGTTGGCAGGATGACAAAAGAATTTTGATACCAGGGAAAACTGACACCTTTCCTTGGGGTTACCAACAGCATGATCCAATGGAAATAGATGAAATTGATGTATAAAATGTAAATATTTATTTAAAATGTAGTTTGTATTAGTTCTCTGCTATTCGATTTATACAATTTTTACAATAAATTATACTTAAAAAATATTGTAATTTATTATAATAAATAAATGTATTTAAAATAAATGTCGTTTCTTATTCCTGAAAACAATAAGGTTAGGTTAGAAATAATAATTACAGTCCAATTGATATTTTGTAATTTTATTGAGGAAAAAAATAGAATACATTTTAAACTAAAATACTCAAATATTACAGTTTTTGCAGAACCAAGTTTTTAAGTTTATAACATTCTGAAGAGCACAAGTAAAAGTTTTCTTGTTGATTAAATGTTTTGAACAAGTTCCAATACATGTTTCAATGTTTAATTTTTTTAATGAAGGACAATTTAAATCATTCATATCGATAATTTCTATACAATGTTTTTCATCGATTAAGCTTTTTAACCATTGTTTCTTCTCTAAACCTTTAACATAAATTGTCTTTGCTTCTTTAAACACATTTTCTAAAATTTCTTTTAAATAAACGTACGGTACATCACCAGCATTCCAACGAATACCATGGAAATTATTTTCTAACCAACGATTGATACATTTATATTTGTTTGTGACGCAATTCCATGGACAAGGAGGTTGGAAAACCATATTTATTGATATTGAATCATTATTTACAGAAACTATAGCTAATTCTTTTAAAACAAATTTATTAATTGGCAATTTGAATCCTTGCACATCCATCAAGTACTGCATTTTTAAATCAACTAATCTCATTACGCGTAAAGAGTTAAATATATATAAGCTTAAAGTTAAACAATTTTTTTGACAATTCCACTGATTGGTTTATATTCAACGATGCGGTCATGCAAAACTAAGCAATAAGCTGAAGTATTGGCGGGAAAATTTTCTTTTGATTCAAATTCTAAGCGGATATCAACTGGTCCACTTTTTAAAGACTCATTTTGTTTTGAACAATCTACTACAACTAAAGGAGCATATTGTAAAAATTCTTTTTTTGATAAAATTGGTTGAGACTCTTTACTATAATAAGATGCTTGAAAATTTGTAAACATTTCATATAAAGTAGAGTACTGATTTCTACCAATATTCAGATTCATGTTACCATAAGGATAACATTGTGAATTTAAAAATAATTTTACATCAGATAAATCACAATGATCGAAACAACTAGAGTTTTGAACTGTATTATTTTTTCTGTTTCTCTGAAACCCTAATACAATAAATCTAGGTTTCTCTAATTGACTTGAAGTTTTTACACTCCAAATATGCTTAGGAGTAATTGGTAATAAAGGATATTCATACAATTCCCAAGTTCTAAAACTTATTGGAATAGATGGATCTTTTTCAATATATTTTAATAATTTAAATTTTCGAGCATCTGATAATTTTATGTATGGTAATAACCATTCAATTTTTTCAATAACAATTTTAAACTCTTCTAAAGGTGCTACTTGCAACACTGCGTTAGCATCAGTTCTTGATCTGATTAAAATAAGCTCATGTTTTGCGTTAATAATAACTTTTTGGTAATCTTCAGCAAAACCAAAAATCATACTTAAAGGAATACAAACATCAAAATAACCTTGTGCATTTGTTAAGGTTGGTTCATTCGTAAATTCTAACCAGCCAACATTTTCAAGAAATTTATTTTGACTAGCATCCAGAGAAATATAATTTTTCATTAAACTTGTAAGACCAACATTTTTATTTTTATCAATTTCTACACCATTAAGTTCATACTTTGCTTCTTCAAATAAATGACATATGCCATTAGAAATTAAATTTGTACGCTCTAGAGCTGTTCCATCAGGTTTCACAAGTTTTCCAGTGATGTGAATCGAGCTTTTGCTTGGAAATAAGCAATGATCCTGATTCTGTACCGTGATGCGGATTTCGTCACTATTGTTGTATGTTGATGAGGTGTATGGTTGTTGCGCATGAACTTCATAATGAGCAATAGATTCATCAAAAATTACTGGTGAATCAATATTTAAAATTTCCCCTTCCATAGCAAATAATAATACGTTGAAATACAAAGGCACAAATACAAGTAAAAATAACCTTAAATCTCTTTTTTACTCTCTTCCTTTTTTTACAATCTTTAGACCGAGATTTTTTAGTAGTTGTAGGTTCTGAGGTGTTAATCTCTTCAAGATTCGCCGACGACTGATTTGCTTCTGGCATGGTGTCTTAATTTTATAACCAAAACCAATCCTTTTTCTATTATTAAAAACAATACCCATTATTTTAAGGATTTAATATGAAGCCTTATTGTAAAAGTTTCCCCTCGAAAATTAACTAAATTTCCGTCTTGGTCTACAATTCGCAACTGAATAGAGTCTATTGTCTTGACAGCGACTGGCAAGTAAATGACGTGATTTGGTACTTCCACTATTTTATATCCTGGTGGAACAATAGGAAAAAATTCATGAATTGTATGCACTTTTTCACCATTAATGTATGCTCCCGTTGTTATATTACATTCTACTCTTAATGAATTTATTTTAATGATTGATACTGGTTGATCAGACTCATGGTATTCTTGAGCTTTTAATTTGCGAGGAGAAAATCCTAACAAACTACCTATACAATCATTGGGTTTAAAATTAATTTCTTCATCACAATAAACTGTACATTTCAATGTATTATTGTTTGGTTTGATTCTAAAATTAATTCCTTTATTTTTTAAAATTAAATGCAAAACTTGATCAATATCACTAACTTCATAACTTCCTGTGGGTATAATAATTTCTTCATTTCCTACGTAAAATTTATTCTTTCCAACATCTATATTAGGAATAGAATTAAAAGTTAAAAATTCAACAAGACCAAGAGCATAATTTTTAAAATTAGACAACTCTATTGGTGGAAAAAATTGAGATTCTAAGATGGAAGAATTTCCAGACAACGTTAAAATAAGTGAATCGTCCATGATGAGGTCAAAGTAATAACTAACGTTTAAACTAAGAATATCATTTATTTATATGCAGAGTATACAAATCAGGAATATTCAATTGTTTACATAAAAATTTAAGACATAAATGTCCGCATACATATGTATTATAGTTTTGATATAGTTTATGATTATATTTTATGCTACCAACACCAAAATATTTAACAAGATCCGAAGGTGGTCGAAGATTACCGAAGCTATCAAAATATACGATTTTATCTTTATTCTTTTTATATGCACACCAATGTGTACCGGGACCATTTTTATCATCTAGATTAATAATTGCAAATTCAGTTTCTTTAGGACCACGCATAGGTAGTTCATTTCGCATAAAAACTCCTCGAAAATATGGAATTTTTAAAAGCTTTGCAAATTTAAGTAAATCTAAGTCGGTTAGGGCTCGGTGAGGTAGCTTTACTTCAAGTTTTTTGACTTGCATCCTTGTCCTGCTTTATAAGGTTTAAGGTGTAACCCTAGACCTGTCCTATATGGTTTTAAATAGAGCCCTTTTCCTAAGGCAATAGACTCCATTGTTTGATTGTGTCGCTTGCTTTCCTCTAGTTGACGTTTTGCAGAATTTGCATCATTTACAGCTTTAGCTATGCCAGCTGCTCCCCCTGCTAGAGCCCCTGTTGCACTTAAACCCGCAAACAAAGGAATAAGAAAAGGTAAAATTCCTCCCACTTTAGAAGGTATCGGTAAAACTCGAGGTTTATTAATTTTTCGCCTGCCACCAGCAATTTTAACTGCCAAACGTGCACCTTCAAGTGCTGATTTAATAGTAGACTGGGCATTTGTATCCAATTTCATAGATTTTTTAGCTGCGGTTACAATCTTCCTCAACGTTGATTTTTTATTTTCCCTCTTTTTCTTCATATTTTCTTTTGACTTGATTCCCATACCCAATTTTGATTTGACCTTCATTGCATTTGTTATTGCGTAAGCTGCAGCTCTTTCACTATAATTTGCGTCAGGAGCAAACACACGATGCCAAGCTTTATCAGCAAGTACTCTATCAGCTGCGTTTCTCGCTTCTACACTTTCCCTATTTTTTGAATAAGAAATATCGTGCTGTTTACAAGCAGCGTCGAGAGGGTTGATTCCTGGATCACCTCGTGCTAATCTCTTTGCTAATTTTGTTCCTGGACCACAGTATTGATAGCCAGGTATATGAAGTTCGAAAGGTAATTTATTGATAATTTTATTCAAAATACCTCTACCTCGTCTTACTCTTTTCGAAGTTTTCTTTAAACTAATTTGTTTTTTATTTACACCCTTATTTATATTCTTTACGGTTAGAAAACTTTTTCAAGACTAAAGGGGAAATCTATATAACCAATGTATTTATAGTTTTTTGCCATTTGACTACAAACAGTCGACCTTTAATGATCTAACAAAAAAATTATGACAGCAATAGTCAATTATCACAGTAATAGTCAATTATCCCAATTGCCTCCGACAGTAGGAAACGTGGACCTTGCCCAAAGCATGAAAGAGTTGACGATCGACACCAAATCGCAAACCTCTCCTAAAAAACTAGACCTAGCAATCAGATGCTGTAAAGTAACATGGACCTTATTATTGGACTTGCATGCAAACGTTACAAGCGACTACAGTAAACTGACATTGAAACTATTAAAAACCTTGTATTTATAGTTTTAACCTCAGTTATCGTAAGAATGGAGTTCGAAGCACAATCGATTAAATTACCAGTTTACAATTTTGACACTCTTGTTCAAGATTGTAATAAAAAAACAGATAATCGTCATGGAAATTTATTGCCAAATAGTGTGCGAGCAATATTTTGTGGACCGTCAAATTGTGGAAAGACAAATGCTTTACTTGCTCTTTTAATACATCCCAATGGATTACGATTTAAAAATGTTTATGTGTACTCAAAATCGTTATATCAACCAAAATACAAATTTTTAGAAAACATTTTGCAACCAGTAGAGGGTGTTGGCTACTTTCCATTTAATGAACATGTGGATGTTGTAGAACCAAACAATGCGTTACCAAACTCAATATTTATATTTGATGACGTAGCATGTGAAAAACAAGATAATATTAAAGCTTTTTTTGCTATGGGAAGACACAAAGCGGTGGATTGCTTTTATTTATGTCAAACATATGCGCGCATTCCAAAACATTTAATACGTGACAATGTTAATTTACTAGTTTTATTCAAACAAGATGAAATGAATCTTAGACATATTTATGATGATCATGTAAATACTGATATGACATTTATGGAATTTAAAAAACTTTGCAACTCTTGTTGGAAAAATAAGCATGATTTTATAGTGATTGATAAAGATCGTGATATCAATGAAGGCAGATATAGAAAGTGTTTTGATTGTTTTATAAAATTAGAGAAATGATATTCTTTATAAACAGTTTCATTCAAGACATTGGTCAATCAACATGTCTTCTACACACTTGAAACATTTGCGAAAACAAAAAGATATTCTTGGTCAAATTGCAAAAGCCAGTAATGCTATTCGACGAAAGCATAGACTGATGAAATTGGGCAAGGAAGAAATTGAACAGACTTTAAATAATACCTTTAAACCTATAGTGACACCAATTCAGAAATTAGTTGACGACATTGAAATTGTCAAACAAATTCGACCAGTAAAAATTGAAAGAGAGGGAGACCTTCCTTTAGAGTTTGAAGAAGATCAAGAAGTTAAGAGAGAGAATGATTCATTTTTAAGAGATGACTTATCATTTGCAACAGCTGCTGATGATGACGATAACGGTGATGATTATGATGATGATGATGGAGATGATAATGGAGATGGAGATAAATCAGAGAAAGATGGTGCTATTTTATATCTTCAAATGTTGGATGAAAAGGGAAAAGATTTAGATCCTTCATATGGAGTTCGTAAATTATCTAAAGGGCAATTAATGATTGGTAATTCAGGAATAAATTTTGAACAAAATAATATTAGTGTAGGTAATAAAACATATCCTGCAACGAAAGGTTTACTTGAGCTTTTATTCAAAAAAGTTCCAGAAGAAGCTGTTTTAAGTGTAGTTGATCGGGAAAATTATAAAAATATTGTAATATCAACTAATGCTCATAGAAAATATTACAAAGCAGATGGCGCTGTTAGAGATAAAAAGAGTTTAAAATATCTAAACTATATAGCAGTACATTCTGGTGAAGGTTTAATTCCAGAATATATGACTCAACAAGAAGATGCAAAAATTGATTATGTTTATTGGGATGATCCTAATGAATTGGTTGATCGTTTAAGATTGCTCTTGGCATCTCAAGCAGCTGGAAATCCCAGTCATAATAATGAGATTATATCAATTATTGAAGAGTTGAGAGAAGCTGGAATTGTTTATTAATTAACAGTTGTAGAAATTTTTATCATTTTCATGATGAGTATCGACATATTCGGACGTCAGTTTAAAAGCACAGAAACTTCAAATCGAGGTCCACCAGGACTTGGTTTTAAGTTGACTGCTGAAGGAGATTTTACTATTGAAAATAAGAAACTTTGTAACGTAGCTGATGCCGAGAGCAACGGTGATGCAGTAAACTTGAATACTGTAAACAAAGTTATTGAATCTAAAACGAACGCCATCTATGATGTAATCGGTTCCGTGAGAAATGATGTAAATGACAATGTAGTAAAGATTTTAGATTTAGAAGATTTGATAAAAAAATGTTTTGAAAATCTAAGAATCAGTATTGAAAGAAATATAGAGATGATGTCTACCAACAAAGACATTATTTTACAATTAGACAGCAGACTGCGCACACTTGAAGGTAATTAGCAATGGAGGATCAAAAACTACAGTTGGTGAAAGAGTTACATAAACCAGCGAGAAAAAATTATAAGCGAAGAAGTGTTGACATTCGAGGTTTTGACGAGACTTGGCAAGCTGATCTTGTTGAAATGCAACCTTATGCGAGAGAAAATAAAGGTTACAAGTACCTGTTAACCGTCATTGATACATTTTCAAAGTTTGCCTGGGCTGTTCCAGTAAAGTCTAAAAAAGGTGAAGATGTGACTGCGGCAATGAAATCTATTTTAATTAAAAAACGCATACCGAAAAATTTGCAAGTAGATAAAGGAAAAGAATTTTATAATTCACATTTTGAAAATCTTATTAAAAATTATAACATTAATTTGTATTCTACTCATAGTAATTTGAAAGCGTCAATTTGTGAACGATTTAATCGTACTTTGAAGAATAAAATGTGGATGCAATTTAGTTTACGCGGTAATTACAAATGGATAGATATATTAAGTGATTTAGTAAATGCGTATAATAATAGTAAACATCGAACAATAAAAATGAAACCAATAGATGTAAATGCTGAAAATGAAAATAATTTGTTGTTTAATGTATTTAAAAAAGTTGCAGTAAACAGGCAATATAATAAGAAATTTAAAGTTGGAGATAGAGTACGTATAAGTAAAGTTAAACATGTTTTTGAGAAAGGTTATACACCAAATTGGACTACAGAAATATTTACTATAAGCGATGTAAAAAATACTAATCCAATAACATATATCTTGAAGGATTATCAGGAAAATCTAATAAGTGGATGCTTTTACGAGCAAGAACTTTCTAAAGTTAAATATCCAGATGTATATTTAGTTGAAAAAGTATTAAAAAAACGAGGATCTAATGTATTTGTAAAATGGTTGGGTTTTGATAATTCTCATAACAGTTGGATAAACGAATCTGAATTATAATGTATTTAAGAAAGGTTAAAATAAAAATAAATTGAATTGTATGCATTTTTGTATTTATTTATCCTCTCTTTACAATAATTTACCATTGATATATTGAATATTTGACATTTGTTGAATAGCTTCATTTGATATTTGTTTACAGTGAAATGTGACAAGTTCCAGCAATAATGTCTCTAAATTTAAAACATTAGTTCTTCCCATCACTTTTTGAAGTATTCTACTGTAATGTTTTTTAATAAAATCCGTGGCATGTTTTGTAGACTTTACATTATTTTTAAAGATTAATTCTGCAATAAACTTTACAATTATATCTTTACTATACTGCAAATTGAATTTTGATAGTTCTACATATTTTTGTTCGACACAAGGAATAAGTTCATTAAATATTGCAAATGAAGTTTCACTAAATGTAAATGATTGATCTAAACGCTCAATTGATATTAAACGATATGTAACACTAAAACGTATTGTAAACGTTTCACAATCCAGCACTGATGCATCACAATCTCCGTTGAAAAATCGCATTATATGTTTTACTGCATCACACAATAGGCGCCATTCTTGAAGCTCCAAAGACAATGATACTCGTGGATGGCTGCTTCTTAGTTGAATTTTAGGTATTATTTTTCCATTTATGTCTAGTTCTGCTCCAACGACAACTTGCTTTGTAAATGATGGATTCAAGTTGTAAATTTTTGATAATAACATTTCTCCACATGGTAAATATGACATTTTATGTCTTCTACTGGTCAACTCCCTCAGGAACAAACTCTATCTGATTGTAAGGTCCTCCACGATTTCTTAAATATACACCACCTCTGACAGCTTCAGCTTTTAGACTGTTGAAAAGATTTGCATCCTCTTCAAATATTTTTAGCATTCTTGGTGGTAGGAAAATGTTAAATTCATTATTTATTTCAGCAACAATTTTCGGACCAAATTTCGTATCAATTTTTCGAATGTCTGTTACTTTATAGAATGCATCGATGGTTAACTCCTTTGTTGTTTTGGTGACCAAGACTTTGCTTGCTTTGTTTAATTTATCGAAATTCATTTTCATCACTTAAATTTAAATTTTCAAATTTTTTTATTAAAATATTTAACTGCGACCTTGCTTCAATTAAACTTTTAACTTTATGTATTTCTTGAATTAATTTGTTCAAGCGCACTTGAATTTCACGACGTAGTTCTGCTAATATGTTCATTAACCAACTTAAACTGCTGGAATGATTTCGTTTATAAAAATTGCCCTCTTTATATACATGAGATATGACCTATTTGACCTTCAAGTTAATTATAGATTTCTTGGAATTTCGGTAAGATCAAAAGCATTCTTATGAAAAGAACCAAAAATGTTTGTAAAAATTCCTTAGATAAGAATCTAATAAACAGTGATTTGCAATATTTAGACGAAAATAATAATTCCAAGAATAAAATAAGTAAAAACAAAAACAGGAAATACTAATGATAATGAGTCATCAATGAAAAATTCCAAAACTGAGTCATCAACCCCTATTTTCGAAAAACAAAGAAATTATGTGTCATCGTTAAAAAATGCACCCTGTAAAAACAAAAACAGGAAATACCAATCATTATGAGTCATCAATGAAAAATTCCAAAACTGAGTCATCAACCTCTATTTTGCAAAAAACAAAGAAATTATGTGTCATCGTTAAAGAATGCACCATGTAAAAAACAAAAACAGGAAATAGCAATGATAATGAGTCGTCAACCCCATTTTGCGAAAAACAAAAAAATTATGTGTCATCGTTAAAGAATTCACCCAAAAAATAGGAAATACCAATAAAAAATTCCAAAATTCTGAGTCACCAACCCCTATGGAAAATTCAAGGATTGTTTTATAATATGAAGTTATAATTCCAAGAAATTTGATAAATTCCAAGAATCACGATCTCAATATCCCCCCCCCAATTCTTGGAAGTATGACGTCATATCCAGCTCAGCATAACAGTCTGAATATCCCCCCCCTAATGGTTTGAGTCTTGGCTAAGTGGTTTGAGTCTGGGCTAAAGTGTCGGTAACATGTCGGTGCAGGGATCTTGAGTTAGAACGCTCCCTGCCTATCTACTTATATATAATATTTATATATAATTCTTAAAATAAAACAATATATATATATATATTATTTAGGTTAATGATTATATGAAACAATAAAATTTTTAATCAAATAAAAACAATTATTTGCTTATATTAATTTTCTCATGTTCTTGGATTAAGACTAAGATGTATTTGAACTAAGTAAAAAACTGTTTTAAAGGAAACAAAAAAATTATTTGATTCAAGAAAATATTCCTTTATTCGATGGAGAAAATAAATTACTTCAATCAAGAGAATGTAATATTCTTTCAAGAAGTTCGATGTTTTTGAAACATGATAATATAGTTTTAAAACAAACAAAAAAATGATTTGATTCAAGAAACCGAAATACTCCACGTAACATACTTAAGTCAAGAAAATAAAATTCTTGATTCAAGAATTTTTTACTACTTTGCGCAAGTAAAATAATTTGCTTGGAATAATAATATATTTAATTGCATTGAACCCACATTTTCTTAATCCAAGTACATTGTCCAATGCTAATATTTTCTTGACACAAGAATATAAATTTCTTCAAATAAGAAGATATGAGATTGTTTCAAGTAAAATAGATCAAGTAAATGCATTTACTTGATTCAATTAACTTTTTTTTCAGTGGAGGCATATTTAAAGTCCAACGATCGTTGCGCCACACAATTCAACATACTGTTTTATCGACAATCCAAAATGAACCAACAGAGGTTAATAGATTGACATTTCTCAAAAAATTTACCAGGAAGATCAAAGTTGCCTTTTAGTCACATTTAATTTCCATTTTTATTTCGATGTTCGACAAGTTAAAAACTTTGTCCGCTAACAATTTTAAATTAATCTTCCTACGTCTACATAGAAAACGAAGACTTTTAAATGGTAAGTAAAAATAATGGTTAAATAATCTCAAGCTGTCAAAAAAAAATTTTAATGTATTTATGTCATGAATGGAAAATTTTCAATTTTTTAGAATTGTATTTTAATACCAGAAAAAGAAAGTTTATAATTATTGACCATTTTTTATTGTTTTAGAATACAACTTACAACGTTAGTGGGAGTTATCTACTTCAGACATATTTAAAGTCCAACGATTGTTGCGCCAAACAATACTGCTTTACCGACAGTCGAAAACGAACCGACAGTTCTCAGAAAATTCATCAAGAAGATAGAGGACATTTAATTTAATTCTTTTTGTGATATTCGACTAGTTAACAACTTTGTCCGAAGAATTTTTAAAATTATTGAGGAATCTTTCTGAGTCTACATAAAAATCGAAGACTTCTAAATGGTGAGTATAAAAATAACGGTTATGTAATCTCAAACTGTCAATATATAGAAAAAATATTTAAACATACAAAAAAATGTATAAAAACACAAAAATATACATAATTTATAAAAATACAGAAATTTGTTCTTAGGTGCCCATTTTGAGAGCGAGTCATATATATATATACATATATATACACTGAAAAAAAAAGTTCATTGAATCAAGTAAATGCATTTTCTTGACCTGATTTATTTGAAACAAACCCATATTTTCTTATTGGAAGAAATTTATTTTCTTGTGTCAAGTAATTTTGAGCATTGATCAAAGTTATTGAAATAAGAAAATATGGGTTTGACATAAGTAAATATCTTACTGTTTCAAACGAACTGTTTTACATGCGCCAAGTCTCGAAACAGTATTGAATCAAGAATATCATGTTCTCACGTCAAGTAATTTACCTTGAGTCATTTGGTATCTTGAGTCAAATAATTTTTTTATTTCCTTTAAAGCAACTATTTATTTCATCCAACACCCATAGTCTTGAGCCAAGAAAATGGGAAGATTAATACAAGTTAATAATTGTTTCAACTCAATTAAAAATTATTTTGTTTCAAAGAAATATTAATTAATCTAAGCATTTCTTTTACTTAAAGCATTTCTATATTCTCATGTTTCAAAATCATTAATTTCTTGCGAGAATATTATATTTTCTGGAATGAAATATTTTATTTATTCAATTCAATTAAGTGTAAGATCTTGAATTAAATCATTCTTTTGTTTCCTTTAAAAAAGTTTTTACTTAATTCAACGCTCATATAATCCTGATTCAAGAAAATACGAAGGTTAATATAAGTAAATATTTGTTTCAAGTTGATTAAAAATTATATTCAATTAATCCCATATTTATTTGAAGAAAGAAATTCATTTTCTTGTGTCAAGTAATTATTAGCGTTGAACAAAATTCTTGAATTAACAATTTAGTATTTGTCAGAACTCAATATGTAATTATTTCAACCAAATATTTTACTTTTCCGAAGTACCAAAAAGTATTGAATCTAGAATATCATGTTCTTAAGAGAAATAATAAAGTATTGTGTGGAGAATTCATGTTTCTTGAATCGAATCATTTTATTTATTTGCTTTGAAACTTTTTTTTACTTAACACAATGCCAGTGTTCTTGATCCAAGAAAATATTTTTCTTCAAATGTATATGCAACTTAAATATCAGTTTTTGAAAACTGTCCATTGAGGCTAGGATGGCATAGTGGTAGCGTGACGGCTTCTGGTGCGTGCAACCCGAGTTCAATTCCTCCGACCGTGGAAAATTTTCTTTCAAGGTATATTTGTTGTATTTGTGTTAAGTAATAATTAAATGTAAAAATATATGTAAAATAACAATTATTTAATTATTTAAATAAAAAATATAAATGTTAATTAATTAAATAATAAAAATGTTTGACCTAAGTATTAGAAAAGATGGGATGGGGGTAAGGGGGGAGGGTAATTTAAGTAAATAATTTACTTGTATTGAGAAAGTATTTTTTTGATTGAAATCTATAAATTTTCTCAAATCAAGAAAATATTTTCTTGGACAGAGAACATACTTTCTTGATTTGATACATAAATGATTTTGAATTAATATATTCTGCATTTCTTACATGCTACTTAACTTCTTGATCGAATTCCATATTTTCTTGGATCAAGAATATCTGCGTTCTCTCACAAAATAAATTTTTTCTTCATTTAAATCTTGAATTACTTGAACGAACGTTACAAAAAATTGAATGAATCAAATAAAATAATTCAATTAACTATATATATTCTTAGAACAAGAAAATATTTTATACATTTTATATTTCGTACAAGTCGATTAACTTCTTGGTCGAATTCCATATTTTCTTGGATCAAGAATATATGTTCTTCTCCCAAATATCCTATGTCAAGAAAATCGTTTTCTTGAATCAATACTTTAATAGTCTTGGCCGTATTCAATCCCACGATTTGCTTCAACCAAGAAAAATTTTCTTGGTTCAATACTTTTTTTTTCAGTGTATATATATATATATATATATATATATATATATATATATATATATATATATATATATATTTATAAATAAATATAAAAATACAAAAATTTACGAATAGGAATAGAATGGAAAGGGGTTCTATGAAAGCAGTCTTTAGGAACGAAATTCTTTATTAAATAAATTATGTACAGGTTTTTTTTGCGACGAGTCAACGCGCTTTCTATTTTATTTTTCTCAAAAATGTCCGTTCGTCATCGGAATATCGCACGTATAAATAAACACAGTTAAATATCTTTCTACTAAAATACATTGACTTGATAGGCCCTAATTTTCTACTCTATATACAAATTGAGGTTTCGATTTATTTATTATTTTTTCTTAACTCTCGAGAATCGAAAAAGAAAAATCATTAAGCCTTGCGAATGTCGATTTCTATTAACTAGAATCTACTTATTTATATTTAAAGAGAAAGAGAGTTTAAAATCGTATCGAGTTGGGGGAAAATGTCGATTATATTATTATCATCATTATTTTAAAAAAATTCATACTGAAATTCGTTTATATATATATATATTTATTATTATATATTTGATCCAAAGCACCTTTTGTAGAGTGCAATCCACAATTATAAAAAGACAATTATTCAGGATTATCACAGTCTGTGTATTTACAACTTAAATTTTATTATTCTTTTCTTTGCTTAACTTTGTGATAAAAAAATACTTTTTCGTATTTTTTTTGTTTAAATTCTTTTCGTTTGTTTTCTTTTACAAAAATTTGCAAAGAAACGTAAATGCAACGATAATCTCTTTTTATTATTAAGGGAAGAATAAAGCTTGGCGGAGGGAGATTTGTCCTTTTTTCATAAGCGAAAAAAGGTGGGAAAAAAAATTTAACTAGTCTTTAAAAACTTCCTTATTGATCATATATTCATACTTTTATTTCTCTTAAGGAGAAGGAAATGAGATTTTTTTCACTGGATCGTAAAATTTACGATATGTTTTTTTTGTGAAGATTAAAAATAGAAATTGATGTCAAGTGATGAAATCTTTTTTTTTCAATAAAGAACGTCTTAATGTATTAGTAAAAAAATGTTCCTTCTCCTTGATTGCAACTTCCGTTTATTTGATAAAAAAACGAAATTTTTCTAATTTTACCCTTTTTTCGTTAAATTTGTTAATTTTTTTTCTTCTGCCTTTGAAAGGCAGTGGACGTACATTTTTTTCTATAAATTATGAAAAAAGTTTCGAGGACGAACCGTTTGATAACCCCCCCCTCCTTAACTTTTGCTTACGGCTTTTGTGAATTGGGAATGGGAAGTTGAAACTAGGCTTAAGGACGGTTAAAAGGCTTGGCGAAAAAAAAGTTGAAAGTTTTCTTTTCATCTTCTTTTTTTATCGAGCAAAGCCGAGAAAGTCCGTGAGTCTGTCGTTCCAATCGTGGAGCCAGTGCGAAGGGCCGTGAGCGGTTCTTCTGTGCTTGCAGGGATTCACCTCCTTCTCGGGTGGCATGTACTCCTCGCCCCTTATGCAAAAGTAGCTTTTAATTGGACTGCGACACATGGGACACCTGTCCAATTTCCCGAAACACGAGGCGCAAATGCACGTGTGTCTGAAATTGAAAGAGAAATTAATTAAAAGGGTAAAGAATATTTTTGTTCAAATCTGCTTACTCTTTTCACTGCAGAAACAAAATTAAAGTCAAAATTTTAGTAGCGCAAGAGAAAAGAATACTTTGAGTGAGGGCCAAAAAACTAAGAAAGAAAAATCTTAATTTTGAGGTTAGGTTGCGTCAAGGAAAACAGGAAAGGAAAAGGAAAACATGTGGAAGAGAATGAATGGATTAAAAAAATGTTTAAAGGAAGTGAAAGAGGGGAAGATTAGAAATTCGAGGAAAGTTAAAATGACAGGCACGGATCCAGGGGGGGCACAGTGACATGCCCCTTCCCCCCGAGAATTCAAACTTCCTGGAATTTTTTAAATAAAAATTTCATTTATGAAAGGTTATCAAGCTAGCGTCTAGCAGATGCCCCCCCCCAAGAACCTTGTCTGGATCTGCCCCTGGAAAATGAGAGTATAAAGTTGAAAATGGAAAAATTGTCGAGGCGAGTTGATCCAGTGAAAGTATTAAAAATACGAACCCCGGCAAGAAGGCTGGAATTGGATGGATTTAAAGTTATCTCACGTTCGTACACGGAGGTGAAAAATATTAATTCTTTTTAATACCTGACTTTTCCACTTATTCTAGTTTCACGGAGTAGGATAAATCGCCAATAAAGTGAATTCTACTTAACCCCTTAACTGCCGGCTGAAAAACACTAAATGTGCCCAGAATGCCAAGAATAAAAAATCGTCCAATTTGTCTGAAACTTGTTAGTCAGGGGTTTTCGGAGTCGCTGATTACGAATCTGATGTCGGTTTTTCAAAATTCAAAATGGCGGATCCAATATGGCGGACGGATTTTTAAAAATTGATCAAAATTAACTGAAATTTGTTACTCGGGGGGTTTCGGGGTCCCTGACTATGAATATAATGATGGTTTTTCAAAATTCAAAATGGCGGATTTAATATGGCGGACTTTTTTTTTTTGGATTCGCTTAAAAATTATCATTAGGGGGTTTTCCGGGGTCGCTGATGATGAATCCTATGTCAGTTTTAAAAAATTAAAAATTGCTGATCCAATATGGTGGACATTTTTTTTTAATTTTGGATTCGCTTGAAACTTGTCACTCGGGGATTTTCGGGGTCGCTGATTACGAATCTGATTTCAATATTTCAAAATTCAAAATGGCGGATCCAATATGGTGGACGGCTTTTTAAAAATTGATCAAAATTACCTAAAATTTTTTACTCGGGGGGTTTCGGGGTCCCTGACTAGGAATATGATGATGGTTTTTCAAAATTCAAAATGGCGGATCCAATATGGCGGACATTTTTTTTTAATTTTGGATTCGCTTGAAAATTATCATTAGGGGGTTTTCGGGGTCGCTGATGACGATTTCTATGTCAGTTTTTCAAAATTAAAAATTGAGGATCCATTATGTCGGATATTTTTTTTTAATTTTGGATTTTCTTGAAAATTATCACTCGGGGGTTTTTGGGGTCGCTGATGACGAATCGGATGTCTGTTTTTAAAAATTCAAAATGTCGGATCCAATATGGCGAACATCTTTTTAAAAAATTTTTGTTTTTATCATAAAAGCAGAACAAATTTTACAAATGCCGGTTTCATAGAACAGCTATAAAGAGAGTGCAAAAATTGAAATTCCATTGAAATGTCCTCACCTTTCTAATAAGTTCATAAGTGAAGTGGATCTCCACGGTATGCCATATTGGATCCGCAATTTTAAATTTTTAAAAACTGACATCGGATTCGTCATCAGCGACCCCGAAAACCCCCGAATGATAATTTTCAAGCGAATCCAAATTTTTTAAAAAAAATGTCTGCCATATTGGATCCGCCATTTTGGATTTTGAAAAATCATCATCATATTCGTAATCAACGATTCCGACAACCCCCGAGTAACAAATTTCAGGTAAATTGGATCAATTATCAATTTTTAAAAAAGTCATCCGCCATATTGGATCCGCCATTTTGAATTTTGAAAAACCAACATCATATTCGTAATCAGCGACCTCGAAAACCTCCGAGTAACAAATTTCAGGTAAATTGGATCAATTTTTAAAAAAGTCATCCGCCATATTGGATCCGCCATTTTGAATTTTAAAAAACCATCATCATATTCGTAATCAGCGACCCCGACAATCTCCGAGTAACAAATTTCAGGTAATTTGTTTCAATTTTTAAAAAAGTCGTCCGTCATATTGGATTCGCCATTTTGAATTTTGAAAAACTGACATCATATTCGTAATCAGCGACCCCAAAAACCACCGAGTACTATATTTCAGGCGATTTTATACATTTTTAAAATAAAAATGCATTGTATTGTCCATGGCAAAGATTTTGAAAAATTTGCAAAAAATGTTGTTTTTAAAAATTTATAACATTTTTATAATTTATTGAATTTAAAAACAGAAACGTGCGTCGCATTCTACATAGCGTTGACTTTTTAGAAATCATTTTATTTTTAATTTTCATCCATTTTTGACTTTTTTACATCAATTTTTATCATGGCAAAGATTGTCAGTTTTCCGGCAGTCAGAGCAAAGTCTGAAATGGCAAACATCTTTGCCATCGGCAGTCAAGGGGTTAATTCTAAAATTTAAAAGCTATTATCAGCTGTAAATTTGTTTCCGGTTAAAAAGAATAGAATACGAATTTTTTTAATTCTTTTTAATTGCTGCAAGAAAAATATTTTAATTTAAATGTTTAAGGTTGGAATGAATGATTGGGTGAATGAAGAGAAATGAAGTCGATAGGAATGAAGATGGAGATTAAGGATTTAAAGGGGTGGGGCGTTAATGGAAAATCAATCAGTATGGATAAAGGGAACTGGAAACGGAAGCCCTGGCACTGGCGATTTTTGAGTGGATGATTGTGATGAGAATAGGATAAGTTGCGTGTAGGTTAAGTTTTGTTGATGTGCGGGACATAAGCGGCGTTATAGATTAAGAAATTTTGTATATACATTGAAAGAATTTAGGCAGGCTGCTGGCTTTTCAAGTCCGAAATTAGTGCCCCTTGCACAGAGCTTGCAGCTCACCTCAAAAAAGCGAGCATCTACTCCAGAAAGGTGAGCAGCTGCCCCTGAGGAGTTGCTGCTTACCTTTCGGGAGTAGATTCTCGCCTTTTTAAGGTTAACTGCGAGCTTGAGGCAGCGAGCTCTAGCAGCACTCAGGTAAAGCCTGCAGCCTGCCCAAAATTCTTTCAGTGTATGAGGCTCCGGATCTTAAAAGGGCACTTTAACCATGTAAAGTCTATGCGGAAAGTGCCCTTTTAAGATCCGGAGCCTCATATATAGAATAAGTTGACTTGTGAATGTATTTGGGAGTCTCGAACCCTCCTTATTGCAGGGAGAGTAAATAAACACATAATAATAATTAATGAGAAATTAAAAATTTTCGTAATTTTTTATTTAATTGAATTAAATTAATTTTTTTAAATTTTGGGTAAAGTAAATAATACAAAAAATAAAATTTATTATAGAAATAGGTTAATAACAAATATAATAATAACAAACACTTCCTAGTCAAACAAAAAATTAACCAATCAAAATGGTTACGGGAAAAAACGATGAAAAGAGAAAAGAGATAAATGGTTTTGTTCAAGGTGATTTCAGTCAGATTTGTAACAAGTTGTAATGTGCTTGTCTTTTTAACCGGCTCCACGTGCATATATATAATATGGTGCAAATTAAAACGTTGTTACATTTTAGTAAATAAGAAGATTACAATTATGTTGTTGTCAATAAAAGTAATTAATAATCAGTTCAAGTTCTTCGAGTTTTTGAGATGCATGTCATTCGGACCTTTGTAGGTTAGAATGACACGCATCTCTCATGTAATTTGAATTACCTGAATTACAGAAATTCTCTTTCATTGTAGGTTAGAATGACATACATCTCTCATGTAATTTAAATTACCTGAATTACAGAAATTCTTTTTCAAATTTTAGGTTGTTATTCTTGTTTTAATAAATTGAATTAATTTATTTTCAAATACTCCTAATACAATTTCTTAAAACAAGAATAACTTCTAATTTTTTATACCAGCACAATACTCAACATAGGGGAAAGGTGTACGAGATGATCCTTCTAAGGGAAAAAACCTATTATTGAAAAAAAAATTAACATATTCGAGTTTTTTTTGTACGCACTACTAGATAATTAATCTATCTAACTATTCACTTACCCTAAAAATAAGAACAATTCCCTAAGCTGTTTGATTAAGAACCAATTCCACTTCTGACTCTTTTATCTTTGGCGATTTTTCCGTTATTCTTAACGAGACACTACCCGATCTGTTTTCGGAAAAAGACCGCGGAATTTCCACCGGAATTGATTCCGAAGACCTACTCGCCTGCTCGAATATCAATCACCACTCAGAATCTACTGATGATCCTTTTGTGATCCCGAAACCGATGATTTTGTAGTAACCCAGCCGAAAGCCCCGAAACAAAAATGATATTCCCAAAACACAAAATCCTAATAATAACAAAGAATTCTGTGTCTAAGAATATCTTAGACAACCCCACCCCTTTAAAGCATTAAATGAACACAAAACAATATTGAAGATTGATATTATAACATTCATTTCAGAAACTTAATAAGATCTCTCTCAGGAAGTCCACATACGCACAAAGATTAACTTTAAGTTCATTTTAAAATATCATTGACTAACTTTACGACTGAGAAACTCTGCAATTATTGAACGAGGCGGAACCGCTTGCCTTCGCAAGAGGCCGTTTTCGGCCCTCTTTTAGAAGGGGAGTGTTGTGACGTGGCAAAAATTTTAGAGAAATTTGTAAACAAAATTAATTTATAAAATTATAAACAAACAAACTCCCTCACGCCGATCAACAATGGCTGCAGCAATTTCTCAGTTCTGGTCAAAATATTTATTTATAGAATTTATTTATTAATATTATTGTATTCCCTTTTCATGAAAAACTTCCAAGCAAATTCAAAATCGAGACGTTTCCCGGTAATCGCCTTACGAGCAGAAAAGAACGATCATCACACCTGCGCATATTCGACTTTCCGTTCACTCACAGCAGAAAACTACAACGTCAACCAAACGAAAATCGAATTGACTCGATATACCTGTCACTTTTTAAATTCAACCTACCCAAAAGTCATCTCACAAATAACCCTTTGAGTAAATTAGAATTATTTTTTTATATTTGCCGAATTCTAATAAAACCTCAAAATTGTTAAAAGATTGACTATTGAACAGGATGGTCCCTGTCATTTCTCTATATTGTAAAGAGACACCTTTTGCCCAGGCCCGAATTCTCATGTCACTAATCTCAACTTTTCCCCTTTTTGATTTTGATTAATTTTGACTAATAACATTTCCCTTTACGAGTGACAATCAAAGAATTTTGGAGGTTGACGACAAGGAAAATACGAATTAAAAAGTAAAAATCTCAGGAAGCGAGAAATTACAAATTTAAATATACCCCGGTGTCACTATTTTTGACAGTAATTACGCTCCTGTTTTCGGCGGAGTAATACAAGTTTTGGGACCATGGTAACCGGCGGGGTAAACGGAGGGGAGGAATCAAGGCAGCATGCTCATCAGGAAAATTCGTATCGTCCTCTTTGGATTTAGCAGCCTACCAGGACAGCAGTTCGCTATTCTTCTCTTCGCTACCATCCCAAAATATAATTTTCTAAGTTACTTTTTTGTGCTAATTGTGTTCTTCTTGGACTTCTCGATTTCACCAATTCCAGCTTCGATCTTCGAAATTTCTTGTTTTAAAAATGTAAGTCTAGTTGCAACATTCCCTAATTTTCTTTTCTTAAATGTAATTTTCTTAGTTTTCCATTTCTTTTTTTTGTATAATGTAACAAGTGGTTCGGCCGGCCTCATGGCCGAGTGAGAATACAATAGTAGTATATTAATTTCCTATCTTTCTGGTTTATATTAATTCTAGCTTCTTCTATTTAAATTGTTATTGTAGAATATTAATTGTTTAAATTTGAAATTGTTTCTTATATTAAATTCTTTATTCTCACTCGACCATGCTGCAAGAGTTTCTTATGTATTTTTTATGTTTTTCTTTTATTATAATTTCAGCCAAAAACAAATATTTATATTGTTGTTAATTTCGTCCCTATGATTATTTTTGTGTGTAAATTGTAAATGAAGTTGCCTCATTTACAATAAATTCCCTCCTTATATTTGACTTTTATTGCGAAAATCCCTAATTAATAAATAGAGTTGTTCTATTTATAATTACTATGTAATTATTTTGTCCCTTATATTTGATTCTATTGAGAAAATCCCTAATTAATAAATAGAGTTGTTCTATTCATAATTGTTATTTAATTATTTTGTCCCTTATATTTTATTCTATTGAGAAAATTCTATATTTTAATAAATGGAGTTGTTCCATTTGTAATTGTTATTTATTTCGTCCCGTATATTCTATTTTACCGAGAAAAACCTTATTTTAATAAATGAATTTGTCCCATTTATAATAAAATTTGTCCCTTATTTTGAGAAACTTAATAATTTTTGACAAACTGTTTTGTCCCGTTTTCCCCAATTTTATGTGTAATATTTTTAGATATAAGTTGTAATTTTGCGATAATAATTTTGGCTGAACACATTGGCTTAATTAAGACAATTATTGAGAAATTGTTTATGTAACACTGGTTTACAGTGAAATTGTCAATCGAACAAAACAATTTTTGGATGAAAGGATGGATTCTTAATGGTGAACGAGTTTTTTAAAATTCATCGAATTTGCACCTATTGGATCCGCCATTTTTAATTTTTCAAATCTGACATCATATTCGCAATCAGCGACCCCGAAAACCCCCGAGTAACGAATTTAAGACGAATTTAATCGATTTTTAAAAACGTGACGCCATATTGGATCCGCCATTTTGAAATTTAGAAAACTAACATTGGATTCGAAATCTACGATTTCAGAAATCCTTTATTAGTGATTTTACTAACTTTAGAGCTTAACTAAATTTTATTACTTCAATTTTTGCTGCAAATGTTTAAGGGATACTAAAAATGAAGAATGTAGTTTCGTTCACTAAATTTAGTGTAGAATTGTCATTTTTAATCCAATCGAGGTCCACAAGGGCTCAAAATTTGTGTAATGATATAGACTATCAATAAAAAAATTAAAACCTAAACATTCTTTCCTGTTTGATGTAGAAAAAAATAGTAGAAGTTACTCAAATGTCTAAAAATCATCAAAATTGTCATGAAATTTTATCTTTAATCGACTGTAACTCTCTCAATTTTTGTTGAATTTTATCCTGTGATCTATGGATCGAAAGGTAATTCAATAACCTTTCCAATGATACCTCATTTATTATATTTTGACAAGCTAATTTTCCTACAGGTAAGTTTAAGTCGCGTCGCACCTCGAAAATGCAAAATTTGAAGCTACAGAAAAACTGCACGAGGGAAAAAAATTAAAACTATGATTTTCTTACTTAAAAAACACCTACTATTCGAAAAAAAATTGTTTTGTTCGATTGGCAAAAAAAAGTTTTTAATTTGTAAACCTGTGATAATTGACTACTTTGTTTAATTGTGAAAATTATCTGCAAATTTAAATGTTATAATAAATCGTTATTAAATGTAATATTTTGAATATGATTTTCTCGAATTCCCCCTCCTCCGTCTTTTGCTAGTCGACCGGCATTAAAATTGATATTTATCTTAATGATTTTAATTGAAAGAATTTTAATAGTAGATTTTTGTCTTTTTATAGAATTTAGTTCTATTACTTTAGCTTTTGTTTTGGGTATTTAGTACCAATTATTTTGTTTATCTTGGATATTTAGTATCCGCATTTCTAAAACTGTCCCAAGAAAGGACTGGCGCTCAACACTTAGGTTTATTTAAAATTCTTCCTTTTTTTATTTATTGAGATATTATTAATTTCTAAATTATTGTTCGGACCTAAAAATCTTTGGCTTATCGTAAGTATTTATTTTTGTTATTTGTTTATCTATTTCGCGACTAATAATTTTGTTTACAAAAATTTAATTTGTTTATAAATATTCCGTGTCCTGTTAATTATATTTATTTGTTATTGTTGAAAAAGGTCTGGTTACAATGCCCTATAGGTTAGTAATTTGTCGGATAAATATTTTTGAATTTTATAAAAAATTGTCCGAGGGGGAGGGGGTAGAAGTTCTGAACTTTTGCGTGACACGCTCCACTTCGATTATTTCTTATAATTAGAGGAACAAATTTAAAAAAAAATTAGGATATGGGTTTTTTAGATTTTTTCATGGGCTTTCGAATGGCACAGTCTGTTTTCAAAAATTTTTTTATTTTGACACAAATTTTGAAAAAATAAATTTTCACTTTTCGCATCTTTGGGTCAATTTTTTCTTTTTCCTTTTATTTTTAAGTGAAAGTTGAGCTTTTTTCTGATGAAATACTTGTTTTCCAAAAAAACGTTTTTTTTTGTTTTCGAGAAATGAATTTTTGAATACAGCACATCACGTCGTCGCGCCGCAATTTAATTTATAAAACATTCCATTGAACTATTTTCTGAATTTTACAGGGTTGAGACTGACATTAGAACAATATGTGACTGTCCACGAGAAAACGCGGCTTAGCTCCTAAACGTGAATTTCACAGGGCGAGCGATTGAAGTACTACGATTGAAGTTAACTACGCTTGACATACCCATCTTTAAAACGATATATTGGCGAAAGTAATTGATATTTTAACTTTTGACTTTTGCATTTGAAAAAGCAACATAACATCTGTCGATTACCATAAAAAACTCAAAATTGATTTTCTGAACTTAAGCCGTGTTTTCTCGTAGACAGTCACATATAATGCCTGCATTATAGTTTTTTTTATTTTTTTAAATTAAAAAAAATATTTAATTTTTTTAAATTTTTAACAAAATTTTTTTGCAATTTTATTTTTAATTTAATGCCTGTATTTTATTTTTTTTGGCTTTTTTTTACTTTAGCTGTTCTCAACTTTGCCTCTGCATCTTTTGTTTTAGTGCCTTTACTTTTTAAATCTTTTGATGCTGGAAACTCCACATAATTTAAACCCGAAGAAGTTATTTTAAGGAACAATTTTTCGTCATTTGTAGGAATATCCTATCGAGTCAAAAGATTAGAAAAATAAGGGCACTAAAACAAAAAGTACAGAGACAAAGTCGAGAACAGCTAAAGTGAAAAAGCCAACAAAAAGAAAAAATAAAATACCTGTTTTGAAAATGTAAGGAAATCAGTATTTTAAAATATTTAGACATCGGAGGAAAATTTTCAACATCAAAAAATAAAAAAAATGAGAAGAAATGAAAATAAATAAAATGTAGGCATTAAATTAGAAATAAAAGTCTAAAAAAATTTTTTTTTAAATTTTGTTAGGAATTTAAAAAAATTAAATATTTTTTTTTAATTTAAAAAAATAAAAAAAAAACTATAATGCAGGCATTATATTATTCTAATGTCAGTCTCAACCCTGTAAAATGCAGAAAATAGTTCAATGGAACGTTTTATAAATTAAATTGCGGCGCGACGACGTGATGTGCTGTATTCAAAAATTCATTTATCGAAAACAAAAAAACGGTTTTTTGGAAAACAATTATGTCATCAAAAAAAAGCTCAGCTTTCATTTAAAAATAAAAGGAAAAAAAAATGGACCCAAAGATGCGAAAAGTAAAAATTTATTTATATTTTTTCAAAATTTGTGTCAAAATAAAAAATTTTTTAAAAATAGACTGTGCCATTCAAAAGCCCATGAAAAAATCTAAAAAACACATATCCTAATTTTTTAAAAAAAATTTTCCTCTAATTATAAGAAATAATCAAAGTGGAGCTTGTCACGCAAAAGTTCAGAACTTCAACCCCCTCCCCCTCGGACAATTTTTTATAAAATTCAAAAATATTTTTCCGACAAATCACTTACCAATAGGACATATCATAAAAAAAATTTGGGAATAAGTGGACAACATTTTTTTTGGGTGGACTTTTGACGTGATATCCACCAGATTCAATACATAAAAGTTTTGAATACATTTAATTCCGTTTTACGTTTTGTTTATACGGAATAAAAAGGTATTTAACTTGGCTGTTATCTATTCCTTACGTAGACTTACGAAATATTAAAAAAATCAGGTATTAAATGGAATTCATTTTTTTAATTCCAATCAATTCCAGCCTTTTTGCCGGGACTTTACGGACCATTTACGGACACATTTCTGACAAAAATATAACCAGTCCGAGTCAAATAAGAAAACATTTTACTTAAAACTATAAATTAAATTTTGTCATAATTATAAAACATGAAGACATCAATCGATTTCTTCATGTTTTATAATAATTAAAGATGGAAAATTGATAAAATCGTTATTTTATATTATAAGAATATTGTACTTATTCAAAATTATTTTCAACATTTCAATTCAATTACTATTTTTAAGAATTTTTAACTAAAATTCTTCTTTAAATGAATTAAGTTTCGAAAAAGTTCTTTGACAATTTTCCAATCCATTTGTTTACAATATTCAATTTTTCGAATTTCAATTATTCGTAAATTATACTATTAAATATACAATAGAAAATAAAAACTTCAAATAATATAAAAAAATTCAATTAAACTTTTTCAAAAAAATTAATATCAAAATTTTCAAATTTCAAATTTAATTATTTAAATACAAAAAAAAATTTATTGAATAATTGAATGTTTCTTAAAATTCAATTCCCATGAAGAATTTTATCAACAAATTTTTAAATAAATTTAATTATTGTTTTGCAGAATTTTTAACTATGATTCTTCTTTAAATTAATTATTTTTAATAATTTTTGAAAAATTTCTTTGAAAATTTTCAAATCTTTTTGTTTAAAATTCAATTTTACGAAATTTCATCGATTATTCAGAAATTCTTCAATCAAATATATATTACACTGTAAATAATTTAGGGAGTTAACGGACTCGGAGTGAAATTTTTCGAGTTAAAAATCAACACCAAAAGAGAGTTAATTTCTAACTCCCTTCATTCAACACCCGCGCGAGTTATTTTTTCCATGGGGAGTTAGCATTTGGGTGTTAAATTTTAACTCTCTTTATTTAACACCCCTGGCATTAACTCTCCAATGGGTGCGACTTTTAAAGAATCCCCTGGGGAGTTAAAATTTAACTCCCTTTTTTTACAGTGTATTGAAAAATACGGGATATCCATTTTTTTTCTATGGATGTGTCAACTAAAGAAATGGATGTGGTATATGGATGTGATAACCTTAAAAATGGATATCCCGTATTTTTCAATATATATGGTTGTCCCAACCATGCAGTTTTTTCCGTGTATATGAATGCATCATAATAAATTACATACAACCCCCTATCTGTATTTTTTATATTCATTTTAATTTTTATAAATTTCAAATAATGTTTTTTTATATGAATGCATCATAATAAATTGCAATAAGTATATGACAAAGTACACATGGATTTTGAAGTACACGGAAAGAAAAGGTCTGGAAGAGATATCCATAAAAATATTGTTGAGCAGAATATTGTTGTGTTATCCAATTCAACGGAAGAGACAACTTTCAGAATGGAAGCACATTCCATAATCAATGGATGAGGGAGCCATATTATATTGTTGAATCAAATATGGATGTGACATCCATAGGCATGGTTGGGCTTACAATTCATGCTATGGATTTTCACATATGGCTGCCTCATCCATATAATCTTTGGTTGGGAGATCCATAGTTAGTTGCGCGCAATTCATTATCATGGCATCCATTTAAAAATGGTCGTCTCAATTTGTCCGTCGCGTCGGTTTCCTGTCACGTCTATATAATCACGTTGTGAGTTTATTGTGTATAAATAGTGTTATAATTGTTTATTATTTATTATCGTTATTGTCTATTAGTTTTTATGTAAATTCATTTTCATGAAATATGTGTATAGTATATAAGGAATATTATATGCTCAAATATTGTAGTAGTTTAAAATTAGCATTTGTATAGGACATGAAATGTATATACAACATTTACGTTTCGAAACCGGTACCGGTCTCCTCATCAGAATTTTATTCAAAAATCATAAAATATGCCATAACTTAAAATTCGGGTATGCATGTGAATAAATCCAAATGCAAAAAAATTAACCTAAAAGTTGTTTTTTTTGGTCATAACTATAACCAGATGTTTTTTGGTTAATTTAAAAAATTGCTAATATTTTGCAAATATTTTTGCAATAATGACCAGTATGGCAACATTTTTGCCACCAAAAAACATCTGGTTATAGTTATGACCAAAAAAAACAACTTTTAGGTTAATTTTTTTGCATTTGGATTTATTCACATGCATACCCGAATTTTAAGTTATGGCATATTTTATGATTTTTGAATAAAATTCTGATGAGGAGACCGGTACCGGTTTCGAAACGTAAATGTTGTATATACATTTCATGTCCTATACAAATGCCAATTTTAAACTACTATTAAATTAATTATATGGGACAAAACATCAAAACAAACTTTTCAAATATTGTAGTTGCGTGTATAGTGTAGTGGATAGCGTTAGTGTTTAGTATGCGTTAGGTCTAGGGTTCGTGTCGCCCCCCATCGGTTAATAATTTATTTCGTTAATATGCGGTTATTACATAAGTGGTGTGTATTAATTAACAAAAATGTGTATAAAATATCTCAAGTGACATTGAATTTAATTAATTGAGTGATTCCAATTTTTTGTTTCCCATTTCCATTACTATGGATCACCCAACCATAGATCTTTTGCTGCTCCAACAATATACAGCCAGACATAGAATATGGATACAGCAACCTTAACTATGGATATCCCGTATTTTTCAATATAATATGGCTGTGATATCCATGTATCTGGATGTGTCAACTATTCCTTTTTCTCCGTGGCATGATTTAATTAATCTGTTTATGTGTAATTTTCGTCGATTGCCCATTTCCCGGGATAATAATATTTTCTTATGTGGTTATTGAAATACATTTTTGAAAGAGTGTTCAATAAGTAATGTAAAGATCATTAGATCATTGATCATAAATTGATTTACTTTTTGTAACATTTTATGCTGTACTTGGTTACATAGTTGCCTGCGTGTGTCACAGTTTGCCCAAAAGTTGGGTAAAATGAAGGTCCTGACCTCTTGACAGTATAGTTACCTGGTGGAACCATCAGTTTACCCAACTTTTGGGCAAACTGTGACACACGCAGGAAACTATGTAACCAAGTACAGCATAAAGTGTTACAAAAAGTAAATCAATTGAGTGCTTGGATACAACAAGGGGACGTACGCTCGGCGAGCCGCTTTAAAGTCAGTCAAAGGTACCGTAAAGTGTAAAAAATGAAAATTCAAAATTTTGAATTTTGAAAACTGCCATCTTATAGGAAATAAAAATGCGCATCTTTTTTTTCTTTGAAATTTCTTTGAATAATTAATATTTTTATATGATAATGGAAAAAATGTGATTAATTTTCAATGTTAAATTTCATTGAATTTTAAAATAAAAATCGTCGTATCTCCGACAAAAATGAATGAATTCTTTTGATTTTTGGTATCCCTGTAAAAATTTTATTATTTATGAAAATTTATTGAATTATTGTGAAGAAATTTATAGAAAATTTGTAAATAATTGAATTCCTGTGAAATTTTTATTATTTTATGAAAATAATTAAATGTTTGCCAAGAATTATTTTATTTAAATTTTTGAAAATAATTGGATTTCAGAGAAGAATTTTATTATTTCTGAAAATAATTGAAATTTTTGAGAAGAATTTTTTTTAATTTTTAAACATAGTAGAATTTTTCAGAAGAATTTTATTGTTTTTGAAAATAATTGAATTTCTTATGTTATATAATATAACCTACATAACCTTCGTTGGATCATGTGGATGTGCATAGGCATCTTGAAAAATTTTAATGAAATATAGGGAGATAGTAGAGTGAATCGTATGTGGATAAGGTAGTTTTCTAGAAAATCGATGTCATACTCAAGTAGTGAATGTGGGAGTGGAAGCAAGGCGCAAATATTTAAAAGAAAAATTGTAATTTATCCAAATTCGGATGCTTTTAGAATTATTTCATTAAAACGATCAATATAGGGTGAAAGACACCTATATTGACACCATCTCAGACATCTTGTCATTTCTTCGCTTACAATTCTTTTTTTTAGAAATGAGAAAAGTAAACCTTCGTTTAATTTTACCTGCAGGGTAATAGGGCCCTTGAAAGTGGAAAATATTGGCAAACGACACAAAGTTGCTCGCCAGCAGAATTCCAGAGGGATCCTTCCGAATCGCCAGCGCCGGAAGCGACCAGTGCTCCTCTACTGTTACTCCCATTATTATTGCATGGCTCAGCTAAAGCAAGTGCTGGCCCGAGACCGGATGATACGTCCACTTCGTCGTAATTTGTCGAGTTTCCAGTCGCCAAATAGAGTTGCTGAAAGAAAAAATAAAATTATAAACGAAAAATGAAGTAAATAGTAGTATTTAGTTTATTATTTATTATTTATTTAACATAGTTCATGCCTTTCGGCTTTGAACGACTTTCCGGTTCACTCCATTACATATTTCTATTATTATTATTATTATTTTTTTTTTTTTTTGCTTAGGGAATTTTAGGAAATCTGCCTACAGATACCTTGGATTCCGCACTCCAAGGTTATGTGGGGTTGGTGTGATAAAACAAAAGGAGATGAAAAAAGAAAAATAAATATATAAAATAGTAAATTTAATAAACTGGCGACCTACTGCCAGCCCGACCCACTAAAACCCGTAACCCTTCTTCTGGAGCCCTTTACCCTCCCTCGGAACTGTCGTAAGACTTTAGCCATCGAGGGTGGCGCTCTAACTCTGTCGCTAATCCGACTTTCTGCTTTTCTCTGCGGTTATCCTGCGTTTATAGTTAAATTGAAAACTATTTCAATATAAAAGCGGAATTAACAGCACAAAAATAATAAAAAAAAACAAATGTTTAATTAAGTGTAAACAGTCAAAAGATAAAATTGCAAACGAATATATAAAAAAAGAAAAAATAAACGCGTATATAATATTGAAAACATAAAACAAATTAAAAAATGTATAAGGACAAATAAATCACATAATAAATTAATAAAAAACAAACAAAACAAATTAAAAGCTGTTTAAATTACGCTTTTTGGCGGCCGTCGAGATCCTTCCTCGACATAACCGAGATTATGAAGTTCTCGACTTGCCGCTAATTCTCTTCTGACTGGGTCATCAGCGATACCATGTTCTCCGGTGTAACTTGACTGTTTACACCTTCGAACATGGCCCGCCTCTCCAAGTCCCATTTTCTGCATGAGAAGAGGGTGTGCTCCGCGTTGTCCTCAGGGAACTGGCAATATGCACACACCTCGTCCTCGCGTAATTTAAAGCGACACAGGTACGAGTTAAAACACCCGTGACCTGTGAGCGCCTGAGTCAAATAATAGGAAACCTGACCGTGTTTCCTATTTATCCAGGTGGCGAGTGCCGGGATAAGGCGATAAGTCCATCGACCTTTTTCCTCACCATCCCATCTTTCTTGCCATCTTTCTATGAGCCTGTGCCTCGCTTCTTTGCGGATCAGGCCTTTGCTTGGTCTTATTTCCTCATCCAAGGAACCTCTTTTTGTAGAAAAGAGAAACATTTCTTCCCTTTCCCTCGCCAAAAGATCTGCTGGCGGGACACTTGCAAGGACCTGCACAGCACTCGTAGATACCGTCTTATATGCAGAGATGATACGCGTTGTTATCGATCTCTGCGCAGACAGTATCTTTTCACAGATGGTCACACATCTTTTACTCCTTAGGGATGGGGCCCACGCTGGTGCTGCATAGAGCATTTTAGCGTGGGCGACACTCGCCACCAGTCTTCTTTTTTGTTCACGGGGTCCGCCAACATTTGGCATTAGCCGTGAAAGATTAGCCGCACACTCGATCGCCTTATTTGACGCCGTAGCCATGTGGTGGTGGAAGTTTAACCTTCCATCTAACTCCACACCAAGATATTTAATTTGCTTACTCCACTTGACCTCGAATCCGTCTATCACGATTCGTGGGAGCTCATAACCACGTCTGTCTGTGACCAGCAGTGCCTCGGTCTTTTCCAGGGCCATTTCAAGACCTCTGGTATCCAGCCAGCTTTTAGCTAGTCGCAGACATTCGTTCACCAATGTCCCAAGAGCCTCCTCACTTTCGGCAGTGCACACGAACAACGCGTCGTCCGCAAAGCCGATGATCACCGCACCTTCGGGCAGATCCATTCGCAGAAAATCATCGTAAGATACATTCCATACAAATGGACCAACCCTCGAGCCTTGAGGTGCCCCACGCTGCATCTCTTCCCTGAGAGTGCAGGTGTCTCCCTCATATATAACCCACCTGTCGCTAAGATAATTATCCATTATCCGCAACAAGTAGGGCGGCATGTTTTTCTTTTCCATCGACTCGATGAGATCTTTCCATCTTGCGGAATTAAACGCGTTGCGTATGTCAATTGCTACCAACGCGCAGAAGCTCTTCTTTTTCCCAGGTCCCAATTTGTTTTTTCCTGCTTTGGCTATGTCCACAACTGCCTGGATGGCATCAACCGTGGACTTGCCTTTACGGAAACCAAATTGGTGATCGGATAGACGATTCTCTTCGGTCAAGTGGCTTTGCATTCTCTGCAGAACCATATCCTCTAGAAGTTTACCCATCGTATCTAGTAGGCATATAGGCCTGTACGATGAAACCTTATCTAGAGGTTTTTCACCTTTCCTTAGGAGGACTAACCTCTGTCGCTTCCAGTCGCGGAAGAACTCTCCTCTCTCAAGGCAAAGATTGAAGCATCGAAGCAGAATCTGGGGTGAAGTGTCGATTACCAACTTTAGGATCTCGTTACTTATCCCATCGATTCCAGGCGCCTTGCCTGTTTTCAATCTTTTGCCTGCTTTTTGCAGTTCACTAAGTGTGAAGAGTTCTTCCTCTTCGACTTTGCAAAAACTCCAGTCCCTTCTAAGGTATGGCTCCGCAGGAAGAAACAAAGAACTTATTATCTTTCTGACCCAATCGGGATTGTCCAGGCCGGGGGTCTTTTGCCTCGTCACTAATTTCTTAGTTACGATTTTAAAAGCCAGACCCCATGGGTCCTTATCGACTTCCTCGATTAGGTCCTTCCAGCTATGGCGTCGCGACTTCCGGATCTCTTTCTTGAGGTTCTTTTTCGCCTCCTTGAAAGCCTCTTTCAGCAAGGGATCTCCCTTAGATCGGGTATATGTCCTTCTTGCTTTGAGGCATTCCTTTCTCAAGGAGGCTAGCTCCTCTGACCACCAGTGCAAGGATTTTCTTACGGGAGTAGCGCCTTTGCGTGGCATTGACGCATTGCAAGCGGTGACTATCATGTTCCTCCCCGCTCGTACCTCCGCATCCAGACTGCTCGGCCTCTTCACCCAGCCCAAGTCCTCAATTAAAAGGGCTTCTCTTAGGGACCGGCCGAACTTTTCCTTGTCGAGTTTCTTCATATTCCACGAGGAGGTTTTGCGACTAGGAGCATCCTGTCTTTTCCCTCCTCGTGTGTCTCCCATCGAGACTGAGAACTCAATATACTGGTGGTCACTTGCGGTATATTCCTCAGAGACCCGCCAGTCGGTTATGCGGCTAAATAGTTTAGACGATGCGTTTGTTAGATCTATAATTTATCCGATCGCACCTCGTCTAAAAGTCCATGTATTGCCTCGGTTTACTGCCAATAAGTCGTTTCTGGAGATCATTTCTCCAATACGAATTCCTCTCTTGTCGAGTCTCGTCTCACCCCACTCTGGCGACTTTGCGTTAAAATCACCAGTGATGATGACATCCAGCCTGGATTCTGTGAGGCTCGCTTCTAGGTCTTCGATATTGGCTTCGAAGTTTGTCAGTGGGTCGTTGGGTGAGAAGTAGCAGCTATACATACGTATATTAGCCACCTCTATCCACACGAACCCACTGCTCGTCTCCAGAAACTTGTCAACCCGCAATTCTGGGTTGCACAGCTTTATGGCGGCTCTCTTTGCCTTATCCTGATACCAAGGGGCGAGGTCGCTTCCTTGATACTGCTCACTGCAGAACAGGATATCGACCTCATTTTCCCTTGCTGTTTGCATTAGGAGCAACTGTGAATCCTTACTTGTATGCAGGTTGACCTGCAAAAATTTTAAGGATTTGCCCTTTTAATCTTTTGCAGTTCTTATCTGTAAACCGGGCAGGCTCTCTTTCCGGAATCGTGATCCGTCTCTGGCTTCCCCAGGTCCAAGCACGTAAGGCACTTCGGCTTAACTTTACAGCTCTTCGCGAGGTGTCCCTCTCCGCCGCATCTCCGACAGTTTTTACTTCTGTCGGGGCCTTTGCAGGTTCGGGTAGAGTGTCCATAGGCTAAGCACTTTTGGCACCTAGCTACTTCAACATGCTCGCGAATTTGAGCATTTATCCAGCCGATTTTGATTCGGCCAAGTTTAAGCAGAATGTCACTTTCTGCTTCTGCCAAGCGGATTAGAGCAACCTTAGTTCCTTTGTAGCGCGGCAGTAATTTGCACTCTTTAGGCAGGTCGGACTTGCCCAGCTTTTCTTCCAATGCTGAAGTCACCTCACTCTCTGTAGTGGCTTCATCCAGGTCTCTGATTTCTAGAGACCTCTTATTTACAAGAGGTATGACCTCGGCCTTGCCATGCAGGGCCAAGGATAGACCTTTCGCAAATTTTAAGGTCTCTCCACCCTTTTTCACTATCAGGAGAACTTCCTGTTTAAAAGTTCTCCTGATTTTCTGTACCACGGTGCCTGTATCTTCAGGTTTAACCTTTTCTTTTATCAGCGGCAAGATACCCTCGTAAAACTTTGGGTCTTTTGCCGTGATCTTTACAGCTTCCGTGGACCTGAGTTTCGAAGGGGGCTTCGTGAGCTCTTTTTTCTCGCCTTGGGTCTTTCTTCCTGGAGCCCGTTTGTTTCTTTTTCCAACAACCTTAAAGTCATCCTCAATGTCCGCTCCGTCTTTCAAGACAGTATCGGCATACGTCTTACTAGGACTACTTGAGGACGCCCCTTTTGCTTCAACTAGCGACTCAGGATTAAGCTGTGGAGCATCCTTTCGCTTAATCCTCTTTTCACTTTGAGTCGCTCGTTGTGGACTCACATCCGGGCTTACTCCTTCCCTAGGGCGCTTATTAACCTTTTTCGTCTTAGTTGCGCCTGCAGCCGCGCTATCCCGGGTTGCAATAACACTCTTCGTCTGCCGTGGAGTTTCCACAGTTGGAAATTGCGGCTCTTGGTCTTTGAAAGGCTCGGGGATAAAACGTAAATTCTTACAGATTATATCGAACGCATTTTCCAAAACCGTCACGCCATCCTGGATGTCACGACCGACGTTTTTTTGTCGCTTGAATCCTTGGCGCAAGCTTTTAAAAATTCCCGGAATAGCCAGGAACTGATTTGCGACATTTGATTCACGGCATGTCACCTGGCTATCTATTTGGCTCCCTCCAAAATCCCTGGAGCTTAAATAAGTAATTCATTCCAAACTTAGAGGAACAGACAAAATTATCAAATAACATAATATAAAATAAAGATATAAAATCTAAAATAAAATTTCGAAATTATAAACTATAAATGTATACCAATTGTAAAACACAAAGTTTAAAGGTGAAATCATCTAAGACTCTTGACGAATCCGCTGGCTCTCTTTTTCTTTTAATTCTCTCTGCCTCTCAATGCTTTTTAAAATCTCCAAACCTTGTCCTTCCGCTCCCAAAATTTTCTGCAGTTCCTCTTCAGTCCTTGTCCATTCACATTCTCTAATTATATGCGTTATACTTTCTTCCGTTTCTTTACAAATTCTGCAAATTCTTTCTTTTTCTTCCCTCCAATACCCAGGTAGAAATTTGTCAAGTATTACTTGTTTCCTTCCAGTAGCTGTAGAGTCAAGAGCGAGTTTTATTTGCCAAGACAATTTGGCCAGTCCTGAATAAGTGACTGGCCAGTTTCACTATATAAAAACAATTCCCCTTTGTGAACAATACTTTTGTCAAGTCACTGACCAGAAAATCTGATCATAATCGTGATAAGAATTTCTTCCCAGACACTGGCCAGTCACTGATTTGAAGAATTATTTAAGATTCCACCTAGAAAAACTGGTCCACCACTGATCAGAAAAACTTGCTGAATCCTATTAAAAGAATTATTCTAGATTTTTCCAAATCTCTAGCCAGAAAATCTTGACACTATCAAAAAAAGAAACTGCGGACACAGAAACTGACCAGTCACTAAGAAAAAAAAACAAAGCACCAGTCCCATAAAAATACACTCTTAGTCAATCATTTATAATTAGATATTAAAAATAATTTTCATGTTCCATACACTGAGAGACCTTTGGGTCAGCAGCAGACTTTCGATAGGCTGCTACTGACCATTTTGGTGGTACGCTACAGGACTATACTTTTGGGTTGCTGTGGTACAATTTTGGGCGCGTGACAGTCCAGAAGTTGATTAGCTGCAAACCAATGACGGTATCCCCACTACTTCGGTGAGCTTCTCACCAACATTTTGGACTGTCACGCGCCCAAAATTGTATCGCAGCGCACTAAAACCATAGTGGAGCTGCTATCTCATACGTTGTTCCGCTGCAGTTCAAAAGGTCTCTCAGTGTACGGTCAAAAACCGTATATGGTATTATATCTGGATTCTTCTATTTTTTGTCTTCTTTTTTCCGTCTCTTTTTCTCTTAATTTTTTCATTACCACCTCCTCGAAATTCTCCTGCTCTTCTATGTATCTTTCTGTTTTTCCCATTATTTCTTTCAATGTATTCCTCCTGTCCTTTGCCCATTTTCCTGCACTGCTTCTTCTGCCCTCACTTTCTCTTTCCTTCAAACACTCCTTTACCAGTTCTTTTTGGAATTTCGCGCTTTTTCTTCATACCTAATTGCTCTTCTTATTGCTTTTACCTTCATCTCTTCTACCTTGCACTCCTCCATCAGTATATAATTCGGTGTCGTTGTATCCAGCCCTAAAATACATTTTAAGTATTTTCTCGTGATCGCGTCCAAACTTTCCTATTTTTTCCATCCCCACACCTCTGCTCCGAAGAAATCCACGCTTTCTACTAATGCACCAAACATTTTCATCCTTCTTTTAAAATGTTCCTTGAATATTCTCTCTCCTATACTCCATGTACTTTTCATTGCTACAATCGCCTTTCTTCTTCTTTCCTCGATTTGCTTCACTGCCCCTCCATTTTTTTGCATTATGTAGCCTAAGTATCGCATTTCTTTTACTTCTTCTAAAGTCTCCTCTTCCCATTTCCATTCTCTCTTCTTCTTCCTCTTTCCATTTTCGAATACTAAAATTTTCGTTTTTTCTGGACTAAGTGGCATTTCCTTTTTCTGCAAATATTTTCTAAATCTTTTTAGCATAAACTTTAAGTCTTCTTCTCCATATGCTAATAGAACTATATCATCCGCATAGGTTATGGTCCATATTTTCTTATTTCTAATCATTACTCCTCCTTCCTTTCCATTTCTCTTATCTTCTTCTAAGTCGTTCATATAAACATTATACAATGTTGGACTCATTGGGCACCCTTGTCTAACTCCTCTTGTTGTCCAAAATTCCTTTGACACTTCCTTTCCCACTTTTACCACGTTAATCGTTTCCTTGTACGTTTCCATTATTCTTGTCCTGAGTCTTTCGTTAACTTCGAATTTCTTTAAACATTCTCTTAACTTTCCTCGATTTACTCTATCAAAAGCCTCTTTCAAGTCCGCAAAACATGCAAAAACCTTTCCTTTGTTTCCTACTTCTTTATCTACTATATGATTTAACACATATACCGCATCCATCACTCCACTTTTTCTTCTAAATCCAAATTGATTTTCTTACAGTTTTTCATCTATCTCATTGATTAATCTTCCATTTAATATACTTGCGTACACTTTAAATGCCGTATCCATGAGCGTTACTCCTCTATAATTTTTCACTTTGTTTTTATCTCCTTTCTTATATATTAGGCTTATTACTCCGACCTTCCACTGTTCCGGTATTCCACCCTCTTTCCATAACTTACTAATCATTTTCCAAAAGGCATTCCCAATTGGTGATGGCATATTTTTCTAAAATTCATTCTCTAATGAGTCTTCTCCCGGTGCTTTTTTATTTTTAAGTCTTTTTATCTGCTTTATAACTTCTTCAACGTTTAATTCATCTTGATCATTCATCTCATTTTGTTCCTCGACTTTTTCTCCTTCTTCGACTCCTTCTTCCTCCTCAAAAATTTCCCTGTTTTCTTTACCTTGGAACCTTTGCATAAAATGTTCTCTCCATTCTTCCATCACTATCTCCGTATCTATTGCTTCTCTTTTATTTCTAAATTTATTTATATATTTCCATACGTCCTGTTCTGTTTTAATATTTTTTATTTTGTCTTCTTCTTCTTTTTCAAAATCTGTTTTCTTCTTTTTACACCATTCCTTATATTCCTTCCTCTCATCTATATGACGGGTTCCACGTGAAGTGACCCAGGTCAAAAATTTACATGGAATATTTGAATAATTTGTAGTTTCTTTAAAACAAAACAAAAATACGTTTTCTATTTTGGGTTTTGCTGCTGTTTTTCAACACTTTCTAATAGTGTGAACAAATGTAGAGAAAAAAAATTGTTTGACCTTGAAAAATTAAATTAAAAAATAAAATTTCATTTTTTTATCAAATGGGCAGTTTTTACTTTATTAAAAAAAATTTTATCATAAAGGTGAGGTTTTTTTCTAAAAAAATGTATAGGTCAAAACGTGGGACAAGAACTTTTAACTGGTCAAATTAAGCATTTACATCTGCACTGCACCGGCCCACAGTGGAATTTTTTTTACAATTTCCTATTAAAAAAAAGTCTATAGCTTACAATTTTAAACCGATTTAAGTGTTCTTTGTCTTAAATTAAAGGGGAATTAATTCCTTAGACATCCTTCGAGGCCGATTTTGGGGATTTTAATTATTTATAATTTTCTTTAAATCAAAGTTAACAAATTAATACACTTTTTTAAAAAAGGACGTTTATTTTCATATTCCGTTAATGCACATGATCTAAATCAATTTAAATTCATCCAATATGACCACCAGATAATTAATAAAGCATAAAATAATTTATTTTAATTGTTATAAACAATATACAGCCCAACAACGCGCAGGGGCGGTGGATTGCAGAAGTAAATGTTTATTTTGACCAGTTAAAAGTTCTTGTCCCACGTTTTGACCTATACATTTTTTTTAGGAAAAAACCTCACCTTTATGATAAAATTTTTTTTAAAAAAATAAAAACTGTCTATTTGATGAAAAAATGAAATTTTATTTTTTAATTCAATTTTTAAGGTCAAAATTTTTTTTTCTCTACATTTGTTTACACCATTAGAAAGTGTTGAAAAACAGCAGAAAAACCCAAAATAGAAAATGTATTTTCGTTTTGTTTTAAAGAAACTACAAATTTTTCAAATATTCCATGTTAGACCAAAAATTTAAACTTTGACCCCCTCTAGTTTTTATATTTGTTTAAATAAATTAATAATATTTAGTATTTTTAATTGTATGGAATAGGACTTCTGTTTGTGCAAACTTTTAACCCGATCCCAAACATTTAAAATTTGGACCTGGGTCACTTGACGTGGAACCCGTTCTATATATTCTTCTTTGTTACAGTTACCTTTCCTCCATTTCCTCAAAGTTCTTCTTACATTTCTCTTTTTTTCTTTCCAATCCAACTCTAAAGGCCAATGATCTAATTCCACTCTCTGTCCTATTGTCAATCCTTTTATTTCATCTAGTGCTTCTTGATTGGCGACTATATAATCAATGACTGATGCTCCTTTTGAACCTAAATAGGTATATTCTCCTTTCTTTCCTTTATTTACATTGATTATTGACCAACCTCTCTCTTCTAGTTCCTTTATCAGAATCCTTCCTTCTCTATTTACTACCTTATATTTTGATTCTGTATATTCTTCATTCTCTTCTTCTTCTATTATAATTCTTCCTTCATTTCCTGTCCGAGCGTTCCAATCTCCTCCCAGTATCAATGTTTCCTCTTCCTTCTCGTCTATTCCCTCTCTTAATATTTTTATCGTTTCTTTTATACTTTGACTATACACTATCATTATTCTAAATTTCCTTTGGTTAATTTCAATTTTTCTTTCCACGACGTTGTTACTCCACTCTTTATATTCGATTTCTGTAATATTTTTACTTATTCCTGTTATTATTCCTCTCTTTGCTCTTCCCTTCTTATTTGTTTTTTCCGCATATCTACATTTCCAATTAAACTTTTTCGGTAATTTTCTTTCTATTTTCTTCCAATTATCTCTATCAATCCATGTTTCCGTTAATCCCACTATATCAAAAGTATTCAAATATTTCCACGTCTCATTATCTTTATTTAGTACCCCCGCAATGTTCCATATACAAGCTTTCACTCCGCAAATATTTTCTCCATTTACTTCCCTTCTTCCCTATTCTCTTGTTTTTCTGTTAGATCCTTCTTCTATGAAACATTCTTCCCAATCGTTCTATCTTAACCATTTACCCTCGATTCGAACACTCATGTAACCAATTTTTGTATTTTTTCCTTTATCTCTTTCTTCTCTTGCCCTTCTTCTCATTTCTTGTTGTATTGATCTTTCTTTTTCTATTAAATCATCATCGATGTAGATTCCTCTTTGCAATTCTTTTTTCTTTTTCATTATTTGCTTTTTCATATGTCCCAACTGTGTAGCTTTGCCACGACTATTTTTCCTTTTTTATCAACCTTATTTTTTCTTACTACGTATCCATTTATATGTTGTGCCAACTATACACTTCAATGGTTGGTCCAAAGACTGACGCCAAAGTTGGCACAACTTTAGATGCGTAAGTTGGGCCAACCACAATTTTCAAAGTTTGGCCAACTTCAAAAGCCAAAGGTAAAAAATTATTAAAAAACTAAATTATTTAATCAATTAACACGTTATTATTAGCGGGAACATCAGATATAACCTTTACCTATTATTATTAAACACAATCACATACATACATTTTCGAAAATATCTAACGCTCGCTGGGATCGAACCCCTAACCTAACGCACCGAAGACTTATACACTGACCACTACGCTACGCTCACATGGGAGTACATACCGTTAAATGTATATTAAAGCTGCAACAGTCGGGCCAACCGTGGCCCAGAGTTTGGCCGACTAAATAATGTAAGTCAATTAAACTGCGTTTCTCACAGTTTTGCCAACCGTTGGGCCAACCGTGGCCCAGAGTTCAGCCGACCATGAAAATTTAAGTCAATTAAACTGCGTTTCTCACAGTTTTGCCAACCGTGGCCCAGAGTTCAGCCGACCATGAAAATTTAAGTCAATTTAACTGCGTTTCTTGAGTTTTGCCTACTTTCGGGCCATCCGAGGCCCAGAGTTCAGCCGACCATGAAAATTTAAGTCAATTGAACTGCGTTTCTTGAGTTTTGCCTACTGTCGAGCCAACCGTGGTCCAGAGTTTGGCCGACCCAGAAAGAACAAGTCAATTAAACTGCGTTTGACAAAGTTTTGCCAACCGTGGCCCAGAGTTCAGCCGACTAAAATAATGTAAGTCAATTAAACTGCGTTTCTTAAAGTTTTGCCAACCGTTGGGCCAACCGAGGCCCAGAGTTCGGCCGACCAAAATAATGTAAGTCGATTAAACTGCGTTTCTTAAAGTTTTGCCAACCGTTGGGCCAACCGTGGCCCAGAGTTCGGCCGACCGAAACTACGTTTGGATGAGTTGTGCCAACCTTTGTCGCCAAAGTTGGCCCGACGGTTGGTTAAACTCTGCACGTAATGGTTGGCTTGCAAAGTCGGGCCAACTGTGGGCACTAGTACTTGCCAAAGTTGGGCAAACTCTGGCAACCAAAACTTCGCTTGCCAAAGTTGGGCCAACCTTGGGCCAACCTTCAAACTCTGGCGGCCAACCTAAATTCGCACCTGGGAAGTCCTCTTTCTGATCCTTTAGTTGCACTTTCAAATCCTCCTTTATTTCTTTATTTTCTTTATTTTCTCCATGCTTTTTTGAAACTCAACTTTCTCTGTATTGTTCGCAAACATCTCTAATGTTGAATCTTTTGACTTGTTCGTGGTATTTTTGCTTCCTAGTGGTCTTCCCATCTATCTATATCAAATTATAATTTGTAAATACAAACACTACGATCACTAGTGACCTCTCGTGACACACAATTCATTTAGTCAAAAACCACTTTAATCAAAATCACGCCTATTTCTTCCTACGCTCTCTACCACATTTTCACTTCGTACCTAACCTTCAAATTCTTTTCCACCCTTTGGTCTCACTTTTTCACTTTCTCAGTTCCAATATCCAAATTTTAGTTACTTCTACCTTTTTATCGTCCTCTTTTAATTCTTTTCTATCACTTCTACAACCATCACACTTTTTTTTCTTTAATATTTTCTAATAATTCGAGAGCTCGCGGACACGCGTCTAACTTTGCTCACACATCAACCGGAAGTCAGTAGTATTTAGTTACTCTATTATTTTCCAAAAGTAAATATATTTTTTATCTTTATGTTTACTTTTTACGAGAAAAATTAATTTTTAAAATATCCGTTCTTTTGTTTGTCTCCGTTCTTTTTAGCGAAACGTTGAGAAAAATTTCTCTTATTTTATCCATTTGCCCTTGGGATCTTTCCAAGTGATTTGTGTGTGTTTTTTTTTTACTTTTTCATCATCCTTTGCGTGAGACAGTTTTCTTATCTATACTTTTTCAATTTTTTTCGCATTTTTTAATTAAAACGAGCTGAGATATAATTTACATTTTAATTTAATTAGCATAAAAAAAGGAAAATATTTATTAATAAATGTTTTGATTAAGTAGAATTATTAATAATACTTGTATTTAGCAATTTAGTTAGAATTTATTTTATTAATTAATTATTTTATTTATGGACAATTTAAAATTTAATTAAAGAATAAAGGCCTCGTCAAATTTACTTTAACAATAAATTATTTAATACGGGCGTTAAAAATGTCATTAATAATTATTTTATTCAATAAATAATTAAACATTGTTTTATTAATTTTACTAATATTATTAATTAATTAACGATTATTAATAAATTGAATAAAAATTTATTTTTGTAACTAATTTGCATATTTACTCTTTTCTTTTTTTTATTTAATAATTATTAATTCTTTTAATAAATCATTTTATAATTGTACTTTTGGTAAAATAAAACAATTTATTTAACTGTGAATTGATAAGAGAGGTATTTTTATACCTAATTTTTCTGTATTTGTCTGGAATTAAGAATTCTTTAAAGTTTCTGTAACATTTCAGTACTTTTTTTCTTAATTCAGCAGTTTTTTAGCCACACGGAGAAAAATGGTGCTGAGTTTCTAGTAAAAGTTCCTATGGAATAGTAATAATTCTACTTTTATATTAAAAATTACTATTCATAGTAAAATGTACTTCGCATGAAGTAAAAATTACTATTTTTGGTAGTAAAAATTACTAATAGTAATTATTACAGTACACGGAGAGAAAAAAAAGTGAGCCGTTTGATTTGGCAAGAGAGCGCTGTTTTCCCTTTATAAAGCGCAGCAGTTGCGCCGCAAACGTCGAACGGTTATACTTTTTGAGGAGTATCGGTTCTCTTCTCCACACAAATAGAGCCGCTTACTTTCCAAAAAGTGTACCCGCTTTTCCCAAAAAGGAGAACTGTTCTCCCCTCGAGAGTAAGCAGCGTGCTTAACCTCAAGTTGAACGGCTGTTTCGCATTTAACGCAACCGCTCTACCGACAGGTAGAGCCGCTTACTTTTTTTTCTCTCCGTGTAGTCACGTTTAAAAATTGCTTTAAGAATTTTGATTTTTACATCGTCATTGTAAATTTTATGAAATTTTGTATTACTTTTTACATTCGATATGTTGTAAATATTACTTGTAGAAATTCTAATAATTAATACTGCGGAAAATAAAGATTGCTTCTGCAAGAAGCAACTTTTACTATTGCAGAACAAACTTTTTACTCGTAAAAGTAGTAATCCGTACCACTACTGTTACACACCTATGTGTGTGATCACGTCACTACTGTCATGCGCAGCGACCGTAACCTGACGTCAAAGTGATCCAACATTTCTAGGTTACAAGAAGCACGTGTAGCACGGTTCAGTTCTTTGGACAATTTTGCACTGAAAAAAATTCTTAGTAGATTTGACTACTTTTTAACTACTTTCCTTAGTTCAATAAGTCCCCAAAGATAATTTTGAACTTACATTAATTATCAGATATGTAGTTGAATAAAGTGATAATACAGTTGCATTAACTACTTTTCTTAGTTAAATAGGAACCAATGACAGTTTTGCAGTAGAATTAACTGCTGATATGTACACGGAGAAACTTTTAATACCACTAATTCTTAAAACTGGTGAGACATTTTAGTATGTTAGGTTAGATTCAAGGGAAAAGCGACATAGGTTATAGAAATTGTTATTGAGACTATCAAAAACACTCATTCAGTATATATTTTACAGTTCTTCATAAGGAAACTAACGAAAATTAGTATGTTGTTTTAGAAAGAAAATAATAATTTTTGCAAAGTTGGGAAAGCCATGAATTAAAAAGAAACACAACAAATTAATTGTCTATAGATACTCATAGAGACGATAGTGATACTTGGATCTGATGGTAGATGGCAATAGTGTATGTCACTGTAACTGTAGGTAAATATATTTAACACGACGTAAGAACCTAACCTATATTATTAACGCACACACGCACACGCAAGTAAAGACACGACGATTGGTCACGGAAACCGAAAGATCGCACGATTCGTTAGAAGTACACAGCTGAATCGTCCTTATATATTAAACGAGTGGAAAAATATGTGCCTTCGAAAGAGAGCATTTTTTAAAATAACTTACTAATCAAATTATGTAAATAAGTAAAAGTCGTGAAAAAAATTATGTTATATTGAGGAACAGTTCTTGAATTTAATTTGGCATGAGGAGACATTCACGTTTATTAATAAAAGGTTTTTTTCTTTCATACACGTGTGAATTTCAACTTCGAAAACATTAGGGTTAGTTCGCGACGTCAGGTGATGGACTCGGTGATGCTCGGGCGAAATCGGTTAAGTCCGCCCGCAGTCCTTCCAAAATTGGTATGTTACGTTAGAATGTCTGTTATATATTCTATCTATATGTGGAAAAAAGGTTAGAATTACCGTATTATTTCACAAACAAAAACTAGCATTTTATTCTTTTCTAAAGAAAAATAAGACTATTTCTAATGCAGATAGTAATTTTTGTACACCGAAGGTTGCTTAATATATAACGAACTTATCATATTTTCGTATTAATGTTGAAATTATTAGCACAACGCACGAAAAATCCTCACATTCTAACGTACTTTTAGAATAAAGATAACCAAATATATTTAATATTAGAAGAAAAAGTTTCTCCGTGTAGTTAAAGTTACTAAGATAACTCAGTAATAAAGTAACTACTGAAAATGGTAAAATAAAATTATTTATAATTTATTATAAATATTATCGAGTTGTATTTTTTTATATTTCCCCCTACCCACTTTTGTTTACCTATACCTTATTTATTTAATGTCTATATACCTAACGGAGAAAAATCTCTAAACGTCGGGAGTTGAACGCTCGACCCTAACATTCGTAAACCGATAAGCTAACCACCTAACCACGCTCGCCCGCTTCGATGAGTTGTTTAATACTTATAGGCATTCCAGACACAGTTCAACTGATAACTGTAGTTAATTTTACTACTTAAAGTAGTTGCATTTACAACTTTTCACAGTTGATAATCTTCTATAAAAATCTATAACATAAATTACATGGAAAATAATTCAACTCCTAGAAGAAGTAAAAACTACTACAAAATTAGTCTATCGAACTACTTTAAGTAGTAGAATCTACTACTTTCTGTAGTCATTTCTATAACATACCTGCAGTTACAAAGTTAACTGTAAAATTACATTAATTTAATTAATAATTTTTAAGTACATAAAACAGTTAAAATAAGTATCAAAAGTAGCCAGACTAACTAAAAAAGTAGTTCGTTTTATTACTTTTTACTCTACTAAGGGGATGTAGTTGAAAATGTCTCATGTATTTTTTTCAGTGTGTTTATATCAGTGGTGCGATCATTAATTGCTATATGCATTTTAATTATTTATCAATTTCCAAAGTATGCAATTCATGTATAATCACTTAATAATTAGTTAATTAATTTTTAATGAATTACTAATTAATTAATAAAAAATATATAAATAAATAAATCATTAACATTATAATCTAATAATTTAATAATTAAAATAAGTAATTTAAATTAATAATACTGTTTATTATTATTATATTATTATTATTTATATTGATTATTATTATTATTATTATTATTTATTATATTATTATATTATTATTATTATTATATTATTATTATTATTATTATTATTATTATTATTATTATTATTATTATTATTATTATCTTATTATTATATTATTATTATTATTATTATTATTATTATTATTATTATTATTATTATTATTATTATTATTATTATTATTATTATTATTATTATTATTATTATTATTATTATTATTATTATTATTATTATTATTATTATTATTATTATTATTATTATTATTATTATTATTATTATTATTATAAGCCACAGGTGCCTTGGCTATGGCCATATAGGTCGAGACTGCCAAGCAGTAGATAGGTCGGCTGCGTGCTTCAGGTGCGGAGAAGCCGGCCATAAGGTAGCAGATTGTAAGAAGAGCCCATGCTGCTTCTTATGCAAGGCGAAGTTCGGCGAAAAGGAGAACATCCAACACGTCGCTGGATCAGGTCGGTGCAAGGTCTTCAGGACTGCCTTAGAGGAAGCTAAGAAGACCCTGTCAAGAACAAGGAGAAAATAATGGCCAGAAGAAGAGCGGCACGGAAGAGTCGCGCCAGCGACTGAATGGGACCATCCATCTGCGAAGTCTGAAGCCGAAAGGTAGTTCCGTAGGTGGATAGAAGGTTCGAAACCCAGGGGAATCAAGAAGAGGTTTTAGTCGGTATTGTGACTGCCGTAAAAGCAGGTATGTGAGGTTTCTTTTTTTTCCTTGCATTTTGTGCGAGTCCGACATACCCCAGGTAAGTGGGATCTTCCTGGGCATGCGTTAATGCATTTCCTCTTCTCCCCCGTGAATAAAAAAAAAAAATTATTATTATTATTATTATTATTATAAATGTTTATATTTTAATTCAGTAACTTATCTAAATAAATATAATTTATGATTCACTTTATCGAAAAGAGATATATGCGGGTAACATGAAATTTTCTCCATAGCGATTGCGTAGCCGAGAGGCTTAGTATAAATGCGTGCGATTTTAGGTTGCGTTAGATATAAGTTAGGTAAGGTTCGAAACTGTATAGATGTTAAGATTTTCCGATATGTTAAGTTGTTAATTGTAAGTAAGAATGTGAAAAAAAAGTAAAACTTATGAATAATGAATAATAATACACATGCAGAGTGTTAATTACTTGAAAAAATATTTTTTGAACGCACTGATTATTTTATTTTAATTTATTAAAATAAAATGAGACAATATAGCTCATAGTGAGGCGCGTCATTGTGTGGGTTATACTTTTTTAAAAAAGTAAAAATCGTTTGAATACGAAGCAAAAGTTACTATTTTTCGAGCAGTTTCACAATTACTACTTAAAAGTAGTAATTTTTCATCGAAAATAGTATAATTATTACTATTTATTTTTCTCCGTGCACGAAAAACATTTGGGATGATTGGACCTAATGCATTGGATAATTGAGCAACCAGTCCAATTGTCCAAATGCCGTTTGGACAATTGAGCAGACGGCTTGCTCAATCATCCAAAATGCTATGTTAAAAAATCCTTTTTTACTGGGAAAATGTTTAAGACTGTTTTAAAATTTCTAAAAAGTGAGTATAAATTTGTTTTAATCTTGAAAACATGAATGTTTATAAATCAGTTTTTAAAGTGCTTAAATGAGAATGAAACAGGAAATTGAGCGAAGGAGTGGGAGAAATGAGAGTGAGAGAGAAACTAAAATTTCTCTCTCGCACTCATTGACCCCACTTCGAGACTTATGTTCCCTTTCTCTTCGGTTAAATACTTTAGTCACCAGTTAATATATTTATTTACTTTATTTCATTAATTTATTAACTTATTTACTTATTAGTGAATTATTTAATTAATTTATTCAATATTTTATTTATTAATTTATTTACAAATTTAATGTTTCATTTATAAATTTTTTTTTATTTTTTATTTATTTATAGAAAAGTTGAAAATACTGGGGATAAATATGTAAATAATAATATGTAAATTTTTTAATAATCATAATTTACAAAATAATAGAAATTGATCTCACTTTCAACCTATTTACTATATATTTATTTATATAGAAAAAATATTGACTGAAGTGAAGTAGAAAAGTAATAAACTAAAATAGTATTTCATGTTTCCTCTGCATCTATAATTTTTATTTTAAAAAATTTTCTGTTAATAAAGAAATTCAAAAAATTGTATAGAATTGAATAAATAAAACCAATTTCAAAATATTGGAATAAAAATATCGAAATATGATTTATTTCTCATAGTTTTTTTATGTATAATTAATGACTTAATTAATATTTTATTTATATTAATAAATAAATCATAGTAAATTTTCTCCCAAATATTTTAACTTAAACAGAAAATCAAGAATAAGGTGTTTGCTTCTAAAAATAATTGTACCTTTCTTTTTCATTTAAACTAACATCATTGCAATTTTTATTTACATTTTTCCCCGTTAATATTCTCGTTTGTGCCGCTTTTTAAAAAAACAAAAAGAAGAGGGAAAAATACACTCGCTTAAAATGGAAAAAAGTGAAAGAAATAAAAGACTTGGGCAAATATTTGAAATACGATTTAGACTCGCCCCCATCCCTATAAGAATTTATATAGAATTTCTCTCGAGAATGGTTGTATACATTTTTTCAATAAAAAGAAAGACTGTCGTCGTATATTAAAAAAAAGAAAGAAAATAATTTTTCGTTCTCGTTTTGTTTGTATATTTGAAAATTTTTTTCAAATTAAATTTTGCGATAACGGGATGATGAGGCTTACCTTGAGACAGGACAACTGCCCGTTAGCCTGTTTTAAATACTGAGCGAGGATCGAGGTCGGCAATGTGCAGACACTGTCTTTTATATGAACGACATTCACTAGAGCGACCTGTATAAATAAAAAAGGAAAATTGTACATATAAAATTTTCACACAACATTCGAAAGTAGAAAGAAATTTTTTTTCTTTCATTTAACTTCCTTTGGTCTAAAATTAAAAACTATTTTACTACGGGCAGGGCTCGAACTAGGTCCGTAAATATGCTTCAAGTTCGTAAAAGTCAGTTTTTTTTAAAAAAAGGTCCGTAAAGTCCGTAATTTGATTGGAAAAGAACGAAAAGTTCGTAAATTGTACGATATAATTTAGAGAATTTTAGAGAAATTACAAATGATTGCAGAAATTCAATTATTTTCAAAAGTAATAAAATTCTTCGCAGAAATTCAACTATGTTCCAACATTTAAATAAATTCTTCTCAAAATGTCAATTATTTTCAGAAATAATAAAATTCTTCTCTGAAATTCAATTATTTTCAAACATGTTAATAAAATTCTTGGCAAACATTTGATTATTTTTAATATACTATTTTCATCGAATTCCTTGAAAAATGTAATTATTCTTAAAAATTTTATTAAAATTCGTCAAAAGAATTCAAGTATTTAAAAAATTGTTGATAAACTTATTTATGAGAATTGAATTTTAAGAAACATTCAATTATTCAAAAAATTATTTTTTTGTATTTAGATAATTAAATTCTAGTAGAATGTTGTAATAAAATTTGATTTAAAAATGAATTTCAGTTTGAATTTAGATTATAATTGAATATTAAAAGCATTATAGAGTAAATTTTTAGAAATAATTGAATTTTGAAAAGTTTAAATGTAAAATCTCAAAGAACTTTTTTCAAAAATTATTTTAAAAAATTGATTTATAGAAGAATTTTACTTAAAACAACTAAAAAAATATATAATTTTGGAGAAGTTACGAATTATTGCAGAAATTTAATTATTTTTAAGAGTAATAAAATTTTTTGTAGAATTATGTTCAAAAATAATAAAATTCTTCTTAGGAATTCAATTCTTTTCACAAATAATAAAACTCATTGCAGAATTTCAATTATTTTTAATACAATTTTAAACAATTTTCTTGAAAAATGTAATTATTTAAAAAAATTATGTTAAAAAAAATTTGTCGAATAAATTCACTTATTTAAAATTCTTTAGGAGCATTCAATCAATAATTAATTAATTTTTTTATTTAAATAATTGGATTCTCGTAGAATTTTCTAATAAAAATTGATTTAAAAATGAATTTTAGTTAAAATTTTACATAATAATTCGTGGAAAGAATTTAATTATTTAAGTTGATAAAATTCTTTATGAGAATTCAATTTTAAGAAGCATTCTATTATTCAATAAATTATTTATTTTTGTATTTAAATAATTGAATTCCAGTAGAATTTTCTAATAAAATTAATTTAAAAAAAAAAAAAAAAAAAAAAAAAAAAAAAAAAAAATTAATTTATATAAAAAAAATTTTAAATTTTTATAAAAAATTAATTTCAGTTAAAATTTTAGATAATAAATAATTGAATATTAAAAGCAATAAAGCGTGAATTTTTAGAAATAATGGAATTTTGAAATCAATTTTTTGAAAAAGTTTATTTGAACTTTTTTTTATATAATTTGAAATTCTATTTTCTAATATATATATTTAATCGAAGAATTTACGAATAATTTAAATTCGTAAAATTGAATATTGTAAACAAATGGATTTGAAAATTGTCAAAGAACTTTTTCGAAAATTAATTCATTTAAAGAAGAATTTTAGATAAAAATTATTAAAAATAATAATTGAATGGAAATGATAAAAATAATTTTGAAGAAGTACAATATTCTTATAATATAAAAAAATGATTTTATCAATTTACCATTTTTAATTATTATAAAACATGCAGAAATTCGATGTCTTCATGTTATATAGTTATGAAAAAATTGAATTTATAATTTTAAGTAAAATGTTCTCTTATTTGACTCGGACTGGTTATATTTTAGTCAGAAATTGATCCGTAAATGGTCCGTGATTTATCATTTTTAGTCCTTAAAGTCCATATTTTTTTATACTTTCACTGGTTCGAGCCCTGTATAGGTGAAAATTTTTCGAAAACGTTATTACTCGGGAGAATTTTGGAAATTTATTTTTAGAAAATATTTTTTGATATATTCAGTTTTTTTGGCTTTGAAGAATATTGGAATTAATACCTAATAAAATGAGGAAATAAAAACTTACAGTCTCGTCGGGATGAGGATCCCTGTTATCTTTACGAGTGAGAAAAATCACTAGGGGATAACAAAGCCGCGGCGGAGTTCCCAATTCCAATTCTGGAGCTGGAAGTGACAATCTCAAAGTTTCCTCTCCGTGCGGTTGTCTACTAAAACTATAGTTAAAGAAAAAAATTTTTTTTTTGAAAGTAGGAAAAGTAATATAGTCTCTAATCTATTTGCTACTTTGTTTCCTAATTGTTTTATAAAATCTAATGTGGATCAAGTGATTAGCCCCAATCCTAACTTATGCTTGAGGTAAAGTTATTTTACTTTCAGAAGAATTTAGACAAACTTTGTCAAATGATTCGTATAAAATTAAAAAATCATCAGACTAAAGAAGGTGATGGAGGAGAAAATAAATTTTCTAAAGGAACATAATTTTAAGAAAAATTTCCAGGTTCAAATTTTCATTTTGAGAGAAAAAGGATACGTTCTAGGTGGTGTGAGATGCTGAGCGTGTCCCTGAAGAAGAGTTCCATTCAGGGATGCGTCCCTGAGGGTATTCCAAGGCTTCCAAAGAGCGAGGTGAAGTTCCCTTATACTTACACCCCATATCGCTTGCATTGAGTATTCTACTTGACTCGAAACCTCACATTCCACTTCTGAAACAGAAAAAAATTTCCATTTATTTTAAAATATTCCTCACAATTTTTCATCATCAAAATAGAATAAGATGCAATTTATCATCATTAAAATAGAAAATGGTACAATTTTTCCACATCAAAATAGAAAAAAAGTACAGTTCTCCTACATGATTTCTTGCAACAAGAAAGGTTAAAAAACAAAATAGGTTAAACGTACCAATTGTCGAGGATGGTTCCTGTTGTCGAGTAAACAAAATTTGAATTTTATTGAAACATTGTAGCACATTGTAAATGGAGAAAAGTGATAAATATTAATTTTCTTATGCGTTATAAATGTGAAAAAAATATATATTAATATTATATTCACAAACAAATGAGATATTTTAGACAATATTTTATGGTTATTACCATGGTAACATCGACAAATGGAACACCCTCGGCAATTGGTACACTTACCCTACGTTCGTAATTTATCTGAATTATAAATCCAAAAGCACTTGACAGTCATTAACAACAAAAATGAGGCTTTTGACCTTAATATAATCATTAAACTTTCAAGTACCCAATTCTCCAAATATCGCAAAATGTATGACGATATTACAAAACGTTAAATAAGACCTTATAAAGGGAAGGTCACTTTCTAAAGAAGAAAAGGAAGAAAAAAGGTAAAATATATTTTTTTTAATAAGACCATTATCAGTAATAAAACAGTTCCTTGTTTCTCCAAAGCTAATGACTCTCTTGAGTCATTGCTAATGATTCATCTCCTATTAGCATTCGTAATATTATACAAAAGTTAATTTCCATTAAGAAATTCTTTCAAACCAGAAGAAGAAGAAAAAATCCGACATTGTCTTCTTGACCTGAAATTGAATACAAAATGTGGGTCAAGTTCCATTTGAATTCAGCTCGAACGGATTTTTTTTATTTGCATCATTAATATTTACCGAAAAATTTAATTTTCTTTTTTTTTTGTTACTAAGAATATAAATTCCTTGAATTTAAGATACAAGAAAGATTTATCGTTCGGGTAGTATTTAGATGAAAGGAAAAAAAATGATTTTAGAATAATTTCTTTGATTAATATTTAAGATTTTATTACATCCACATACAATTTAATTAAAAAATAAGATTGAAATTTTTAAGTAGCCGCTTTTGGCTTCACGTATAGAAAAAAAAATTCTAAACGAAAAAATGATAAGATGCCTGAGAAGGGCAAACCTTTCATCCTATATTGATCGTTATAATTATGAAATAATTCTAAAAGCATCCGAATTTGGATAAGTTACAATTATCATTTTAAATATTCGCGCCTTACTTCCACTCCAACATTCACTACTTGAGTCAGACATCGACTTTCTAGAAGCCTACCTTATCCACATACGATTCACTCTACCACCCCAGTCCGACTCCTATGTATTTTGAAGGAAAAATATGTCAGCTTAGTGGTTTGCGTTTTCATGTGCCAAAAAGTAACACGTGATGGCGCTGTTCTCAACACTCGCTCAAAATTCACTAAAGCAATAGAAAAATATCATAGAAACGAATAAATTATTTGTTTTATAATGAAATCTTGTTGTTAGTGATGTTAAAAATACACGATAAGAAATAATATTGTATTTTTAACTCATAAAAGATGATAGAACAATTGAATAATTAGTATGAAAGTACATAAATGTGTTGTACAATAAACTGATGACTTTCGTTTAAATCGTTTAAATTATCAGATAAACTGATTTATAATAAAAGTTAAAGGAAAGTCATAGATAAATAGTATATCTAAAATAAAGAAAACAAATTTAGATAATATAAATAGCATTAACCCTCCGTCACACACATGAAAAAAATATTCCGACCTTACACACGTTCAGAGGGAATCGCTCACCACATTGTAAAGTAAGCAACATTACAACATAAACAAAGGAATCAACAAAAATTTAGTTTTAACACAAACTTACAAATATGTAGTAAATTATTCTAAATTATAAAATTAATCAAATTAATTTTCGGTCTCATAAATAAAAATTAATTACACAAATGCACATCTTCAAAGAAATTTCACTCGACATGTAAAAATAATGTAACATTAACAAATAAGCAAAAAAATCATTAAACAATTAATTTTAATTATATTTATAATATAATTTTGTCATCAACCAACAGTGGAACAAAAAATGTTTTTAAAACTTGATTTTTTTATTTAACATAACCTCACTTTTTCGAGTTTCTTCTGGCTTTGAAGCTTCATAATTAAAAATTAATTATGTTTAAACTAAATGTTTTTTTAGAAATGTGTTGAGGAGTAAATTGTCGAAAGGTATAGAAACTGATTTTATTTTGCAATGAGGAAAACAAAAGTTATTTAAAAAATACTGAAACCGTAGAGGGAATCCCTCCCTAGGTGTGTGACGGAGGGTTAACTTTAATCCATTTTTTTTATTTATTATTTGAGATGAAATTTTACTCAAGACAAAAACAAACATGAACGTATACAATGAATAAAAAATATAATATTAAATAAAAATTTAAAAGTTTTAAACTTTTTTTAAAATTTTTAAACTAAGGCAAGCTTTGCCGGCTACTTATTAAAAACATTTTCACTTTTTAAAAAATATGCTCTTTTTACAACATTAAAATAGTTTTTAATGTTAATACTTTTTTTACTTTCACATTTTTTTATAAAATTTAGTTGAGATTTCTAACCGATTTCAACACAACAAATACAATAATGAATGAGGTAACGAATATTGCTGACGAGTAGTGAGTACTGCGCCATCTCGAGGAACTTTTTTGCACATTAAAGTGCAAACCACTAAGCTGACTAATTTCTGGGAAAGACGGACAGGGGTGACTCTACTAACTATCTCCCTCTGTCTCACTTGACACAACCTAACCTCAAAATTACACGGAGAAAGAATATATATTGAATTTTGTAAAAGTGAGGCATTTCACGTCAGAAATATCACGATTTGCAAAGGGTCTGCCAATTTTCGCAAAACTTCGTGGGATTATAGTTCTATATAAGAGACTTCTTTCCCCCAAATTTTTTCAAAAAAATTCAAAATTGTTGAAGATACGCCATTTTGAATTTTAATAATAATTTTATAAAATTTTGAATATCTCGCGGAATATTGTTTATGGATTTTTATGAAATTTACACATTTTTCAGGTAAAAGTATGCACTTTAAAATGCGAATAAAGTTATTAAAAAAAATTAATTTTTAAATAAAAAAATTTTAAAAAATTTGTTTAAACAATTTTTTTTTATTTACTCCTTTCTGAGAAAAATATTATTAACATATTTATATTCCTTATTATTACGACCAAATTTAAAATCAGCACTAAACTTCCAAAAAAATTTCAAATTATTTGGAATGCAGAAAGTTTGGATACCCTTTTTCTCAAACATCTTTCGTGTATTGATTCCAAATCCCTCATAAGTCCAACGTGTAAGCATTTTGCAATGTCGAAAAAAGGTTGGAATCTGAGCGCAATAGATAAAATCGTATCATCAAAAAGAAAACAAGCCGAAATCAATATTGTTCACAAAATAAAGAAACAAAAAAAAATTGTAGTGAGAAAAGCAGTCAAATAAGAACTCGCTCCTCCACTCGAAAATTTAATTCTAGATAACAGATCTCGTTTTGTTGTTAATTATTTTTTGTTTATCATGCTTTTATTTTTTGAGTTAAAAAATTATACACTTTTTTACAATATAAAAATGATTACCCGTGCAGAAATCGCCACTTTTGTTCCCGATTACCGCCCTGGCCCCGGTCGGGATTTCATGATCTGGCCCCGACTTCGTGGCCCCGACCAGGACCAGACCGGGTTTGCCCAAGGATCTACAAACAGCGCACAATGGGATTTTTTTTACAATTTACTGTTCAAAACTGTCTACAGCCTACAATTCTTAACCGGTTTCAGTATTCTTTATTTTAAATTAAAGGCGAATAAATTCTTAAGACATCCCTTAAGGTCAATTTTTTAGTTCTTAATTGTTTATAATTTTTATTTTCAATCAAAGTTAACAAATTAATACAATTTTTCAAAAAAGGAGGCTTATTTTCTTATTCCGTTGCTGCATATGATCTGAATCAGTTCAAATTAATACAATATGACCACCATATAATTAATAAAACAGAAAGTAATTTATATCAATTGTTATAAACAATATTAATTAACAAATAGTTAACTTTGATTTCTTTCCACTAAAAAATGTTTTTTTTACCTTTTCTTTTTAATTTAAGTTCATTTAAAGAATATTTGCCCTTTTTGATTATAAAATAACTTATTTAAATTGTTATAAACAATATTAATTAACAAATAGTTAACATTGATTCCTATTCCACTAAAAATTTTTTTTTCACATTTTCTTTTTAATTTAAGTCTATTTAAAGAATATTTGTCCTTTTTGATTAAAAAATAACTTATTTAAATTGTTATAAACAATATATTAAATAACAAATAGTTATGTAACTTATGCTCCTGTCCACCAAAAAAATTTTTTTTCACGTCTACTTTTTAATTTAAGTTCATTTTAAAAATATGTGTCCTTTTTGTTTAAAAAATAACTTATTTAAATGGTTACAAATAATATTAATTAACAAATAGTTAATTTTTGTTCCTTTCCACCAAAAATTTTTTTTTCACGTTTACTTTTTTATTTAGATAATGTTAAAAGACCACGGATATATAATATTAAATATTTAAATAAGTTATATTATAAGCAAAAAAGACATATATTCTTTAAAAGAACCTAAGTAAAAAAGAAAATTTGCAACAAAAATTTTCTGTTGGACAGGATCATAAGTTAACTATTTGTTAATTAATGTTGTTTATGACAATTGAAATATATTACTTTATGGGTTTTTAATTGTCTGCTGGTAATATTGGATTAATTTGAACTGATTTAGAGCATGTGCAGTAACGGAATAAGAAAATAAACGTCCGTTTTTAAAAAATTGTGTTAATTTGTTAACTTTGATTGAAATTTGAAAATAAAAATTATAAACAATTAAAAACTCAAAAATTGTCCTCGAGGGATGTCTTAAGAATTTATTCTCCTTTAATTTAAAACAATAGGACAAACGCACCAATTGTCGAAGGTGAACCATTTGTCGATGTTATCATGGTGATAACCAAAAATATTGCCTAAAATGTTAAATTTTTTTGTGGTTATAATATTAACATATTATTTTTGACATTTATAACTCTTAAAAACTCTTAATTGTTTTTCACACTTAAATTGAAATTCCATGTTTAAGGCAAAAAAATAAATTATTATTAATTAATAATTTTTAGTATTATTGTGAATTATTAATAATGAAAAAATTTTTATTATTTTAAAAAATAGTTAAATTATAAATAATATAGAATAAATAATTAAATTAACAATTTTTACCATATTATTATGATAAACATATTAATTTATATATATATATATATATATATATATATATATATATATATATATATATATATATATATATATATATATATATATATATATATATATAACATACATTTTTAATAATTTTTCTATAAATAAATATGATACAGTCAATTTATTATGATAACACTGTATATAACGGTCCCATGATTCAAAAGGAAGTTTAAGCGAGGTCGCTTCCAAGCTTGCGTGGCTATGCGGTATGTGTATTCGACTTGCGTCCTCGAGGTCTAGGGTTCGGTCCCCCGTGCGTGCGATATTTTTCCGTCTTAGTTTTAAGTGTTTTGTGTATAATTCTTAATAATGTTACATAAAGTATAGGTTTAAATAATTATTAACAATAATAATAATTATAAATAATTATTAATTTAAATAAGATAGTCTGTCTAAATTAATGAAAGAAAATAAGAAAAATATTTTTTTTAAAAACTTAGTCCAATAAAAGCAATTCTAATAACTATTTACATTTTTAATGACACTCATAAAAGTTTATTTACTACAAAAATATTAATAATAATCATTAATATTGAAGTAAATACTCCCCATTCTTTAATAATCAAATAACAAGCTTTAATATAATAAAATGCAGTCAGTATTGGAATTCTACCTGGGTAGCGAAAAGATCGGGGGAAATCCCATGGCCCCGACCGGGTCCCGACAGGGCGGCCAGATCGGGCAAAGTGCCATGGCCCCGGTCGGTTTTAGTGTTTCAACCAGGCCGGGGCCAGGTCGAGTTGCCAGATCGGGGCCCGGTTTGTCCCGATCTGGCCCCGACCTGGCCCCGGTCAAAATTTCTGCACGGGTATTTTTTAACCCCTTCACTGTCAGGAACGCCATTTGAAACGCCCTGCCAGTGAAGGGGTTAAAGGTTTTTTTTAATTTTTTGACTCCTTAATATTGAATCATATATTTTGATTTCTCATTTTCTTTAAAACTTCAAACAGCACGGCTTCGTTAGATGCAGATTTGTGGAAACCAACTTATGTATTTTCTAATTTTATACTTAACAATCTTGAGCGAGGCCTCCAGGTTGACGCGGTATACACAGATTTTTCAAAAGCTTTTGATAAGGTAAATCACGATATTCTGGTGGCAAAGCTGAGAGACTTTGGGCTTTCTCAAAATTTTTTTTATGGGTAAAATGCTATTTATCAAACAGAACGCTCACAGTTCGTGTTAGTCACGACTATTCAAATATATTTTTTGCTACATCGGGAATACCTTTGGGTTCGAACCTCGGACCACTTTTATTTATTTTATTTACAAACGATGTCTCAACTTTATTTAAACATTCTTTATTTCTTTTATTTGCGGATGATATGAAATTATATAAAGTTATCACTTCCATAGCTGATGCCGAGGACTTTCAAAAAGACATTGATAAATTATATCAATGGTCTTTATCCCGTGTGGAAAAATATTGTGGCAGTCTAGAGTCCAATGATTTCCCGATTAGCAATCATCAAGTCCGTCTAATTCTAGACGGTCCATCAAGTCCCGAATCAGTGACTTAACAGATGGGCTTATTAGAAAAAATCTAAGTCAAATATGTCCGTCTAATACGGTATTATTAAGACCGTCTAGATTTGGTCTATGATGTTATATGCGCATGCGTCGATGTATGCCCAGCTGTTAAGTAACATGGCGCCTAATGGCGTCGCGTCGTTTGGCGTCGTTAGATCAGTCAGCGTATGGTACATTTTCTTTGTGAATTTTAGAATTCGTTGTGGTTTCTGTTTTATGTGAATGTTGAATTTTATGTGCTATGTTGTTGCTGTTTTCTGTATAATTTAATTTTAAATGTGCACTGGAAAAAATAGATTTTGATGTGTTTCTATGTGTTTTGATTAGTCGGCTGAAGCTAGCAGTCGTACTCAGCATCAATGTTTAGGCGTCATCTACAAATATGCCTCTCCTTCAAATTTTGTAATACTTAATGATTTAAAAAACCATCGAGTATTGTTATTTGTGAATCAATATCCACTAAATAGCAAATTTAGTAAGTTTTTATTTATTAATTTCATTAATTAGTGGTTGACGCCTAAAGATTGGTGCTAAGTACGACTGCTAGTTTCATCCGGCTGTTTTGATTAGCAGTAAATTTTATTTTACAAAAAGACTACTATCTCCAATGCCAAAGATTGGGAGGGACACAAAGCCTTACGCTTAAAGAAAGTTGAAGTGAAAAATACAGAAAGTTAAAATATTTTTTTATACTTTTTATGTAAAAAAAAGTCATTAAAATTATTTCAAATATAATTAAGTCTTATCATTCTAAGAATAGTTGTCGTAACATATAAAGGGAAATTTGGAATAGACGTATATTAGAATTTACTAGCACTGCTGATCAGACCAGAAACGCTGGTCTATTCTAGACGATAGCGTGGAAGTTTCGTTTCAGTTCTGAACAGCCGCTCGACAAGACCGTCTGCCCTGGGTCTAGAAAGACGTTAGACAGTCTATTAAGCGCTTGGTCAGCGCCCTAAAATTTTTCCACACGGGATCTAACAAACTCTTATTAAATGTTAAGAAGTGTTCGGTAATCACTTTCTCAAAATCTCTATCACCGCAATTAATTAATTACAATATTGGCAACACTATTCTAAATAGAGTGGGGGAGGTTCGTGACCTTGGATTAATTTTACAATTTAATTTCGATTTCACTAAACATATAGATCATGTAGCTGAGAATTCTCTCAGTACTTTTGGTTTTGTGACCAGAAATGCATCGATGTTTAACAATACATAACAACTATTAGAACTTTGTATCTTTCTTTAGTTAGATCGCCTATTTTGTTATCGCATCGATTGCTTGGAGGCCTTACTATGATGTCCACATTGATAGATTGGAGAAGATTCAAAACAGATTCTTGCGTTTTTTAGCCTATGAGGCAAATGTAAATCACGATTATTGTAGTCATGAATATGGTATGCTAAGATCACACTTCAGAATTCAGGATTTATCGTCGAGATTCTTATATTCTGATCTTCTATTTTTATACAAAACTGTAAATAGAATATTCATTTGTCCTAAATTGCTTGAACTAATTAATTTTTATATACTACCCAGTGAAAAAAATTCGATACACGGACCGCGGAGTTCGTATACGAGCTCGGTAGCTCGTATGAGAAATATGAGAAAACTCTCATACGAGCCTTTTCCGTAATGAGAAGTGTATAGATGCTTGTATACGAGGTGACTTTTAAAGCATTTTTCTTAATATAACACTATTTTAAAGTAAATGTAGATAATAGAAAAGAATTTTCAAAGTAAAACAAAGCTAAATTTATAAGGGAAATGAAGTTTTAAGAAAAAAAAGGATAATTTTATTCAAAAAATTTATTCACACTGAAAACAGGTTAGAATTTGATAATTCCTTGTTATTTTAACTAACCGACATTAGATATTTCTCGTATACGGTAAGCAGATTTTGTATTAAATTTAATTATTTTATATAAGAACATTTATATAATAAATAAATAATAATATATTATTAATTAGTAATGAAAAAAACTTATTAATTCTACCGCCAATACAAAATCGTGCTTACTGCATCCGAGAAATATCTAATGTCGGTAAGTTAGAGTAACAAGGAATTATCAAATTCTAACCTTTTTTCAGTGTGAATAAATTTTTTGAACAAAATTATCCTTTTTTCTTAAAACTTAATTTCCTTTATAAATTTAGCTTTGTTTTACTTTGAAAATTCATTTCTATTATCTACATTTACTTTAAATTAGTGTTATATTAAGAAAAATGCTTTAAAAGTCACCTCGTATACAAGCATCTATACACTTCTCATTACGGAAAAAGCTCGTATGAGAGTTTTCTCATATTTCTCATACGAGCTACCGAGCTCGTATACGAACTCCGCGGTCCGTGTATCGAATTTTTTTTACTGGGATATCACGTAATTTAAGGAAAGTTAGTGGTTTGTTTAAGTTAGGTTATCATAGAACAGAGTATGGTGAGAATTCAACTATTCCTAGAATTTGTAAAGCAGCAAACTTACTTGCTAATAATTTAGACTTTTTTACAACACCAATGAGCAAATTTGTCAGGAATTTAAAGTTAGCAGTCTTTGAAAATAGTAATGACGTTTGAACGTTTTCTACGCTAACTTGTTGTTAATTGGTTTTAATATTGTTAAGTACAAAAGGGCTTTGTGCCCATAAACACATATAAATAAATAAATAAATAAATTTGAAAAATTAGTCTTTTAATTTGACACAGTTAGGTTTGAAAATTAGCTCACAAGCCAAACTTCTTAATTTCTTATGAAAATTTAATGTCATAAGGCTTATACCTAATTTTATATTTGACGAGTAATGTTGATTAAAAAATATAAAATAACAATGTGTAAAAATGAGTGTCGCAAGGTTTTTTCTGTTATTTGATTAATTCTAAAACCAGTAAAATTAATAGCATGAATGTGCCTTGAAAAAAAATTAAGTTTTCTAATACCTCAAAGTTAAAAAGTTCTAGAAAAACGCCCATATATTATAATAACTTCATAAATGAGTAATTGTTAAAATAAATGTGAAAAAATTAGGAATTGTGTTGTAAAAGTTGTAAGAATTATATTCATCAAAAAAAGGTAATGAGAGGAAGGAAACAACAAGTTTGATAAAAAAATAAATTTCTTCCAATAAGAAAATATGGGTTTGTTTCAAATAAATTAGGTCAAGAAAATGCATTTACTTGATTCAATGAACTTTTTTTTCAGTGTAGGGCTTAAATTTTGACAAATAAAAATGTTTCATCAATAAAAATTAAAGCAAAAAGCAATTTTTTAAAAACGAATTAATATAATAATAGACACGCTGTTAAATGTATTACACTGAAAAAAAAGTTCATTGAATCAAGTAAATGCATTTTCTTGACCTGATTTATTTGAAACAAACCCATATTTTCTTATTGGAAGAAATTTATTTTCTTGTGTCAAGTAATTTTGAGCATTGATCAAAGTTATTGAAATAAGAAAATATGGGTTTGACATAAGTAAATATCTTACTGTTTCAAACAAACTATTTTACATGCGCCAAGTCTCGAAAAAGTATTGAATCAAGAATATCATGTTCTCACGTCAAGTAATTTACCTTGAGTCATTTGGTATCTTGAGTCAAATAATTTTTTTATTTCCTTTAAAGCAACTATTTATTTCATCCAACACCCATAGTCTTGAGCCAAGAAAATGGGAAGATTAATACAAGTTTATAATTGTTTCAACTCAATTAAAAATTATTTTGTTTCAAAGAAATATTAATTAATCTAAGCATTTCTTTTACTTGAAACATTTCTATATTCTCATGTTTCAAAATCATTAATTTCTTGCGAGAATGTTATATTTTCTGAAATGAAATATTTTATTTATTCAATTCAATTAAGTGTAAGATCTTGAATTAAATCATTCTTTTGTTTCCCTTAAAAAAGTTTTTACTTAATTCAACGCTCATATAATCCTGATTCAAGAAAATACGAAGATTAATATAAGTAAATATTTGTTTCAAGTTGATTAAAAATTATATTCAATTAATCCCATATTTATTTGAAGAAAGAAATTCATTTTCTTGTGTCAAGTAATTATTAGCATTGAACAGAATTCTTGAATTAACAATTTAGTATTTGTCAGAACTCAATATATGTAATTATTTCAACCAAATATTTTACTTTTCCGAAGTACCAAAAAGTATTGAATCTAGAATATCATGTTCTTAAGCGAAATAATAAAGTATTGTCTGGAGAATTCATGTTTCTTGAATCGAATCATTTTATTTATTTGCTTTGAAACTTTTTTTTACTTAACACAATGCCGGTGTTCTTGATCCAAGAAAATATTTTTCTTCAAATGTATATGCAACTTAAATATCAGTTTTTGAAAACTGTCCATTGAGGCTAGGATGGCATAGTGGTAGCGTGACAGCTTCTGGTGCGTGCAACCCGAGTTCAATTCCTCCGACCGTGGAAAATTTTCTTTCAAGGTATATTTGTTGTATTTGTGTTAAGTAATAATTAAATGTAAATATATATGTAAAATAACAATTATTTAATTATTTAAATAAAAAATATAAATGTTAATTAATTAAATAATAAAAATGTTTGACCTAAGTATTAGAAAAGATGGGATGGGGGTAAGGGGGGGGGTAATTTAAGTAAATAATTTACTTGTATTGAGAAAGTATTTTTTTGATTGAAATCTATAAATTTTCTCAAATCAAGAAAATATTTTCTTGGACAGAGAACATACTTTCTTGATTTGATACATAAATGATTTTGAATTAATATATTCTGCATTTCTTACATGCTACTTAATTTCTTGATCGAATTCCATATTTTCTTGGATCAAGAATATATGTTCTTCTCCCAAATATCCTATGTCAAGAAAATCGTTTTCTTGAATCAATACTTTAATAGTCTTGGCCGTATTCAATCCCACGATTTGCTTCAACCAAGAAAAATTTTCTTGGTTCAATACTTTTTTTTTCAGTGTAGTAGAAACTATAACACGTTTTCGATTCCCACAGGGATCCACTTTCATAAAGGAAACCATATGGATTCCCATGGAAAACCGAATGGGAAATTGCGACACGATTTTAAGGGATAAAATATACTTTAAATAAACCCAGAAAAGCCTATATTTCTTTAAGAAAAAATCCCATGTAAAATTCATTTTTTTTCAAGTAGGTATAATTTTTCCATATCCCTATTGAAAATTTCCACATGGGATTTTACATTTTACCCGTTTTTGCCTAATGCCCGGATAGAATTTTGGAAAGCAACAACATACCCCAAACATTTCTAAAATTCAAGAAGCAAAATTTTAATTCAAAATAGGAATTTGTTATTTATTTTTAAAGTCATTTTTAAAACATTTCTAGAATTCAAAAATAAGAAAATTTTGATTCATAAATCCCAATTTGCTCTAATGGCGTCTTAAGGATTTTCTACATGTTCCAGTGCCCACTGAAGTCAAATTTCAGTTTTATTGATACTTTTACCCTTTATATTGAACATATTTTATTTTCTACGTTAAATATTATGACAATACAAACTATGAAATTTTCAAATTTAAAACCTTAAAATATCAATACAGAAATTGTTTGCAAACTCACGTTCATTGATTTTAGAAAATTTGTAATAGACATCAAATTCATGACTCTAAACTTGTTAATAAAATAAATGTAATGAATGTAATTTAAAATTTAAAAACATCAACCAATATCAATACCAATTTCATAAAAAATTAAACAATATTCAACAAAAAAAATTAATTAAAAATTTTGTCGAAAATCAAAAATATGATTTTGGCTTAAAAATTCGGATTTATTATTTATATTTCATTTTTATAGTGAAAATTAGTTGTATTTTTGTTAAAAAGTAGTTACAAAAAGTGTCACATTAATTTGACAAAAAATTAAAATTTTGCATTTTTTGAATTTTTTAAATTTTGTGAAAAAAGCTATTACTTTTGTTCAGCTTAATATTTTTCAATCGGATATGGCTAGAAACTTAAGTTAGACTAATACCTAAGAGACTGTAAAGTTTCGTTTTAATCGGTCAAGTAGTCTTTGTGTTTATCCCGGATAAAATATTGCGGACAGGCATACATACATATATATAATTTTTTTTATTGTCATTTTTGGAGTTCTTACTACTCGAATAGAAAAACTAAACATGAATTTTCAAATTCTATGCAATGTACAGACAAAAGTCTGATCTTATTTATAAAGATTATAACAAACTCTGTCATTAGAACAATGTAAAATAATAATTCAGAAAATGCATTTTAAAAAATTAGTCTCTTTTACTACTGCATGTAGTACACAGTTTGTTAATATGAGGAGACAATTAAGTGTAAAAACAGAAATTAGAAAAATACCACAAATGTAAATGTTAAGAGTAAATTAAATTTTTAATTAATTTTTCTAAGTCTTTAAAAAACAAATTTGACACGAACTTTTAAGGTTATGGTCTATTGACCCTAGTTTTTGAGGTCATGTTTTCTTGACCGTTTTTTAAGGTTAAGCTCACGACCTGAATTTTTTTAAGTTAAGCTCTTTTGGCCGAAATATTTAAAGTTAAGTCAACATGACTTGAATTTCTTTTAGTTAAGCTCTTTTGACCTGAATATTTCAACTAACGCACTTGTGACCTAAACTTTTTAAGGTTATTTATTTATTTGAAAAAAACTAAACTTAAGGTCAAAACTATTTATTTTTTTGACCTGAGCTTTCTCAAGTAAATATTTTTTGACCTAAATATTTTATGTTAGGCCCCTTTGACCTAAATTTTAGGATAATATTTTTAATGCAATTTTTAAGGTTCTATTCTCTTGGTATAAATTTTAAGGTTACATTGTCAACCTCGTTTCCCAAGATTTATTAGGCAAACTTAACCTCAAAATTAGGTCAAAAGTAATTTCAGACACTTAAGGAAGAAATGATTAAAATTTATGAATTAAAATAAATAGGTTAATAAAAATTTTTTAACCGCAGGTCCACAAGTAAAAATGAATTTAAAATTCAGGTCAATTGGCAAGCATATTAATAAAAAATTTTAATCACAATTCGTAGATTAAAATGGACCTCAAAAAAATATAAACTTCAAAATTTAGATTAAAGTTAAAAAAAATTTATTTTGTTAGTCGTAGGTCAAAAGGCGAAGCTATAAAAATATACAAAACTCAAAATTTAAATCAAAGTTAAAAAATATAAGCTTTAAAATTTAGATTAAAGTTAAAAAAAATTTATTTTGTTAGCCGTAGGTCAAAAGGCGAAGCTATAAAAATATGCAAAACTCAAAATTTAAATCAAAGTTAAAATTGAAAATATAAAATAAAATACCAAAAATACAAAAAAACGAAAAATAAAAATACTAAAAAGAACAAAAGCAGGGTGGCGAGCGACCTGGAAAACCGGGAATAGACAGGGAATTTAAAAAATCTTGAAAAGTCAGGGAAAAGACAGGGAAAAGCTGTAGGAAGTGTAAATATTCTTAGTTATATACTTAAAACTGTCAATAAAGTCCAATGCACAATAGGTATTTGCGAAATTCGTCAAGTACATTGGCATCTAAAAGGAAACTTATCAATCTTCAAGTGAGAGAAGTAGAAGCAAAGAAAGCGAAAGTATTAGAAGATTCTCAAAAGGAACTTGATGCATTAAATACCTAATCAAATTCAAGATTTACGAGAAGCTTAACTTCATATTTGTTTGATTTTAAATTTTACTGTGAAAAATGTTTATAAGTGTTTTTTAATATTATGTATTTTTAAATATTTAATAGAATTTTAAACAATAAAGTGATACCAAAGTTGAATAGGGTAGTTGCACCAGTGAAAGAATTGACACCAGTAAAAGAACAAATTGATTATTTATTACGATATTTCACAAATTATAACTTTTAGCACTATAAAAAAATATTTTTTAGTTCCTTATTTCTTCAAAATATAGTTTATGATAAAAAAATAGATTCAATATGCAAGTTATTTCTGAAAATAATTTTTTAATATTTAGGTGGGTTATGAAGGTTACAAGTTTCAGGTGCAATTGAATAATATTTCTGGTTGCGTACCTAATTAGGAAAATATTAATAATAGTAAGTTGCAAAATTTTTTCAGAATATTTGTAGCGTTTTTCATATAATTTTTGTTATTTTTAGACACTGTATTAATATAAATTTGATTTGTTCTTTCACTGGAAAATACAACTGTTCTTTTACTGGTCAACATTCTTTCACTGGTAAAATGGACATTTTTGAATATTTGATTAAAATTAAATATCTTATGTTATATTTACAAAATTTGTATCATAGGCTCCAAATTCTTTAGAAATTTTGCTATTTATTGCATATGTTTAAAAGAAATTCAAGAATGTCAATTAAAAATAAAAAATATCGAAAGTATACATTTCCTTAAATGTTCTTTCACTGGTGCCACTACCCTATAATGCTTAAAAAGAATTAATTCTGAACTTTATTTCATACGAAAATAATAATTGCTTTTATGACTAATGGATATGTATAGGTTTATAAGACAGGGAATTTTGTTTTTGGACAGGAAAAAGTCAGGGAATTTCAAAAACCGTTTTCACTCGCCACCCTGAAAAGGTAAAAAATCCCCCAAAAATTTAAGAAGTAAATTCGTAGATCAAAGGTCACAGTTAAAATTATAAAAACCTTTAAACTCAAGTCGAATTTAAAATGAAAAATAGAATAATAAATAAATTTAAAAAATTGAATAAAATACAAAAAGAACCGAAAAATAAAAATACAAAAAATAAAGAGTAGAATAAAATTTATTGACCAAATTCGTAGGTCAAATAAACGTAAAAAAATAAGGTAAAAAATCTGCTCAAGAATCAGACGGTTATATTCAAATTTACGCGAGAATAAGAAATCATTTTTCTGTCAATTTTAGGTCAAAAATTACAAAATAGGTGGGAGAACGAATTTAGGTCAACTATTTGATTTTTTAAGAATACCTAATATTAATATTATTCACAAAACGAATAATAAAATAGAAACTGATAATGTGTCTCACAGTTAAATGATTCTTTAAAATGGAATTATTTACAATTCGTAATTGATAGTAATGAAAAATAAATTATAAGAAAACAATTATTTTATATAAATATACATATGAAATAATTTGTATGACCTAGATTTGCTTACAATTTATGAACAAATACAAATGCAGTGTTTCATCAAAAGTAGTAAGAGCATAGTGTATAGACATAAAAGGTCCAATTCTCATAAGAGTCATAACGCGTTGGCGCAACCGCAAACTCGTAACCGAGACGTGATTATGCAATAAGATTTGATAATCGACAGGTACATACCGAGCTAAGTTTTCAAGAGGCGGTAGTTTTATATATATATATATATAGTTCTTTTGCATAGAAACTTACATTTTTCTCTTTTTTTTAAGAACGAATTGTTTCATTTCTTTGCTCTGTTTAAGAAAAAAATTCCAATTAAATTAAATAATAAATTAATATAAATAATTAAATTTAAAAAAAAATTAAATTATTAAAATTAAATTAAATAAAATTTAAAAAATTGAATATTTAGTAGGTACCTAATATTAATATTAATAATAATTAATATTAATAATAATTAATATTAATAATAATAACATTATTGATATTAAAGATAAATGTTTTTTTTCATTTTAAAAAAATTTCTTTTATCAAAAAATAATATTTTCTTAATTTATAATAAAATTATAAAGAAAACCATTTTTGACAGAGAAAAATATTTTTTTAATTTAAAAAGGAATTTAAAAAAAAAATTTTGGAGAAAAATGTTATTTTAAACATTTTCAAAAATTATTTCTTTTATAAAAAAAATAAATTTTTTTAATATAATGAAAAAATGGTTTTAAAAAATTTCTTTTAGATAATAAACAAAAGACTTCTTTTAATTTGATGAAATCAAGAAGAAAACACTTTTTGTCAAATACAATTTCTGATTTAAAAAAAAGTTTTTGAAAAGTTTTATTATGGAAAACTGTTTTTTCTTTAATTCAATGAAATTAAAAAAATGTTTTTTTAAAATTTTTAAAAGAAATTTTTAAATTTTTTAAAAATTAAATAATTTTTTTTATCCTAATTCAACATTCTTTAAAAAAATATCTAATTTTAAGTTTAAATTTCAACTGAAATCTTTTAAAAGAAAACAACTTTGAAATCAAATATTGCATCATAGTTATACCGGTGGGACTAGATCATGCAAAACATTTACAATGTCGTGGTGAACCGGCTCTCAGATCATTCAAAGATTCGCAAAAATTTCGCAACACATATTTTGTAGTCTACTTTAAAAAAAAGATCATTAATGAATTAAATCGGCAATGAAAAAAAACCAGTTCAAAAAGTTAGTCTATTCTTTTTTTTTGCTCTCAAACTGGTTTTTTTGTGCAATTTAATTTCTTCTTTTAAATATTACACTCGAATGGTATTTTAATTTTTATTTAAAGCAAAAAAAATTTTTTAAAAGGAGGGAGAAAATGTAATAAAATTTTGAATCAGTATATAAAAGAAAATATCAAACTACAGTCGGGTCCCCATACTGTTACATTTCCAGAAATTTCCCACTCCTCCAGACTCAGCTCTGTTATGTGCTCAAAGTATGCCTACTGCGCACCTTTCAGGAACGTAAATATATAAACCTCAAGTTTGGCCTAGAAGTATATGCCCCCTTTTCTTTGGGCTTAAGAATACGGCCCTGAAAATTGGTGACGTCACCTAACACTTCTGAATTTGGAGGTTATGCAAAAACATAACACTACTGAGGACATAACAGTTTGGAATCTAACAGTATGGGGACCTGACTGTAATATAAAGTTGTTTGTAGTTAGTCCGGTGTATTGCTTTCACTTTCGATCGACACTTTTTGTCTCCCTAACCTTTCGATTTTTTCTTATCTCTGTTTTTTTCTACTTTTTTTTAATCAAATATCACAATTTTATGGATTAATTGACGAAATTATAAAACATTAATTATTGATACAGATAAATGGTAAAAGAAAGTAATGTATAATTTTATTCATGAAATTACTGTTTATAAATTTATCACCTCGCCAATTATTATTCAATAAAATTGTTTATTATTTTATTTGTTCAATAAAATTCAATAAAATTTTTAAAAAATATTAATATTAATAGTAGGGGAGGATGGGGCAAGGATAGTTAGGTAAGACCTTTTCGGATCTAGCGGCCAAACTTGAATCTATCTAGCCCGTAGGCTATAATTTTGTTATACATTATTTTACTGTAGACTCAAATCCCTACGAGATACGAATGAAAAAGTAAACAACATTTTTTAACTATCCTTGCCCCAGCACCCGGGCAAGTATATTTCAGTAGATTTTTTTATATTTATCTATTGTGGACTTAATCTAATATTTCTATCGATCTTTGCTATAACAACAACAAACAAAATATACTGAATTTGTTTGTTTTTAAAATTGTGATTAAACTTCTTAATTACATCTAGTTCATAAATATACTATTATTATTTCTGTTAGTATTATTATTATTACATTTATTATTAATATTTCAAGTTACGTGTAGTTACACGTAACTTGATGAGATGGGTAGTTACCCATCTCTATAGACCCAACCTTTTTTACAACAGTGCTTACATGTGATTCGCGTCATTTGCAGTACTGGTCATTTGTCGATTTTATTTTGTATTTTTATTTTAATACTAGCTGTCGTACCCGTCTTCGACGGGTTTTAGTTTCTACTAATTTATTTGAACAATCGGGAATTTAATTTGACTGGGAAAGACTAATAATTAGTTACCATTAACTATTTCATTAGAAAAATATTACTATTTTAATCAGTAAATGACTTTTTCTATCAAATACTATTTTTAACTAACTCAGATTTACAGAACAGTATTTGTCAATTTGTAGTACTTTATGCGTTTGTAGTATTTCAATTAATGTATTAATAATTAATACTAATTTTCCACCAGCTTTTGGAGTTATGTAGAGTCTAATTCGAACTAATTGTATCGCAAGTAGGCTGCTAAAATCGAAAATAAGACCGATAATAAGTTACTGTAGGCTGAAAGTACCCAGTAAAAAAATTCGATACACGGATCGCGGAGTTCGTATACGAGCTCGGTAGCTCATATGAGAAATATGAGAAATCTCTCATACGACACCGAAAAAATCTCGATGGTATTATTAACTACACTGTTAAAAATTTTTGTTCCAAATTTTATACAAAAATGTTTGAAGCAATTATCATATACAATTTTGAAAAACTACAACACACATTTTTAAATTTAATACAAATTTTCTTATTAAATTTTAAAACACATTTCTTTAAAATTTTCAAATTATTCTTTGGAAAATTAATACAAAGTGTTTGAATGAAATTTCAAATAGTTTTGTTTGAAACTTCAAACAGTTTTGTTTGAAATTTCAAACAAATCTGTTTGAAATACCAAAACGATTTAAATATTTAAATGAAAAATCTAAACTGTTTATATTGTGTTTTGATATGTTACAATAAATGTAAATTAATTAAAAAAAAAGTTTTATTGGCATTTTTACGGAAATTCGACACTACGATTTGAACCCTTAGTCGTATATAGTGTTGTCTGTGTATAGTGTGTCTTGTATGGAGCCATCAACCTTGGGAGCTGCGCCTAGACGCGCTCGACCAAGGGAGGCTATGAAAATCTCTTGCAAAGTATCAGTAGTAAGAAACATGTGGACCATTCCCTTTTTTTGACTTCTTCTAAATTTCTAAAGATTCAATATCTTTAAAATTCTTCACCAACCGATTCTTGTATTCTTTACTTTTTTTCTTTTCACGTTTCTGTTAAATTTATGATATGTATTAAGATGTTTAAGAAATATTTAAACAATACTTTATGAACAGCAGATTTTTTATGGAAAAATATTTTTCTATTTAATTTATCAGTTTTTAAATTTTAATCTGTACAATATAACTAACTATATTAATTAATTATATTATATCATCCAAAAAGCTGTTTTCCTCTTAACAAGTTTTGTCAAATTTAACTAATTAAACTGATTAAAAAAAATTTTAGTTATTTCAACATTTGAAAATGTATTTACTTATAAATAATGTTTTAAACTAATTTAGAGAATTATTAAACACATATGTTTTAAGCAATTTCGTATAAAAACTCAAAAAAATTTTAATTAAGTACTTTTTAATGAAAAAGTTGTAAATTTACTTACAATATTTTAAAACATATGTGTATTGAATTATTTTACACATAAATTTTTCAAACACTTTTTTATGAAAAGGTTGTAAATTTACATATTTTTCAAACTTATGTATTTGAAGTTAATCCATACAAAAATTTTTGAAAATTTCAAACACTTTTGTTTGAAAATATTGTAAATTTACAAATCTTTCAAACATATGTATTTGAAGTTAATCCATACAAAAATTTTTGAAAATTTCAAACACTTCTGTTTGAAAATATTGTAAATTTACAAATCTTTCAAACACGCGTTTTTGAAATTATTTCATATACAAAATTTGTAAATTTTCAATCACTTTTTGTATTAAAGTGTTGTAAATTTACAATCTTTTTTAACAGTGTATGACTCTATAGTTAATCTTAATTTAGTAAAAGTAATAAGGATTCCTAATCATTATGGTTAGGATCGCTAGGTTGATTCAACAAATTCAAGCCTGGCAAAAACAACCCTGCAAATCCTAGTCAAATTGACTAGGATTTTAGTAATTTTGCCTATTTCCATAATGCGCACGCGTCTGCTTCTGTTCTGACAGTGTTTACCTCTATATCTTTCGCGTCATTTATCGTGATTTCGTAAAACGATTTTTTATCATTACTCGCGTCTATTTTTTGTACATAAAATGGAGTTCTTACATACATCAAAATTGCTGGTTTCTCGGAACCTCTAGAAATATAGATAGTCCATGTTTTAGAAAGTAAACTATTTAATTATATTAGTCAATTCTTTCAGACTTTTTTGGTTATGTTTCAATATAAATCGTCAAAATTTTTACGCACGTGGTGACAACATTTTTACTATTTTAATCGCGCAGTGTGTTTGAAAATTTACCTTTGCAATAATTTGTGTATTTAAATTTATTTTCATTTGAATGTCATAAATAATTAAAAATAAATAGTTTTTGACAAGTGTATAAAATTGTGTACTCGAAATGTATAAAACATCATCTGATTAAGTATTGTATTTTGACTCGAAAATCTAGTGTCTATTAAAACAAGTTGTTCATTTCATGATCATTAAGCTTCCTCAATATAATATATACCAATTGTTTAATTTTTTATTTTAGAATAATTATTTTAAAGTGTTATGATAAAATGTCAAAAAATACAAAATTTCAATTTTTTGTGAAAAATTAAAATATTTATTAATTCTATAAATTTTGATAAAATATATACTTTACAGTACCGTCCGAAATTGTCAGTCCACCCATTTTCAAAGGAATGACAAAATTTTTTTAACATAAAATTCATGAAAAGTAAAATTTTTTTTGGTTTATATTTTGAAAGACGATAAAATTTTGAAAAGAATAAGACCTTACAGAAGTCATTTGGCCAAAATTTGTAGAAGATATTCTTAAAAATCGTCATTTTCAATGTTTTACAAAAATTTGAATAACTTCTAAAATAATGAACGCTTTTTAATAATCTTAGGCTTATTTTAAAGACCATTTTCTACAGAATAAGAATTACTTATAGGCATTAACCTGTCATTTTTGACTTGGAATAAGCATGACGTCAAAGTTGGACAAAAAAATTCAAAAAATTTGAAATAATATTATTAAAAGAAAAATAATTTTTGAAATTCAAACATATATTTTTATTAAATTTTCTTGAAAAATCTACACCATATCATGTTTTATATATGTTCTAGAATATTTTTTAGTACAAAAAATTGATTTCAAATTTTTCCAATTTTTTTGTCCAATTTTGACGTCATGCTTATTCCAAGTTAAAAATGACAGGTTAATGCCTATAAGTAATTCTTATTCCGTAGAAAAAGACCTTTAAAATAAGCCTAAGATTATTAAAAAGCGTTCATTATTTTAGAAGTTATTTAAATTTTTGTAAAACATTGAAAATGACGATTTTTAGGAATATCTTTTACAAATTTTGGCCAAATGACTTCTGTAAGGTCTTAATTTTTTCAAAATTTTATCGTCTTTCAAAATATAACCAAAAAAAAATTTTAGTTTTCATGAATTTTATGTTAAAAAATTTTTGTCATTCCTTTAAAAATGGGTGGACTGACAATTGCGGACGGTACTGTATATACATGAATCGATTCGTTTTCATGTCAGGAATGCAATTTTGACAACAATTAATAAAAATTTTAATATAGAAAAAAGTTATTTCAAAAAATCCAAAAATTAATTTTTTCAAAAATTAAAAAATTGTTGAAAAAAAATTTTTTTTTTTAGATATTTTTGAAAATCCTTCTGTCTGATTTTTGGTATTCATGACCGTAATACACCTACAAAATTTTATCAAAATCCATCAAGACGTGTAAGAGAAAATTTGTCCACAAGAATCGGTGACATACACACACACACACACACACACACATACATACACACACATACATACACACATACATCCGGACATTTGTTCCTCTCGACGAATTATATATACTACACTTGAAAATTTGTAAAAATAATTGACTCAAAAAAATTCGGAAATCGACATCACTATAAGGCTTCCTTTATGAGGAAGCAAAATTAAAATACCAAGTCGTGTTTAGTGTAGTGGTTATAGTTCCGGGTTTCATAGTGCGTATTCGTTAGGTTCAGGTGTTCGCGTCCCCCCTGCGTCAAATATTTATTTCATAAGTTTAAATTAATTCTAAGGTATATAAATACAAAGTCAAATATAAATATGTTCAAATACAATAATTAATTTTTTTCTTTTTTCTTTTAATTAGTTTTTCTCTTTTATTTGATAATAATAATTTGATAAGCAATTTCAAATAATTATGATACACAGTGTAAATCTAATATTATTCTCCTAGTCAATTTGACTATTTTTTCCTGATTACATCGACTAATTTTCCTGGTCACTTTAACTATGCTTGAATCTTATTACTTTGACCAGGATTCTATAGTTGGCTCCTCTCGTAACTATAAGAAACCTAGTCAATTCCTGGTATACGGGTCCTAGGCATTTTTTTCGGTGGAGTCTTTTCCGTAATGAGAAGTGTATAGATGCTTGTATACGAGGCGACTTTTAAAGCATTTTTCTTAATATAACACTATTTTAAAGTAAATGTAGATAATAGAAATGAATTTTCGAAGTAAAACAAAGCTAAATTTATATAAGGAAAATGAAGTTTTAAGAAAAAAAGGATAATTTTGTTCAAAAAATTTATTCACAATGAAAAAAGGTTAGAATTTGATAATTCCTTGTTACTCTAACTTACCGACATTACATATTTCTCGGATGCGGTAAGCACGATTTTGTATTGGCGGTAGAATAAATAAGTTTTTCTTCATTACTAATTAATAATATATTATTATTTATTTATTATATAAATGTTCTTATATAAAATAATTAAAATAGTCAAATTTCCGGAAATCCGACTCTATTCAAGAAGTCATTTCTTAAAACTAGTCTTATATTGAATTCAGTGATCGCTAGAATAACTAGAGAGGCTAATGAGTATCACAATGTTATAGATTTCTACGGTGTGCCTCTGGTTACATTTATCAATAGCCTGAGAAATCACATTTTCATGACTGTGTGTATGCCAGCGTTTGCATTTGAATGAAATTAGTACCCATAGGTTATAAGTACTTCTGTACGAAAGGGATTTTCCCGTGTAAATTAAATTAAATAAATTTCAGTTTTATTGGTACTTTTACTGCACCCTTTATATTGAACATATATATTTTATTTTCTACGCTAAATATGACAATACATGCTATGAAATTTTCAAACTTAAAACCTAAAAATATCAATATAGAAATTGTTTGCAAACTCACGTTCATTGATTTTAGAAAATTTGTAATCAATATTAAATTTATGACTAAACTTTTTAATAAAATAAAAATTTAATAAAAAAATAAACAATATTCAACAAAAAAAAATTAATTAAAAATTTTGGCGAAAATCAAAAATATGATTTTGACTTAAAAATTCGGATATATTATTTATATTTTATTTTTGTAATGAAAATTAGTTGTATTTATATTAAAAAGTAGCTACAGGAAGTGTCACATCAATTTGACAAAAAATGAAAAAAATTTCATTTTTTTAATTTCTTGAATTTTGTGAAAAAAGCTATAACTTTCGTTCAGCTTAATATTTTTCAATCGGATAAGGCTATAAATTTAAGTTAGACTAAGACCAAAGAGACTGTAAAGTTTCGTTTTAATCGGTCAAGTATACTTGACCGGGATAAAAACAAAGACTATAGTCTTTGTTTGTATCCCGGACAAAATATTGCGGACAGACATACATACATACATACATGATTTTTTTTATTGTTATTTTTGGAATTCTTAGTACTCGAATAGAAAAACTAAACATGAATTTTCAAATTCTATGCAATGTACAGACAAAAATCTGATCTTATTTATAAAGAAGATTATTATATCCTATAAATGTGAAATTATAAACAATTAACTTGTGCGTACAAGTGTTTTTTTCTCCCATAATAAAAATGACAATTTTATATATATATATAGTACAATTATTAAATATATAATTAATACATAACAAACAAACAAATATATATATATATATATATATATATATATATATATATATATATATATATATATATATATAAGGGAAGTGTTCCGGTTGTGGGCACCCTTTTGTTTTTGCCTCATAACATTTGTCCATGTGCATATTATACAAATATATGTGTACGAATTTAAAGCTAGAGGTCTAAGGTGACTGTCAGTGAAGGAATTAAATTGATTCCTTTAAATAAAAAAGTTTTATTAGAAATTTAGTGAAATGGGAATTTTTTGACAAAAAAAATTTTGTACCCGGTTGTGGGCACCCTTGAAAAATCCGCTAAAAATGGAAAAATATTAAAGGAAACCAACACAAATAAAGAAGAAATGAAAGTTTCTTTATTTTAAGAGAATTTGCTGGGATAAAGAACAAAAATGATGACACGTTTTCACACTATGCTCATAGCTAACAAAAGCATAATGCTTGCATGTGAAGTAGCTAGTACTCATAACATAACGCACTTCTAATGCACTGAACGACTATATTCATCGCATTTAATGGAGTTTGCGGCTGTCACTTTCCTTGGCAGAAAGTTTAGACAGATGAGACAGTAGTCCTCATCATTGTCAGATGGTAGAGCCTCCTTAACATAAAGGTGCCCACAACCGGGAATGACAGTCATTTTTTAAAAAGACCAACACATTTTGTGATGCAGGATTTTGGTTAAACACGAAGGTAAATCACAAAATATAATGACAACACTGCAAAAAAAAAATTAAACCCTTTTTTTCTGAACGAATCTACACCCATATGTTGCTCTTCGAAAACAATACAAAATTACTTTTTTATTTATTTAATGCAAATTTTCTTTATTATGCTCACAGCTAATACACATATGCATATATTTGTTTCGTTATCAATACGAAAAGTCCGTATTGTCAACGAACACGACTTGCAATACTTAGATCAGTAAAGTCTGCTTGCCGTCGAAGTTTACGTAGGGGTGCCCACAACCGGCGCACTTCCCCTATATATTTGTTTGTTTGTTAGGTATTAATTATATATTTAATAATTGTACTATCCTTATTCCCAACTATATCTTTCAATTGTTTTTTTCATTTTGAATTTTTTACATTTTGAGACTTAAAAAATTTCAAAAGATTTAAGAATAAATCGTATTTCAATACTTACCTTAAATAATATTTATTTTAGTTGCAATATTATAATATATTAAATATTATTTAATATATTAAATTAATAATAATTATAATAATTAATGATGTTTCATTATATATATATATATATATATATATATATAATATATATATTTTTTTTAAAATGGTATTCATACATGACCGTAAATACGACCCTAAATACGGGCATAAATGCGGCTGTATTTACTGTTTCAATTACACTACCCTACAGAGGCCCGTATTTAGGGTCGTATTCACAGTCATATTTACGCTCGTATTTACAGTCGTTCTTTTTCAGTAGGGATATGTCTAAAAATATTTACTTGCGGGTTTTTAGGGTCACTGAATCCGAATTTAATGTTAGATTTTAAAAATTTGACATTAAATTTGGATTAAGTGACTATTTTAATCAATGGAGAAAAAGCTTTTAAGCATTGATTATTACAACAACTTGATTTTATATTTATTGAATTCTGTTTTTATTATTATTATTATTATTTTTATTATATTCTTGTTATTATAACACATGAATATTTAGGTCGTGCAATGATTGACCCCGAAATTCGTAATAATTCTTAAGTTCGTATTTTGCTTTAGATGTGTGTTCGAGACAAGATTTTATAACGGTTCAGAAAACAGTTACTGAGAAAATTGTTTATTTAAAATGAATTTCAATTTTCATTTAAAATAAATGTTTATTTTATTTTCTCAGTTTATTTATTGATATCATTTTATTAATTATAAATATTAATTTCTTGCCTTTAAAATTTATATAATTATTAATATTAATATTATTATTGTTTTTCATAATTTTAAAATTATTTTATATAATTAATTTCTAATACGATATAAAAGAGTTACATTAAGTTAAATCTCGAGTTAAGTGCGTTGAATTTTTGTTAAAAAACAATATTTTATTATTGTTTCAACTTTGGAAATGCAATAATAAAATAATTCTTTGCTTCAGAATCGTTTTTTATAAAATAACAAATATTTATTTGTTAATTATAAAAAAGAGAAAATCTAACCTTGAAATAATTTTTTCATATCCAGGCTTTGCACTCTTTTACTAAAAGCTACTATTTGCTACTTTTTTGATATGAGGCTACTTTTTGGCTACTTTTTTGAGCCTAATGCTACTAAAAGCTACTTTTTTGAACAAATAGTCAAATTTAGATTTTTAGTTTTCACATTTCCATTTAAAAACAGTGTTAAAAACTAAAATCGTTAATGAAAAACGACCGTCAATAAGATATTAGGAAATAATGTTACCGACATTTACTCTATCAATAGTGACTAATTATAAATTGTGTTTAGATTTTCTTGCAAATGATAACCTTTAAATTCCCTGTTTTTCCTGGCTTTGTCCTAATTTTTCCCTGTTTTATTTTCTCATCAAGTTTATATTTATTTGATTTCAAACATAAATAAATCTACAAATGGTTTCAAAAATTTGTATTAGATTTTTTATGAATAGTTAAATGGTTTTGACGAGTTTCTTTAAATATTTTGCAAATAATATTTTTTTAAATAATTTTAATTAAAAATTTGAAAAATAATTGAATTAAACAAAGAATTTTTTCAATTTTAAAAAAAAAAAATCTTGTCTGTTCATAATTATAATTGAAAATTTGATTAATTCAGTTTCATTAAAATTTTTTAAAATAATTGAATTGTAGAGAACAATTTAATTATTTATAAAGATAATTGAAATTTCGAGGAGAATTTCAAAAAAATTTTAAACATAATTGAATTTCTGCGGAGAATTTTATTACTTTTGAAAATAATTGAATTGTTTTTTCGAATCTTATGAAAGTAATTGAATTCTTGTGAAGAATATTTTTCAAAAATAATATTCAAAAGAATTTAGTAAATCTGAAAAATTTTGCTATTTATGAAAATAATTGAAATAATTGAATTCTTTCGACAAATTTTAATCAAATTTTTAAAAATAATTGCATTTTTCGACGAATTTGATTAAAATTGTATTAAATATACAGTGGAACCTCGATTATCCGAACTAACCTAGGCAAGGCCGGGTTCGGATAATCGAAAGTTTGGATAATAGAGATTTTAATTTTTTTTATATAATTAAAGTAAAGAAATCGACAGTTGAATTATATATATTTCATCTAATCCATTTTTTAAATATACATAAGTATATATATACGTAAATATATATTAATTCATAATAATATGTTAATAAAACATAGAATTCAGAATTTTTTAAGATTTTTCTGGCATAAATTTCGTTATTTTCCTTTGAAAAATTCGGGAGGCCAAAAAAAAGTTCGGATAATAGAAGTTCGGATAAAATAATTTTCGGTTCGGATAATAGAGGGTTCGGATAACAGAGGTTCGGATAACAGAGGTTCGGATAATCGAGGTTCCACTGTAATTCTATTTCTGCAATGAGTTTTATTATTTGTGAAAGTAATTGAATTATTGCGAGGATTTTATAAAAAGTTTCAAATAATTGATTTTTTTTTAAATTTAGATAAACTCTATTTTTAATAATTCAATTCCTATGAAATTTTCATTCTTTTAGAAAATAATTGAATATTCGTGTAGAATTTTGTTAAAATTGTTTTTAATTAATTGAATTCTTTTTGGAAATTTTATTAAAATTGATTTTCAAATTAAAATTAAAATATTGAATGAAGAAAAATTTTTGAAAATAATTGAATTCTTGTGGTGAACATAAATGAATTCTTGTTATTTATAGAAATAATTGAACTTTTACAATGAATTTTATTAAAATTCCTGAAAGCAATTTAGTTTTGTCGAAGTTTTACTATTTATGAAAATGACTAACTTTCCTTGATTATTTTCGAAAAATTTAAATAAAATTCTTTAAAAGAAGTAAATTATTTGAAATAGAATGTAAAGAAATTCCAATTACATCAAAAATTTTCAACTATTTGTTTATAATAATTTAATTATTTTGAAATAACAGAATTATTTATTACACTTGTTTGTGACACAAACAGTGTCTACAAGGGAGCCACGCAAAAAAGTAAGAAAAAATAAAAAAAATACATAATTCTTGTCATTCCGAGACATACAAAGGGTCGTCGAGAATAGAGATAATACATCTCACGAAACGCTTGATTAGCACTCGATTATCAGAGGATAAAACATTCAGCCAGTTCTCAATAGGGGAGAGATTGTAAGAAAAATCAGCCACAAAATCTTGCACCAAATGATCGCAGGCTGGGCAAGCGATTAAAATATGAAAAAGACTCAACTCTTCCAGGTTACAGCGGGTGCAAATAGTGTCCGGGAGGAAAATAAACTTTTTTTTGTTAAAAGAAATTCGTGTAATGTGCCGGTTTAAAAGTCTGCATTGAGCAAAAATTTTCTTGAAAAAAAAGGGGATATGTAAAAGAAGATAACCTTGGGTTCCCGGTGAAATAGAAAGCTGCGGGTAAATGAGTAAGCTCTTCGAGGCAGAAAGGCAAGCTCTATCGCGTTGAACAATATAACCACCATAAGTTCTAAGGACGAACTCTCCATCAAGGCCAAAGGACTGGGAGGACATCGCGTCCCACACATCTGATAGACCACAAGGATCGAAAAAGTATCTTTTTAATTGCAGTGTCTAGTTCGATCTGCGACCCAAACCCCCTTTAGCCAACGACAACAGCTTGACAAAACACAACCTGGGGTACCGAGAATTATCCATTGAATAAAAAATTTTATTAATCCAGGTTATGGTTTGTTTCAAGACATGAAAGGCAAGATGCAAGCTGCCAGTTTCCAATCTCACAGCATAATTAGGGGTGCAGATGGGAAGGCTCAAAAGACTTTTGAGGAAAGTCAGCTGAACTCTCTCCATATCATCAAGAAAAGCCAACCCCCACACCTGACAATTATAAAAAAGAACACTGAGAGCAAGACTCTGAAATAATTTGGTACAAGCCTCCCAGGACTCAGCCCTAACAGAGTAGATCGTCCTCAGAACCGCTCCCACCGCAGTATTGGACAAGCTAATGAATTTACGCGAAGCAGGCTCGAAGGAGCCGGAACAATGAAAGGTGACGCCCAAATAAACGTACTCACTTACTACCTCAACACTACGCTTGCCAAACCTGAAAGACCTGAATCTTCTTGCTTTAGAGTTGCCCGAGTTTGTAAATATTACAACTTTTGTCTTGTCCACATTCACAACAAGCTCATTACATTTGCAATATTCAGCTAAAGTTGCAAGCTTTTTAGCCATTTCGGAAGGCGAGTCAGCGAGAAGCACATAGTCATCCGCGTAACCAAGCATGAGTATCTCTGTCGATCTACTGACAGGGATCCCCCTGCAACCGTACTCAATAAAAAATTCATCCATATCAGAGATAAAGAGAAGAAACTCGAAAGGACTAAGTACCTCTCCCTGAAGAACGCCTCGCGTAACATGAACGTCCCCAGTTACCCCCCCTTTAGTTTTAATACAAGTTCTCGCTTTAGAATAGAAATCACGCATAATGTTAATAAACTTAGTACTAACTCCAAGCGAGAACAGTTTTTTCCACAATAAAAGGTGGGAGACAGATGGAAAGGCCCCTTTAAAATCAATAAAAGCCGCGTACAAAGCAGAACCTTTACCACTCAAGTGAATTTGAATAATAAGGCTAAAGAAAAAACATTGTCTAGGCAACTTCTGCCTTTTCTGAACCCTGATTGTGATTCCGGAATAAGATTGCGTCTTTCAGCCCACGAAACTAAACGATTACACAAAATTTGTGTGAAAATCTTTGCAACACAATTAATCAAAGTTATAGGTCTGTAATTATCAGGGACAGATGCATCCCCCTTTTTATACAGCATAAAAGTTGATAATTTACCCCACTCTTCCGGAACCTTTTCAGCGATCAGAATTTTATTAAAAAAACTATTTAAAAATAGGATCCAATTTTGCGGAAGGGTCTTGAGAAAGTTAAAATTAATTCCGTCGGAGCCAGGGGCCTTTCCATTTTTACATTTCCCGAGACAAATTACAATTTCATCAACAGTGATACATTGATCAAGTTCAGGGACGGATAGGGTCAGAATACAACAGTCAGTCGGCGATACGGTACGAAGAGGGGGGAAACATTCACGAAGATAAGAATACCAGGTGTCAATGTCGATGTCAGAGCGAGAGTTAACACGTGTCCGAGAGGCATTAATCACCCTCCAGAACTGCTCAGAGGATCTACAATTATTAATAATTTTCAAACGATCCAGAGCAAAATTTTTTTCCTTTAATTTTAAGAGTTTCCTATGAGAGGCTTTCATTTGAAAATAATTATCACGAGCAAGAACAGAAAAATTGCTATCTTTACACACTTTAAGAGCTCGCGTTACATCTTTTTTGGAAAGCCTGCAATCTAGGTCATACCACGGATTTTTTCTTGCACTTTTGTTAGAAAAGTTATTACCACACATGCCCAGACTTAAAGCTACATCCCAAATCGTAGATACAATCGTGGAGTTTAAATTATCGACGTCGCAATTTACTTTAGCCACCTCCTCTCTGAATGCCATAGTAGATATAAACAAGTCCGTCTTATCGACATTAAAAAAAAGTTTAACAGAGCGCGAGTTAACAAATTCATGACTAGGGAGAGAAATATTTATTACAACAGGAAAGTGATCAGAAGAAGTAGACAGGTGAAGAACGTTAAGACCTAAAATAAGTGGAAGGGCAGCGGAAGAGCACCAAATCAGATCAATCACACTAGCACCCCTTGAATTAAAAAACGTAAACTGAGCCGGAACATCCCCGAGACAACGACCGTTTAATAAGACAAGTTCCTTAGATTCAAGTTGGTTAACAGTCAGTTTACCTTTAGAATTTAAAACTTTATCGACCGAAGATCTCGTATGAAACACATTGTTAACATTGTAAAAAATACATTGATCCAACTGGTTCAAGTCCGCTACCCTACAATTGAAATCGCCTCCCAAAACTATCGGAATATCGGGGCGAGACGAAATTAAGTTAAACACATTAGTATTAAAATTGTCAAAAAAATTATCTAAATTTTCGTCAGGAGCTATATAAAGTAAACACAAAAAGAAACAAAATTCATTAAAACGAGAATTAACTTTGACAAAAATTTGATTATAACTAGTAAAAAGTTCCGAGAAAATATAAAAATTAGAGTTATATGCTATAAGCAAGCCCCCCTTCGCTCTTCCATATTTATGCGACCTTGTCGCGGGTGCTTGAATAAGCTTAAAATCACTACCAAACAATGAGTTAGACACAAGCGATTCGTTCCATGTTTCACACAGACACACTATATCCTGAGAGTTAAATTGATCCTGAATTTCCGCAACATTGCTAAAACCATGCACATTCCAAAAATATATGTTGATACCTCCTCCATTCTTAACTGAAGACAAACCCTTGCAGAGTGGCTGCTAATCCTGACTGTCCAATTTCTGTTTCTTAGAATTAAGACGAGATGAGGAGCGGGGAGAATTAAGACCAGTGACCGGAGACAGATAACTGTCAATTGAATATGAGCCCGACCCATCGAACTTATTCTTGGTTGAACCATAGGGACGCCCTTTCTTAGGTTTCCCATCATCAGCAACCTCCTGAGAAGAGGCCCCGCCTAGCGAAACGCCCTTTAGAATTTCGCGTTGTGACGAAACATTGTTATCGGCAGGAGTGGGATTGTCAAGAGTGACAATTCGATTATTAGAAATTTTCACGTTGATCCCAGACTCGCGCATCTCCTTAACCTTGATCAACAGCTGACGACGATGCTCCCTCTCTTCTTTTGTGCGATCGTTCGTAACTATGAGATTTCTACTTCTCAAATCCTTAGCCTTCGAGAAGACCAATCTGACCCAACGCGCAGAAATAAATTTCACCATTATGGGACGATTGCCTTTGATTTTTCCCAGACGAAAGATGTCATCGACTGCCAAGTCCGGAATGCTAAGACCCACTTCCACAAATATTCTACCCACCGATTGAAACAAATTCTCATTAACGGTGTCAGAATCTTTTAAATTAAAAAGAATTATATTCTTGCTGCGTTGGGAATTAGCAAAACGTGTTGCGTTCTCCTCAATAGACAGCAAACGTTTATCGTGATTTTCAAGCTTCGTGACATTCATTTCCAAAATATTGTTCGTGGCCCGTATCTCTTCCTTTAGATCAGAGTGAGAGGCCGATAGCTCACTCAGCTGTAGAAACAATTTATTCCACCTCTCCTCGTCCGTGTTTACAGACATAATCACAAATGAACAATACAAGGAAAATTGAAATAACTGTCAATTCAAAAATTCGCACCGCGGTGCAGAAAAAAAAAGAAAAATCACGGATGAAAAAGACAATCACAAAGATAGAATTCACGTGGAAATAAAGATCACATATTAATTCATCGAATTGCATTGACACACAATTGTGAAACAAAACAAAGTCAAAAGCACTTAAAGAAAAGCATCAAACGAACGATCACACATGTCCAAGGGAACACAAAAGAAAAAACTGAATCACCAAAAAAAAAAAAAATAGTTCACAATATACTAGAGACAGCAGAAACAGTCCAATTCACAAATAACTGCGTGAATCCCGTGCAAATAAAAAGAAAAATAAATTAAACTACAAAATAAAACTATAAATAACCGAAATTATCGGGGCACGAGAAAAGACGACCGCTCTCAATGACAGTTCGAGCGAAACTCAAATAACAGAATTAAAAAATCTTATTTTTCAAAATTTTCAAAAAAAAACTTTGCGAAAATTCAATTTTATTAAATAATTTGAAGTGTGTATCTTTTTAGGGTTCCGTACCTCGGTAGGAACCCTATTGGAACGGTTACAAAAATGACCATGTACCCCCCCCCTAGTTTTAAATTATCTAATAAAATTTTTAATTATTAATCTTCGCACTTAGAAACATGAATACATTAGAATGTAACTCCTTGTAAAATTTAATTATTTATCAATTATTAAATTAAAATACTTTGGAAATTTGATTTTTTAAAAAGTTTTTAATGAAATTCTTTAATTTTTTTTTGTCATCGATAACTTGACAAATATTTTCTGCCAATATATAAAATACATTTTCTTGTGTCAAGTAATTTTGAGCATTGATCAAAGTTATTGAAATAAGAAAATATGGGTTTGACATAAGTAAATATCTTACTGTTTCAAACAAACTGTTTTACATGCGCCAAGTCTCGAAAAAGTATTGAATCAAGAATATCATGTTCTCACGTCAAGTAATTTACCTTGAGTCATTTGGTATCTTGAGTCAAATAATTTTTTTATTTCCTTTAAAGCAACTATTTATTTCAACCAACACCCATAGTCTTGAGCCAAGAAAATGGGAAGATTAATACAAGTTAATAATTGTTTCAACTCAATTAAAAATTATTTTGTTTCAAAGAAATATTAATTAATCTAAGCATTTCTTTTACTTGAAGCATTTCTATATTCTCATGTTTCAAAATCATTAATTTCTTGCGAGAATGTTATATTTTCTGGAATGAAATATTTTATTTATTCAATTTAATTAACTGTAAGATCTTGAATTAAATCATTCTTTTGTTTCCTTTAAAAAAAGTTTTTACTTAATTCAACGCTCATATAATCCTGATTCAAGAAAATACGAAGGTTAATATAAGTAAATATTTGTTTCAAGTTGATTAAAAATTATATTCAATTAATCCCATATTTATTTGAAGAAAGAAATTCATTTTCTTGTGTCAAGTAATTATTAGCATTGAACAGAATTCTTGAATTAACAATTTAGTATTTGTCAGAACTCAATATGTAATTATTTCAACCGAATATTTTACTTTTCCGAAGTACCAAAAAGTATTGAATCTAGAATATCATGTTCTTAAGCGAAATAATAAAGTATTGTCTGGAGAATTCATGTTTCTTGAATCGAATCATTTTATTTATTTGCTTTGAAACTTTTTTTTACTTAACACAATGCCGGTGTTCTTGATCCAAGAAAATATTTTTCTTCAAATGTATATGCAACTTAAATATCAGTTTTTGAAAACTGTCCATTGAGGCTAGGATGGCATAGTGGTAGCGTGACGGCTTCTGGTGCGTGCAACCCAAGGTCAATTCCTCCGACCGTGGAAAATTTTCTTTCAAGGTATATTTGTTGTATTTGTGTTAAGTAATAATTAAATGTAAATATATATGTAAAATAACAATTATTTAATTATTTAAATAAAAAATATAAATGTTAATTAATTAAATAATAAAAATGTTTGACCTAAGTATTAGAAAAGATGGGATGGGGGTAAGGGAGGGGGGTAATTTAAGTAAATAATTTACTTGTATTGAGAAAGTATTTTTTTGATTGAAATCTATAAATTTTCTCAAATCAAGAAAATATTTTCTTGGACAGAGAACATACTTTCTTGATTTGATACATAAATGATTTTGAATTAATATATTCTGCATTTCTTACATGCTACTTAATTTCTTGTTCGAATTCCATATTTTCTTGGATCAAGAATATCTGTGTTCTCTCACAAAATAAATGTTTTCTTCATTTAAATCTTGAATTACTTGAACGAATGTTACAAGAAATTGAATGAATCAAATAAAATAATTCAATTATCTATATATATTCTTAGAACAAGAAAATATTTTATTCATTTAATACATTTTATATTTCGTACAAGTCGATTAACTTCTTGGTCGAATTCCATATTTTCTTGGATCAAGAATATCTGTTCTTCTCACAAAATAAATGTTTTCTTCATTTAAATCTTGAATTACTTGAACGAACGTTACAAAAAATTGAATGAATCAAATAAAATAATTCAATTAACTATATATATTCTTAGAACAAGAAAATATTTTATTCATTTAATACATTTCATACTTCGTATAAGAAGACTAACTTCTTGGTCGAATTCCATATTTTCTTGGTTCAAGAATATATGTTCTTCTCCCAAATATCCTATGTCAAGAAAATCGTTTTCTTGAATCAATACTTTAATAGTCTTAGCCGTATTCAATCGCACGATTTGCTTCAACCATGAAAAATTTTCTTGGTTCAATACTTTTTTTTCAGTGTACATTCAGCCTACAATATAGGTCTTATTTTAGATTTTAGCAGTCGTAAGATAGGGTCAACTTGCGATACAATTAGTTCGAATTAGACTCTGCATAACTCCAAAATCTGGTGGGAAATTAGGATTAATTTTTAATACATTAATTGAAATACTACCAACACATAAAGTACTACAAATTGACAAATACTGTTCCGTAAATCTGAATTAGTTAAAAATAGTATTTGATAGGAAAAGTCATTTACTGATTCAAAGAGTAATATTTTGCTAATAAAATAGTTAATGTAACTAATTATTATAGTTTTTCCCAGTCAAATTAAATTCTTCAAATATATTAGTAGAAACTAAAACCCGTCGAAGACGGGTACGACAGCTAGTATATTATATTACATTACTTTACAATTTTTCATTTTACAATAACGTTTACGCATGGATTTAAACAATCTTTTCGGTTATTATAATTAGGAAGACGCTTATTCAGTGTCGGTGATGGACATTTTTCCCATTCCATTTTTACCACCAGTTGAAATTCCCAACCTATTATTTTACCAACGTATATTTTTTCCAATTTTGTGGTTGTGTCAAAATTTTCTAGTATACTTACATTCGTTTTCTATAGTTTTTTTAAATTAATAAGTTTGAATTTATAATAATATTTATAATAATAATGGCGGAGTTAATTAAAACTAGAGGAAAAGGTTAGTTTTTGCATATCGATGGATTTCTTTATTATAAACATTCCGAGAAGAACGGTCGTGTTTTCTGGAGGTGTCGTCGATATCCAGAATGTTCGGCTCGCGCAACTACGAAATCGAATGGCAATGAAATAGAAATAATACGAGGACTTGAAAAATCGCCACACGAAAACCACGCAGCAAATTACGAAGAAGTAAACGCTAAAAAGTTGTTGACGTCTATATGAAAAGAAGAGCTGTAGATCACCCGGAAGCTCCTCCAGCCCAAGTGTTGCGTACACACTTCCTGAAAGAGAAAATTTGAAGAAGCAATTGCGCCGTCTTTGTTTAAAAGACATTCTATCCAATCACTGATCGACTTGGAACAGATGCCTCAACAATATCAAACAACCGTATGTGGTGAAACATTTCTTATTTTCGATTCTCGTAAAGATGCCGAAAGTGATGTCAATGGTCGAATTATAATTTTCGCAACGAGAGAGAACCCCAGAAGACTCATGAGAAGCAATTACTGGTACGTTGACGGTACCTTTAAGGTTGTACCGTCATTATTTTTACAACTTTTTACGATTTTAGCATCTTTTACACAAGTCTATTATAAATGCTGTACTATCTTCTATTGGGACCACAATTCGTGCCTGTTTCTTTCATCTAAGTTAAAGCGTTTTCCGTCATATCCAAGCTGAAGGACTTCAGCAAGTGTACAATAATCTTGAAGACCGTAGTATCAAAACCGCTGCTCAGATGATGCGTGCTATGGCTTTTACTCCAACTGAGGATTTTGCGAAAAATTTCGATCTTTTAATGGATGAAATTCCTGATTCATTCTTGTCAATAGCCCAATATTTTGAGGCTTTTATAATTTTATATATATATATATACGTTTTTTAAAATAAAATAATGAAGTAATATAATAATAATAACAAAGTAATAATTAATTTAAATAATATTTCCATACGTCTAGGTAAATTATATTCGAGGAAGACAAGCAAGAGGCAGAAGACGCGCTGTACAACCAAGATATCCCACGACCTTGTGGAATCAGTATGAATCAGTTCTACAGAAAATGTCAGGAACGAACAATTTAGCAGAAGTGTAGCATTATGCAAAGTGAAAATGCAAAGTGAAATCTATTAAGATTTCACGTTGTTGTTGGGAGGAATCATCCAAGCATTTACGCATTTTTTGTGGAACTTCAAAAAGAACAAGGGGATACTGAATCCATGATTAGGGAATTGGAGCTAGGTCAAAAAATCAAAAAAAGCACAAGCCATTCACGAGTTTAAATCGAAAAACAATTACTTACAATTGTTCAAAAATATTTGGAATACGTTGAAAATAACTAAACTTTACTATATCTCAAAACTATTGGTTACTACGTACATTTCTAAATTTTTAAATTCATTACACTGATTCCACAATAAATATACTTTAATCAAATCGAATTTTTGGTAATTTCTTCACTTCGGTAAAAATAACTATTGGTAAAAACTTTGGTTGGTAATTAAAGGTGTTGGGAAAAACATACATTGAAAAATTTGGAGTGGGAAAAATGGATTGGCAAAAATGGTTTGAGAAAATGTCCACCAATCATTCAGTGTATGTAAGCAGACTTTGTAAAAAGTGTCTGTGTTCAGAGAAAAATTTGTTGAAAAATGTTTGTTTACCTATTTCAGGTCTTTTAAACCAGTCAGTGCCATTCTAGTGGGCGATAATCGAAAGTCTCATTTAACCTACAAATTTCAGAAACTTTCGAACACTTTTAAAAAAATTTATTGTAAAATGAGAACAACTTGTGCAAGCATCATAGAGTAGTATAAGAAGACGCAATGGTCATGACCATATCATGTGCAAAGTGTGCCACCTTTTCGTACTACAAGTCCTCTCGTCGGTCTTTCCCGGACATCACGCCACTCGCGGATAAAAAGAGTACTTCGGTTGTAAACAAGAACGTATGACATAACCTATAGCAGTAAATTTTTGTAAATTTAAATAGTGGACAAATGCACTTCTCCTCTTTTAATTAAATAAGGACATAAATTGTCTTTCTTTAAACCAAGGGTTTTTTCTTGTAAATATTTGACTAATAACTTTAAATTGTAATGTTTGTTGCTGCCATTTATTAGGAAAATAGTTATGAATATTGGAAGCAAATTGTTCCAATAAAGAATTGCTGAGGAGTTATGTCATTTGTAAGTTGAATTTTAAAGAAAGTGAAATTGAAAAGCTTAAAAAAATGTAATAAACGGCAAAGAACATAAAATAAATAGAGAAAATTTAATAGTAGGAGCTGTCCGAAGGGACAGCTCCTACAGGGAGAGAGAAATCTAGCTTTAATAGTATACGGTCCCATGTTGAGCAGAAAACACAATGCAAAGGAGAATTTCGTGAGAGTGGAAAGTGAGAGGATAGTGATATCTGACTATCTCTCTTGCACTCACGAAATTCTGCTTTGCATTCTGTTTTCTGCTCAGCATGGGACTGCACCCTAAGCCGCAACTTAAGCATATGCTTGACAAAGTAAATGCTTCGATTTTGAGATGCATAGTCCCATCTTAAGAATGCCAAGTATTCATAGTCAAATAAGATGATCTTATTTGACATTGCCGGTGAACTTATTTGAACGAATTGAGGTTATGATTTTAAGTCAACGTTTTACATGACTTAAGCAATTACTTATTGTCTTTTTATGAATATTTATAATAAAAATGAAAAGATTTTTGAATAAAAACAATTTAATAATAATTAAAATTTAATAATTTAAAAAAAGGTTCAAAATTTATAAAATTTACACGAGAAATAAAAAGTATTTGTTTTCATCGAAAACATTTCGATTTGGCCTTAAGAATGTGTCTACCAAATAAATGCATCCACACACATACATCCGGAGAATTTGTTCCCCATGTTGAAATATTTATATATACACTATACTTGAAAATTTGTAAAAATAATTGATTCTTAGAAAATCGACACCCTATATGAGGAAATAAAACTGTTAATATTAAATAATTATTAAAAAATACTATTTTTAAAAATTTTGTAGTTCCAAACGAAAGTTAATTATTTCACCCGTTTTGTATGCACTCTTGGTTCATTGGTTTAGGAAAAAAAGATTTTGTTCAAAAAGTTGCAAAAAATTCATTTTACAATAACTTTTTTTAAACAAAATATTTTCTGTCGTTTGTTTGGCGTTTAATACAGACAATGGCCAAATAAAAATGTTTTTTTTCATTTCGATTATAAAAATACTCCTTATTTTTTGTAAAATTTCACTGATTCTGACTCAGAATAATTTTTTTAGAAACAATATAATAATAGTTGAAATAATTTTTTCTATCTTTTAATACAGAAAAATTTAGAATCTAAATATAATATTTCGTCAGGAATAAGAGTATTTCAATTTTTCATCATTGTGGTAGTCATTTCTTGTATCCTTTTACTTTACAACTTTTTTCCTAAAAATATTAAAATATGCATATTTTTAAGTTTTTTTGACCCCCCTCCTCTCCCTTTTATAAGATATTTTATGTGCATTAGCGTCATTTTCTCTAATAAATATAAGCTATCTACCATCGCTTATTGGTAGATACAAGAGAATATTGACGGAAAAAGCCGAACGCTCAATAAGATCATCTTAAGCATTTGCTTGATCAAGCAATTCTTAAGGTGCATTTCCTTTACCAAGCAGTTGCTTATTTTTGACAATGAATACATATGGTCTTAAGCTCGACTCATTCGAATAAGACCGACTTGATCAAGCAAAGCTTAACTCCTTGCTTAAGTCGGGACTATGAATACCGCCCATGAATTGAGATACATGAAATTGGCACACATTAGGTATGTTTTCGTTGCCTGCACTTTTTACACTTTAACACCTAACCTGCACTATGCTGTTCTCTTTGCCGGATGTGACGTAATTTTTTTTTTTTTTTTAATTTATCCCCACTTCTTATCAGCTCAAAAATACACCCTGACACTCTCTCTGAGATTATCTCTATTCGTAGAAGAACCAAGAATAAAAGGGAGATTTCCAGCCTTGTCGAATTCGTTTTTTCCGGTCTTACCATCCCTAACTCAATACTGATATCCAGAGCAGTCTTTAACCTGACATTGATAGTCACCCCGCCAAAAAGATGCCATAAGTGTCAACGGTTTAGACATTTCTCTGACCAATGTCGTTCTACGCATTTCACGTGCGAGTTTTGTACTGAGTCGCATTTTAAGGAGGATTGCCCCTATCCTAATAGGTCTTCCGTTTGTTCCAATTGCTCTGGACAACACGCGGCCTCTTCGAAAGAATGTGTATTTTACAAATTTGAATTCGCGGTGATGAAATGCCGTCTAGAGCTGAATTTAGGATATGAGGATGCAGAAGCTTATCTTCTGTCTCAAGGTTACACACGCCCCGGCTACGACATCATCTGGGAACAGGAGTTTAATTCTCCCGCTTTACAAATTCAAGAAATGATTTTACCAATAAATCACAACAACACACCTCTAGCCATTTCTCCACCTCCACCTACGATCACAGAGATTAATAACGATGATAAGTCGGTGGATATTGCTGAACAATAATAAAATAAAATTTCCCATTCTTTTCACTCCAGCTTTTGATTCAACTTTAACCTTCTTACATAACTTTAGTTTAACTTTTTATTAATTTTATATATTTGACAATTTCATAAAGAAACACCCAAAGATCTATTTCTCTTATCCTTCTTGATCTAACTTGCTTTTTGCCCATTCTCTATTTGATTGATTTTTGTTTTGTTTTTGTTCTGTTTATTTGATTTTTTACTTGTGCTTTGTGCGGGTTTGTCTTTTCGTTGTGTCCTTTTGCTCTTCTTTTCTGTTTTGTTTCCTTTTTGGTATTTGTTTCGCCTGCTTCGCTATACCTAATTTTTTTTCTTTCCTTCCTATTTTAACCTGCTGACCCTCTTATCTAAAAGATGAATTCTACAACTTCTATACAAAAGTCTCTTACCCTTGTCCTCTGGAACTCCAGAAGCATCCTTTTTAAACGTCCAGAACTGGAGATCCTTCTGTGGCAACACAATCCGGATATTGTTTGTATAACTGAATCTTGGCTAACCTCAGACACCTTCTTTGAACTGCCTAAGTACATCACTATTAGACAGGACCGTCCTAACGGTAGAGGTGGGGGTGTCTTACTTTTGGTACGCAAAGAGATTAGTTTCCACATCACAAACACTTTTACACATATTGTCAACAACCTCCAGATAGATGTTGTATCGATTACAGTCCAGACCCTCTTTGGTAAAACTCAGATAACAACTCTATACGCCCCCCCTGGTGGCGATATTCCTCCAAATGAATGGACAACAATTTTCGGGTTCCTTCCTAATCAGGTTAACCACATATTTTGTGGTGATTTCAACGCACACCACACTAGCTAAGGGGGGCAAATCCACCAACCTCAGAGGTTTCTCTCTTGAAACCTTCACACTCGATTCTGATCTGTTCGTGACTAATGATTCCATCCCAACCAGATTTCGTGATGCCAATGTGTCTGGTAGTAATCTGGACCTGATTTTTTGCTCTCCCACCATCTTGAAAAACTCATCCATTAACGTAATCCAAGACAACTATAACTCTGATCACTTACCAGTCCTTTTAAATGCCAACATAATTCCTAATCTATCCCTTCCACCCAGTAATAGACTTTGTCTCAAATGTATCAACTGGGCAAACTACCGGTCTGATATGGATCATTTTTCGCTTCAGATCACCACTCAATTTTCTACTGAGACTCCCCCCGCTAACATATATGAAACATTTATAGAGCATCTAAAACAATGCCTCCTTAACAACAGAGCATTTATTCCGAAAAACAACTCTCTTAAATCTTTTTCTAAACCTTTATGGTGGAACCCTAAATGTGACGAGGCTTTGAATCTTAGGAGGGAAAATTATAGATGGTTTCAGGCTAACCAATCCCTGACCAACAGAGAGGAGTTTAAACGTAGGGATGCAGAAATCAAGAGAACCCTTAGAGAACAAAAGTCTATTGCATTTAGAAGTTTCTGTGAGAACATGTCCTCCTCTAGGGGAATGTCTACACTATGGAGAACAGTCAAGGCCCTATCTTCAAGATCTGACCAACGTAACACCAATATATCTACTGACCCGACCACACAAGAGCATACAAAATTTCGCCAAGATCTTATTAGGGAGGATATTCAACCAGTAGATATTCCTTTTTTACCCACTCCAGTCCAACTTGGAGATGACTTCCCACCATTTTCTATGAACGAATTTCAGTATGCCCTTTCCACTACCAAATCAAAGTCGGCTGCTGGCTTGGATGGTGTAACAGCCGACATGATCAAATTTCTTGGACCAGTGGCACAGGAGGTTCTTTTGATACTCTTTAATAGAATGCTCCTACAGTCATCCTTTCCCTCTTCCTGGCTGTACACGAGAGTTATGGCCCTCCCAAAACCTGGAGGTAAGGGTTTTCGTCCAATAGCCCTCACTTCGGTAGTCTCTAAATTGTTCGAAAAACTAATCCAAGGTCGAATGGAACACGAGGTGGAGAGGAGGGGCTTGATCCCTTCCTTCCAGTTCGGCTTTAGAAAACAGAGATCCGCGGTTGACTGTGTTGCCTCCTTTGTTACTGACACCCAGATTGGATTCATGGACGCGGAGCATACCTTGGCTATTTCAATTGATATTAAAGGTGCTTTTAATAATGTCCGTCCTCTTATTTTAAACACGATGCTGAAGCAACTAAAATTTCACCCGTGCCTGATCAACTTCATCAACCACATGACCAGGAAAAGAATTGTCTCCTTTCAAGCGGACGGATCCGAGCCGAAGGTCTGTGGTGTTGGAGTTCCTCAGGGCGGAGTTCTGTCACCACTATTATTCAACCTTTATTTAAGGGACCTTGAATTATACCTAGCACCGAACATGAAGGCGGTCATGTACGCGGATGACCTTCTACTCTATATCAAATTTACTACCACCGAAAATCTTGGTACAGATGCATCAGCCGCATTATAGAGCCTTTCCATCTGGCTCAAATCTCTCGGTATGGACGTAGCTCCTCATAAGACAATTTGTTGTGTCTTTTCGAAATCGCGGACCTCTTTCGAAGACATCATTATAAAACTAGGTGCTACAACAATTTCTTGTGAAAATACCATGAAACATCTCGGTATGCTTCTGGACCGTAGACACACATGGACACCCCACATAAAAATGCTTGCCAATAAAGCCACGAAAGCACTTGGCATACTGAGAATTATTTCACGCGTTACACGGGGTACCAACCCCGTTTTGTCTCTGATGGTATACAGAAATCTCATTAGGGCAATATTGGATTGGGGATCTCCTTTGTTTAGTGGTTCCTCACCCACCTCCCTGAAATGCCTGGACAGGGCTCAGTCGGCGACCCTCAGAACGGCGTTGGGATGCATGAGATCGACACCCATTCCCGTCCTCTTGGCGGAGGCGGCGGAGCCCCCTCTCAGCCTCAGGCGAATATTCCTAGACAACTCCTTCATTATGCGCAACTATTCTTGGAGGGAGAACCCTCTTGTTCCTCTCCTATATACACTCAATAGAAAAGCTAAGCTTGATCCACTTTCTAAAAAATTTAACAAACTTCCACTCCTCTCTACACTCATGCAGATCACCCCCCTTCTAGATTCAATTTACAGAACCTCAAAACCATCATACTTTGATTGGCCCTGGAATGTCCTTTCCTGGTCACCTCTTTGTGACACCTCATCGGGAATCCTACTTAAAGACCATAAAGCCCCAGAAAATTTATTTAGAGAAATCCTTCGTAATGAGTATGCGGGGTACAGTCCCATCTTTACGGATGCTTCCCTGGATCCTAATACAGGATTGGCTTCTGCCGCATTTTTCGACGAGGAATTGAATCACACACAGGGCACTCCCCTCCAACCATTTACGTCCATTCTATCGGCAGAAATCTATGCCATCTACTCAGCTTTAAAATATGCAGTCGATCGAAATAGAAATAACGTCCTGATAGTCTCTGATTCCCTATGTTCCATCCAAAGAATCAGAAATTGTCTGTTGTTTAAGGATAATCCTTACCTAATCTTGGAAATATTAAGCATCCTAACCGTATCCTCCGCTTCCTCTTTTTCCTTTAAATTTATGTGGATTCCCGCCCATAACAATTTACGGGGAAACGAGTACATAGATGCGGTTTGTCGAGAGATTAATGATTCCTGTAACAATAGAGTTTATATTAAGCTACCACTCAAAGACATGAGAACAGGTGTCTTTGTCCCGGACAGGAACGCATGGCTTTCCCATCTATTGCCATACTCAGAGAGGGACCTGACGGGGCACAGATACTTCTCCAAAGTCGCTTTTAAAACACCCAGACCATGGTTTCGGGATCTGGACCTTCCCAGGAGTTGGATTAATTCTATAACTAGACTGAGAACGGGACATGTCTTAACAATTGAACACCTGGAAAGGATAAACTGGTTGGAAGCGGCACGCTGCAGATGCGGTGTGGATCGTCGTTCAATGACGCACATCCTGTTTGAGTGTCCGATCTTGGCCCCGGCCAGACCGGACCTCATCAGATTTCTCCAAAGCAAATTCCCCAATTCAGATCTCGGCCAGGCCAAGATTGACGATCTTGTTTTTTCCCCCAATAAGCAAGTGGTTAGAGAGTTGGGCAAGTTTTTAACTTATGATCATTACTTTATTTAAGCTAATGTCCATTATAACCCTTAAATCCAAACACCCGACTCCATCCCAAAAATGACTTTCCAATTGGAAATACGACCGCAGTGACACCAGCTAACTGCGATATGAATATACAACCAGTTCTCTCGACTTGTTTATTGGAGGCAACTCTACACTCTGACTTTACGATGTTCTGCACAAATAACAAAATTTCATCCTAATTCTTGTTCTTTATATATTTATGTTCTGACAGTCGGCGAAGCCAAAAGTCATTTAAGAAGAAAAAGAAGAAGTCGTGTAAAAGTTACACTTAGTGCAGGCAACGAAAACATACCTATTGTATGTACGTCGTTAAATCTCGTCGTTAATGCATTAACCTGCCATTTTAAATGAAAATTCAATCCTTTAAAATTTTGAGGTTATAAACATGTATAAATTTTATAGTCTTTAATTAACTTTAACAAAAATAATAATTAACTAACTGACAAAAGTTGGAATCAAAGATTCCATATTCCACAACACTGCAATATTTTTTACAAAATTGTCTATTTTAGATGAATTCGGAAACACTCACGAATTTTTTCAATTGCATTGAAACGTGTTGTCATAGCCAGCGCATGCGCTCACGTTAAACCTCGACAATATTTGATAGTAGTGACTACAATCAGAAAGTTAACTCAAATGTTGTGCCGAGGGAGAGAAAGTTTAAAAGAAATACTTTGTGTACAAAATTTGATACGTATACATATATCAATTGAAAATTATGTAAACATTTTTTTATTATTTAAAATCATTATTGAAAATAGTGGAAGGCAAGAAAAAATTACATTTCGCAAGTTATAGTTTTAATAGATACTTTTTGTACCAGGATTATGTCAACTTTTCATGTACATATATATATTTTTATTTCGTAAGTTTTACATGTCGAAAGATAATCGTGAGTAATGAGATTTTAATTTCTCAATTTTCCTTTTTATGAAATATTCAATTATATATTAAAATTTGTGGCTTTCTATTATTATTTAATACATAATAATTGATAAAAATCAATGTAATCGTATTTTGTAAACATGATCATAAATTATTTCTCTAGACTAATAAAACTTTAACTATATTTCTAGTTCTACATTTTTTTCACAAGAAAATATTTTTTATCTAATTTTATAACTGAAATCAATTTGAAAATTTTATTATCTAAATAAAGTTTATAATTTTATAAAAAATAAAATTATTTTTTTAAAGTACATTAAATTGGAAAATATTGTAGTATCATGGAACTACAATATTTTCCAATTAGTAATTATTTGAAGTAATTATTCAATAATGCAGAAAGATTTTTCTAAAGTACCAAAGTATATTTGTACCATAAATATTACAGAGCAAAAAGTATTTCGACTACTAGAAATACTACGGAACCAAAGGTATATTTCCCTAAGGAACCAAAAGTTTTACTAAATCAAAAATATTGTCGTGCCAGAAATACCATGGAATCAAGAATACTGTTGTACCAAAAATATTAATAACCCAAGGTATTTTTGTACCAGAAATACTTAGTAACCAAAAGTACTGTTATTCCAGAAATACTAAAGACCAAAAGGTATTTTTATACCAAAAATATTAATGGCGCACTCACACCTTTGGTTGCTGCTATACCAAAGCTGTGAGTACGCCTTGAGGAATCAATTTATGTTTCTACCAAAAATATTAAGGCCCCAAAATTAATTTCGTTACTAGAAATACTACAAAACCAAACTCACTTTTGTACCAGAAATAGAAAAAAATATTTCTTGTACCAAAAATATTTATTACCAAAGTTATATTTGCAGCAGAAATACTAAATAACCAAGAGTACTTTTGTGCCAGGGATATACTTCCGAATAAGGGGGACCTCCGATTTCAATAAAAATTGGTATACTAACGTATTTTGATGCGCTGATTACAAAAATGATAATGAAATTTGGCGCAAATTTCATCTTTATGGTGGAAACCATAAAAAACCATAAATTGTGGTTTTTTGCGTATAATTCGTAAAAAACGAAAAATTTTGAAAAACTTTTTAAACAAAAGTTATAGAACTCACCAAAATACACATTTTATGTTTTTATCATTATTTGCTAAAATCCATTATTTTCCGAGAAAAATGTAAAAAACCATAAAATACCATAAAAAGGGGACAAAAAATACTTTTGCTTACAATAACAACCAATTTTAACAAAATACAGTTCCTTTACGTATTTTGATACTTTAATCACGAAAATCATATTGAAAATTAGTGCAAATTTAATGATTATGGTAAAAACCATAAAAAACCCATAAAATTATGGTTTTTGCCTCAGTTCGTGGCTCGGTCTGGGTTGTGTACCTTCTAGTACCAACTAGGAAGTAAATTTAACTCCCTTTCTGTATGCAAAGAGCAAGGGCACACGACCTAAGCTGTACCCCCTAGGGCCCTAAAAAAAGTTTTTTGGGGGGGACACGTTGTAGGCTCAGGTCTGGGTTGTGTTCCTTCTAGTACCAGCTCGGAAGTAAATTTGACTCCCTTTCTGTATGCACAGAGCAAGGGCACACGACCTGAGTCGGGCTTCGCCCGCCTCTCAGCTGTTCCCCCCTTGGGCCCTTAAAAAAGGTTTTTTGGGGGGGACTTGTTGTAGGGGTCTCGGTCTTGGTTGTGTACCTTCTAGCACCAACTAGGAAGTAAATTTGACTCCCTTTCTGTATGCATAGAGCAACGGTACACGAATTGAGGCAAAAAACCACCATTTTATGGTTATTTTATGGGTTTTTTTTATGGTTTTTTACCATAATCATTAAATTTGCACCAATTTTCAATATGATTTTCGTGATCAGAGTATCAAAATACGTAAAGGAACTGTATTTTGTTAAAATTGGCTGTTATTTTGAGCAAAAGTATTTTTTGACCCTTTTTTATGGTATTTTATGGTTTTTTACATTTTTTTGAAAAATAATGGATTTTAGCAAATAATGATAGGAACATAAAATGTGTATTTTGGTGAGTTCTATAACTTTTGTTTAAAAAGTTTTACAAAATTTTTCGTTTTTTACGAATTATACGCAAAAAACCACAATTTATGGTTTTTTTATGATTTTCACCATAAAGATGAAATTTGCGTCAAATTTCATTATCATTTTCGTAATCAGCGCATCAAAATACGTTGGTATACCAATTTTTATTGAAATCGGAGGTCCCCCTTATTCGGAAGTACACCCGTCTAATGAAACAAAAATACTGATGTTGTAGAAATACTAAGAAACAAAAGGTATTTTTGTATCAAAAATACTATGGAACCAAAGATATTTTTGTACCTGAAATACTGAATAACCAAAAGTACTTTTGTGCCGAAATATTAAACAGCAAAAGTAATTTTGTACCTGAAATAATGAATAACCAAAAGTACTTTTGTGCCCGAAATATTAAACAGCAAAAGTAATTTTGTACCAGAAATACTACGGAACCAAAGTATTTTTGTCCCAGAAATACTAAAAAACCAAAGATATTTTTATACTACAAATAATAAGTATGTTATCAAAATTAATTTTGTGCCAAATGTACTTTTAAACCAAAAAATACTAAAGAACCAAAAGTATTCTGCTAATTACACTAAGAAACCAAAAGTATTACTGTACCAAAAATATTTCACCTCTTAAAAAATAAAAAAAACTTTTTAATTTCTTTTTTTTCCTCCACATTATTAAATTTTTGAAAAGTGTTGCAAAAAAAAGGAATGTCAAAATAGTTGTTGTAATATAAAAAGACTTTAAAATCTTGAAACTTTGTGTGTACGTGATAGTTTGCTGGTTTCTACCAATCTTGTAAAATTGCTTTGTATAGTAACTGGTTTTAAAGGGCCATTCACATTGCAAGGTTGTGAATTTTTTAACTGCAGTTCACTCGCTTGATAAACAAGACAAACACGATATATATATATATATATATATATATATATATATATATATATATATATATATGATAATAGGGTTTTTCCTACACTGAAAGACTTTTCGTTTTAGAATTTAATATATTTTATTTCAAAAAGAGGAAAACGCTGTTTTTGTAGTATTTAATCATATGACTGCAATAGTTTTTAACAAAACAATACTGAAAATTAGTAAAGTCCATTTGGAAAATTAGTATAGTGTTATGTGGAATATTATCATAGAATTGAATTTAACATGTTTTATCCCTGCCGGAAGAATGGACTGAAATTGTACTGGGGAATTAGTACTGAGAGCTCAGTGCTATTTCAGTGACAATTTGCTGCGTTTCAGCACTGAAATTGTACTGGTAAAAATTACCTGCAAAAGGGTCGCTATCGGTGATGTTTATGGCCTGACCGTCATTAAGTTGAAGGACGAATATTTATTTGTTAATGTTAAAAATAATTTTTATTTATATTTCAACATTATATTTGTTTTTCATGAACTCAGATTCTTTACAAGTAATTATTATGTATGCTAAATATTCATGTTAATCTAAATTCAAAAATAATATCCGTTTTTACGTAACAATTAGAGTATACGAGATAGTTTATAACTTTTTTAATTAAACATTTTTTATAATGAATTTTAGATATTTGTAATCATGAAACATCACAGATTAAAATTTTTTTGTTTTAAAAATTGAATTATTTAAATTGTAAACTTTTTAAGCCATAAAATTATAATCCCATACAACAATAGGCTTTCGGGTCTATTGTTAAAGCAGGGGTTGCAATATAAGTTTAAAATTTAACGGGAATTTTGTTAAAAATTTTGTTAACCTTTTTTATTTTCACTTCCGAACTGTTAACAATGGTTTGTTGACATAACCTACATTTGAAACTATTGTTAAAGGTCTTTAAAAATGTCTACCGAAACATTAAAAAAACGGACTGAAATTGTACTGGAGGCCAGTACAATTTCAGTACTTTTTCAGTCCATTCTTCCGGCAGGGATATGAGATATTGACAAGATTATTTCATATATAAGTATAAAAATACTATAATTTAGAAAGAATGTTTTTAAATTTTAATACGATTCTATACCAAGCAAAAATAGTATAACAAATGTTACCAAATATTGTAAGGGAATGACTCAATTTTTCATATAGCATCTTATTAAATGTTCTCCGAATCGTTCCGAGTATTTTTGTTCGCATCATTCGCATACATTTTAATGGTTCAATGTTCTTAGTGTAAACAGTGCAAATTGTGCTTTTATATTTTAAGAAAACTTTTTACATACATGAAGTTTTAAATAATATTCATCAAAGAACAATACGTGATGAAAATTATTATTCTCAAGTTGTCTAAAGTGTAACCTGTGTCACTAACATCGCATTGTTTTTAAGGTTAGGTTAAAGATGAAACTTTTATTTAAATAAATAATAATTATTGTTATTATACATAATTATTACAAATTATTATCTTTATTTTAATATTACTGTTAGTATTAATTGAAAATAAAGATTTTGAAATTATATTTTAATGGTTAAAATGTTTTACAATAAAAATATTTTATTTACAATTTTTCAATTAATTCAATTTTTATATTCACTAAAAATTATTTATATTGAGTTGAAAATTGTCCCATAATAAAAAAAATAATTTTCAACAATTAGTTTTAATAAATAGTTCGATAAATAGTGACTTTTATACTTAATATTCTTACATTTTTTAAATAACTTGATTTCTCGCAGGTGCAGAAATATGTCTAGATTTAATATATGGTGGATATCACGTCAAAAGTCCACCCAAAATAAAAATGTTGTCCAATTATTCCCAAATTTTTTTATGATATGCCCTATAGGTTAGTAATTTGTCGGATAAATATTTTTGAATTTTATAAAAAATTGTCCGAGGGGGAGGGGGTAAAAGTTCTGAACTTTTGCGTGACACGCTCCACTTTGATTATTTCTTATAATTAGAGGAAAAAATTTTTAAAAAAGTCAGAGTATGGGTTTTTTAGATTTTTTCATGGGCTTTCGAATGGCAAAGTCTATTTTCAAAAAAAATTTTATTTTGACATAAATTTTGAAAAAATAAATTTTCACTTTTCGCATCTTTGGGTCCATTTTTTCTTTTTCCTTTTATTTTTAAATGAAAGCTGAGCTTTTTTCTGATGAAATACTTGTTTTCCGAAAAACCGTTTTTTTTGTTTTCGAGAAATGAATTTTTGAATATAGCGCATCACGTCGTCGCACCGCAATTTAATTTATAAAACGTTCCATTGAACTATTTTCTGCATTTTACAGGGTTAAGACTGACATTAGAACAATATAATGCCTGCATTAAAGTTTTTTTATTTTTTTAAATTAAAACAAGACTTTCTCATTTTTGATGAGAATGTAAAAAATATTTAATTTTTTTAAATTTTGAACAAAATTTTTTTGCAATTTTATTTTTAATTTAATGCCTGTATTTTATTTTTTGTTCGCTTTTTTCACTTTAGCTGTTCTCAACTTTGTCTCTGCATTTTTTGTTTTAGTGCCCTTACTTTTTGAATCTCTTGAAGCTGGAAACTCCACATAATTTAAACCCAACAAAGTTTTTTTAAGGAACAATTTTTCGTCATTTGTAGAAATATCCTGTCGAGTCAAAAGATTAGAAAAATAAGGGCACGAAAACAAAAAGTACAGAGACAAAGTCGAGAACAGCTAAAGTAAAAAAGCCAACAAAAAGAAAAAATAAAATACCTGTTTTGAAAATGTAACGAAATAAGTATTTTGAAATATTTAAAAATCGGAGGAAATTTTTCAACATCAAAAAATAAAAAAAATAGGAAGAAATGAAAATAAATAAATTGCAGGCATTAAATTAGAAATAAATGTCTAAAAAAAATTTTTTTTAAATTTTGTTAAAAATTTTAAAAAATTAATTTTTTTTAATTTAAAAAAAATAAAAAAAACTATAATGCAGGCATTATATTATTCTAATGTCAGTCTCAACCCTGTAAAATGCAGAAAATAGTTCAATGTAACGTTTTATAAATTAAATTGCGGCGCGACGACGTGATGCGCTATATTCGAAAATTCATTTCTCGAAAACAAAAAAAAACGGTTTTTTGGAAAACAAGTATTTCATCAGAAAAAAGCTCAGCTTTCATTTAAAAATAAAAGAAAAAATGAACCCAAAGATGCGAAAAGTTAAAATTTATTTTTATTTTTTCAAAATTTGTGTCAAAATAAAAAAATTTTTGAAAATAGACTTTGCCATTCGAAAGCCCATGAAAAAATCTAAAAAACCCATATCTTAATTTTTTTAAAAATTTTTTCCTCTAATTATAAGAAATAATCAAAGTGGAGCGTGTCACGCAAAAGTTCAGAACTTTTACCCCCTCCCCCTCGGACAATTTTTTATAAAATTCAAAAAAATTATCCGATAAATTACTAACCTATAGGGCATATCATAAAAAAAATTTGGGAATAATTGGACAACATTTTTATTTTGGGTGGACTTTTGACGTGATATCCACCATATAAGACCAGCTAAAAGAGGACTATCATATGTATTTCTCACGTATTTCTGAAATATGCGTGCGACTTTTAAAGGTTAGGTTAGGATAGGTTTTAGATACAAATATGTGTATAGTGTATTGCGACAAGGTTTGTGAATGGTGTGTCACGTCTGTATAAAACTTACATATATGTTATCTGCGAATCATTGAGGAGAATTCAATAGAAATAAAACTCGCCTCATTGGTTAAAGTGCCCGCGCTAATTTAAAAAAATTTTATATTCATGAAAATGCATTAATGCTACGCAAGCGCAGTAGATTTTGTAAATTCGCATTGTGATTGGTTGACGCATTTTTTTTAAAGATACGTCCAAATTTTTAATATAGTCTGTATGAAAAAGTGATAGATTTCTTCCAAATATTTAATATTTTTTTTCCATTAATTGGAATGAATATATTAGTTTAAGTCGTTGAAAAGGTTAGTATGCGCCATATTAATTTTTGAAACGAAAACACGGTTTTCCCTACTTTGAAACGCTGCCATGTTAAAGTTTCATATATTTTCAATCATCTTTTAAAGTTTAAAATGAAAAGTCTTTCAGTGTAATAGCTCTTAATTTTTTTTCAACAAAAAAAAGATACAATTCTCTCTTAAAGATAATAAAAGTTAACCAGTTTTTCTATGTGTTATTCATAAAGACATGCACAACAAACATTTGTTGTTTAACGGTTATAAATTATTTCATTGACCGACAGATTGGCTCAGTCGGATAGATGCCTGGCGTTGGTGGTCGTTTAAGGACCAAGGGTATAAGTACCCTTGGTTCGCGCCCACTTGGCTTGGTATTTTTCCGGCACGTGAGACAATCTGAGCGGGAGGTTTGACGTCGAGGTATAATGATGTGCACCGTCGATTATTGTCCGGTACACACCATTAGAACTCGACTGTCGATAAACCGGTTGTACTCAGAGAGGTTTTCTACAGTTTCCCTCTTCTCTGGCGAGAAAACCCATTGACGGGTGGTTCAGGCGTAATGCGAGTACTCCTAACAAAGTCGGCTGTAGACGCAAAATTAGGTTAATATCTAGAAAATTTCTAAAGTAGAATGGTTATGCTTAATCCAAAAAAAAAAGTATTTCTCGGGGACTCTTGTCGAAGTGCGTAAGGCCAATAGGGCAGGAATATAAACAATAAAAAATTATTTCATTGAAATACAGTAGAGTCGCGAATGTCGAAGATTTTTTTCATTACATTTTTTTCGCAAAAAAATTATTTTTTGTTTATTTAGAATTTTCTTTATTTATTCACTATTTTGTAATTATTTTCTTATTGTTAATTACTGTGGTTTTTTAATATTAATTTCTGGTACCGGTACCCATTTTGGTTCAAACTCAATTATTGTAATATTGTAATTTCGATTTTCTGGTTACAAATTCTAATACCGATGTGAAAAGTTCAGTAAACTTGGGAAAGAGTGCAATTTATAGATTTTATATAGATTAAAAGTGTGACCTTGATCAAGAAGCTTACGCTGAATTTGTCACGTAGGCACACACGAGGCAACAACAAAAAAACCAAAGTTATCTTGGGTTTTTTCTGGTTTAAAACAACTCTTGTTTCTTTTTTGGTTCTTCTATTTTATGACATTGTCATTCCGTTAACAAAAATAGCGATCAGTTACACGAGCATTCCATATATAGAAACTCGATATTATAGTTGGAGTCTTATTAAGGGATTGCAATTTTATTTCATCTTGTACATTTTTTAATGGAAAAAAAGAATTTTTACAATTACAATATTTACTTTTTTTGAATTGTCAATTACTTTCGGATAAACACGAAATGGATATATCTATATTTATATGCACTTGTGTGATCTGCGACTAATTTGCATTTGCGTCACGCTATACCTGTCAGGTCATTTTAATCGATTGGAACAATATTTCTTCTGGCGCCTGTATGGTTATTTTTAATGAAAAAAAATCCATTATGGACTTTTATGGCAATATTTAGAGGACAGGCGTTTATTCTTTTTTTATGTGGTGAAAATTCAATGCTATGAAAAAAATTATTTTGATAGAAATTTACATTTGAAGACTCTTTTCATTATATTTTGTTGTAAAAAATAATCTGGTTCTTCTAAATTGAAACAATTCCGTATAGTTACCTCTCTTCTTATAAAAATGTTTTATTTTAAATCTAAATTAACTCAGGAAATTATCAGCTGATATAAAATAATTAAAATAAGAAAAAATAAATTTAAACGTCCTTTTTTGCAAATTTTGATTGTCTGATAGAGTACGGGTGGACCTGCTCCTACTTAAAATTTAAAATAAAATTTTCTATTCTTCAGGATGTTGTTTAGCAACATCCCAGCAACAACTCAGTTGGTTATTAGCTGACAAAAACATGGTTGCCACAAACATTTAATTTTATAACTAAAAATTTAAATTTTTAAAGATTTTAATTTCAACCCTTTTTAAAATTCAATTATTTCTAAAAATTCAGGCTATAATACCTTTAATATTAAATTATAATTTAAAATCTTAAGTGAAATTCACTTTTTAATCAATTTTTATTAAAAATTTTTCGAGAATTTAATTATTTAAATACAAAAATAAATAATTTATTAAATAATTGAATATTTCCTAAAATTGAATATTTATGAAGAATTTTATCCAAATTTTTAAAAATAATTAAATTCTTTGGGCAACTTATGAAAATATAATTGAATTCTTACAACGAATTTTATTAAAATTTTTTTAAAGAATTGAATTCTCATAAAAAATGTATTATTTGTGAAAATAATTGAATTCTTAAGAATAATTATATTGAAAATAAGTTAATTGTATAGGGTCATTTGGGGTAAATGTAAACAAGGGGTAAATGTAAACAGTTGATGTTTCAGCTAAATTTACGAATTTCAAAAGTAAGTACGACATCAATATTTTTACCTCAGCTCACCTACAAGATGTTCTGAGTATTGCCAATATTTTATTTTGACAATTGGCAATGCCATAGTGTGAGTTATTTTTTAATGCAAAAAAGATTGAAAATCAAAGTTTTACTGTTTCAGTATTTTGTCTCGCATTTGCATTTGCATAAAAATAAATTTAAAAATCAAACAAAAATATGTAATTCTTCCTTATTAATGCCCTAACAAAAATTGACTCTGATTTTCGTCAATTTAGTTAATAAATAATTAAGTGTTTACATTTGAGAATTCGAAAACTCGGGGTAAATGTAAACAGAACTTGAACTACATTTTAAAAGAAAATAATTGAATAAATTAGTTTCTATTTCACAATTTCATTAATTTGGCAATGTAAAATTACATAGAAAAGGAAATTAGGTCCTCTTTAAAAAAAATTTGATGAAAAAAATTTTTTTTTTTTAAATTTGATCAATTTTTAAAAATATTTTTAGGTTCATCCGCCATTTTGAAAATTTTAAATTTGACGTCAAATTCGTATTCAGCGACCTCAAAAACCCCCTAGTAGCCAGATTGAATCAAATTTGATCAATTTTTAAAAATATTATTTTTAGGTTCATCCGCCATATTGGATCCACCATTTTGAAATTTAAAAATTTGATTTTAGATTCTTATTCAGCAACCTTAAAAACTTTTTTTTACCAAGTTGAATGAAAATCTATTAAAATTTGTTCAAGTTATTTAAGTTTTTACATTACTAGTTTTGTAATGGTTGATTGTTTATTTTATATGATATTTATCAGTCAACTAGTTGACATCTACGAAAATTTTTTTTTCAGTTTTTCCATCCCTTAACACAGTAGTATACTTGAAATAACTTGTTTGTTAAATCTCGCTTAACTGTAACCACTGTAGAGTACTTAACCACTGTAGAGTGGTGTTTACATTCACCCCGAATTTTAAGAAAATTTCAAAATATCGGGGTAAATGTAAACAGTCATTTTTACTCGATTCAGGTGCATCAATATTTTTTTGTACCTCATAAAATTGTTCTAGGGAACTCTATATTTGAATTCTTTTGAGAAAATTCATTAAGAAATTAAAAATAATTGAATTGGTGCGAAGAAATTTATTTTAAAAAAATTGGTAAGTAATTGAATTCCTGTGAAATTTTTATTAAAATTTTGTTTGAATAATTGAATTTTCTTGGAAAATTTTATTAAAATAATAGATAAGTATTAAAAATAATTGAAATGAGGAAAATTTTTGAAAATGATCGAAATTTTGACAAGAATTTTATTAAATTTTTTGAAAATAATTGAATTTCGGAGAAGAATTTTATTATTTATAAAGATATAATTGAAATTTTGACCAGAATTAAAAAAATTTTTTGAACATATTTGAATTTATGCGAAGAAGTTGAATTGAATTTCTGTATTCAGTTGTTCTTAAAATTTCTATTTAAATTAATTAAAAATTGAAATTTTCTAAAAATTTTTAAATTGAAACCTTTGAAGTTCATCTACTTATGAAGATTGTAAACGCAGCTTTTTATTTTTTTATTTATTTGAAAAGAAATTATTGTCAGAAATAGAAAAAAATTAATGTTTTGTATTAGAATTCTTAACAAATTCATAGTTTATGAGGTAAACAAAAAAGTCATTAAAATTTAGAATTTTCTTATAAATTCTAAAAATTTAATTTTTTCCAGTACCTACTTTTAATAAAAATCCCTGACTTTTCCCTAATTTCCCTAACTTTTCCCTAAACCTAGATTTTTTCAGTGAGAGCGCGTATGTAATGCTAGTTCAAAACTCTTAAGTTTTAATGTAAGAAAAATAATAAATTCTTTTTACTAAACTTGCACTATATATGTAACTGAAAATTTTAGAAATTATTTTTAATACTTCTTTTAAGATTTTTCAATAATTGAAGGGCTACATAAAATAAGGGGACGAACGCGTGGTTGAAAGGGATAATATCAGGCAGGTAGCAGCGAGCGCCTCTTTCTAGATGCGCCATATTGGCCGCCATTTTGCATTTTTTTGAAAATGAAATATATGTTTTAAAAGTTAAAGAATGTATCTTTATTTAGAAAAAAAAATTACTTCGCTAAGTCATACCCGTTCCTTGCAAAAAATTGTCAAAGTTTGTGTTTCTTTTGGCCTCCGCAATGAGAACCTCCCCTTAATAGATACGGAAGTTTACAAGTAAATTAAAAAAATTATAAAATTAATATAGAATACAAACAAAATTAGTTAAAACATATTTTTCTCGAAGCGAGAAATAGTCAACTGAAAGCAATTAAATAATAAATTTAAATAGAAAACAATATATATATGAGGCATTTTACGTGAAATGTCCTAAGTTGAAATTTCAACTTCTTGAAAAAAATTGAAACTCAGGAAATTTGTTGTTCTATCAAGTAGAAATGTGACCCAAAAAACATTTTTGATTTTTTCGAAAATTTAGAGGGGGTTTTAAATGTTTAAATGTTTATTTATTTATTTATTTTTTTTATGTTTTTTTTATCAAAAATTTGAGTCAATTTTTAAAATATTAAAAAATAAAATTCACCATTGGAAAGAGGACGAAAAAACCTTTCAGAAACATATTCTACAAAATTTTTCCCATTAAAAGTATGTTCAGAAAAAATCCACAAATTGACTCCCCTCTACCCCCTCCAAATTTTCGAAAAAATCAAAAATGTTTTTTGGGGCACATTTCTACTTGATAGAACAACAAATTCCCTGAGTTTCAATTTTTTTCAAGAAGTTGACATTTCAACTTAGGACATTTCACGTAAAATGCCTCATATATAGAAAAATATAAAATAAATAATGTATTACTATTTTTATTACAAACAAGTGTTTTAATTTTATAAGTTCAAAACTTACAAACAAAATTTTTAAAAATTATGAAAGCAAAGCTTCCAAAATAAACAAGTTACATCGTGCACTTGACATTCGTCAGACGCGGTAGCGCACATCACGGAGGTTGCGCGCCCCATCAAAAAAATTCATAATTAACAAAATATTTGCTTAACCCGGCGAGTATGTGGCGCGAAACTGTTACACCGACTATGTGGTGGGCATGACATACCCAGACTGTAAATTTGCTTATAAATGTTACATATGGCTATATTAAGTTAATTTCTGGTATTATATTATAAAAAGGCATGTACTAAAATGTATTTTCTTAATTATTTATTTATTTATGATGACAAAAACAAGTCTTTGTCTTAATATTTATCATATGATTAAATAAAACAATAAAATATTTAAACTTTTATAAAATTAAATTTTCACTTTTATAAAGTTAGAACTTTAAACAGTATAGAATAAGAAGTATAATACTGCTTTTTAGAGTATATTACGATTCAATTTTCTTTCATTTAAAGGCAAAAAAGTCTCCCATGTTGTGCACATATAGGCAAAATGTTATGCCAAAATGAAGTTTACGTCCAAGTAATTTAAGACATAATTTGCACAACACTATCACCACATCACCATCTTCTCTTATGAACCCATAACTTCAGCTACTCGAAGTGCCAAAACGATATAGTGAAAATTTTTGGATTTAATAAGGTTTAAGTAAGTGTGGGGCATGACATGCCCAACCTCATACTCGCCGGGTTAAAACAATTTTTTCTTTTTGGTATTTAATCCTTACTAACTACTCTTCAAGTTCGTACTTATAAAATTGAATATGGTCATCTAGAACACGTTTTATTTTTAATTTGTTTATAATAAATAATTATTTTTTATAACAAATAAAGAGTTTAGATAGAGTAAAAATTATTTTCATATAGTTTGGAATTTCATAGTTAATTTGCAAAAAATATCATCAAGTTTCGTCAATTTTTGTCAAAGTTATCCATTTTTTAAGAATGTTATGCAGAAAATTTCAATTGTTTATAAAAAATAAACAATTGAACATTTTTTAATAAAATTTACAGGTTCTTTGCTACTGTATAAGTAGATATATCTCTTTGCACATTTACACTGATAAATTTCAACTTTTGAAAATCTAAGGTCCACTTAAGAAAATATAACCCATTTGTTTATTTAATTTTATATAAGAAATTTTAAAGAAATGTGGAACTTAATTTTTGATTATCAGGGGTCAACCAAAAAGAATCTTAGAATTTTATGTGTGATTATGGTATCCGGCGGCTCTATTGTAATATTTTTATTATTTTAAAAGAACTTTGAGGTGCTTTAGAACGAAATGACAGACTAAAAAGCAGACTGAATGTCCCATAGTATCCCTGTCCTCGCGGCACTTCCACTACATTGCCTACAATAATTAATATATACATTTTTTTTTATTATATATTAAAACGAAAATTCTTTATAATCTCGAAGTCTTATATTTTAAAATTTATTAATTACTTCATATAAAATTCAAGAATATCATTTTAAAAAATGATTAAACACGTGTCACCTATTTTCATATTTTATATTCTGCCAAAATGTATTCATTTTTGCACACTCACTACGAATAGATTACGCGCTTACACTCACTGTTTTACCGACGCTACAATAATAAATGAATAACCTTAAAACATTAAAGCAATAAGAATGTTCTGGTCTCTATCATGCAAATTATATAGTGGAGCAGAAAAATAATTGATTAACGGCTGTAACATAGTTGTCCACTACTGTCCCTTCTGTAAAATAATAAGTAAATACTTTATATCTCTTATAAGTCAATTATTAGCAAAAAGTTTCAATTCTTTAAGAAATCTGACAGCTTTCGTTGCATTCTAAATAACATATTTATGTTGTGAATCAAAAAAATAGCAAAATGTCCCGTATATTAGCTTTATTCTTATTATGTGGGTAAGAGTTTTTAAATTTAATGATAAGAAGTTATTTATATGAATATAATATAGATATTCTTAATATAATATTTGTCCCTTTTTATATACTGTTTCTGTTTCAAATGTCCCGTACTGTCCCCAAGTACCGTAACCAATCTTCTCTAATTTTTTGTATAAAAATAAAAAAAGTTTGTTGTCCACGCATTAGAATTAATATTTATTTATATAAACGCATCTTAACATTTACACAAAAATGGTTCATTTATCTAAAAACAAATAAAGTTGAACAAAAACCAAACAAAAGTGATCATATTCTCCCAAAAAACTGTCTGCCATTAAAAATATTTACGTCTAATGTTATAACCACTATCCCTTTCGATTTTCTAAAACATTAAATAATATAAAAAATTTGATAACAAACACAAAATCGAATATTCACATTTTAACTTTCCTGTAAACTATATTTTACCTTTTAAATGAAATGAGCCATGTACTCCGTGAATGTCAAGTCTGAACTTAAAATGACCCCCAGATCTCGAATCTGTGTTGATCGATTTAAGATAATGTTGTCAATAACGTAATTGCAACTTATAACAAGTATTTTTAGAGAAAGAAATTACTTAACATTTATTTATATTTAGAAAAAATTTATTTTGAGAACACCAAACCTGCAGAGCAACTAAGTCAAATAGAACATCAATATAATCTGTGTTTGAATTAATAGTTTTATAGATCTCTAAATCATCTGCAAAGAGTAAGAATTTACAAGATTTGAAAATAATGTCATTTCATTTTTAATGTCATTTCTGTATAAAAGAATTGACTTTCAAAAAAATTGTATATTTCTGTAAAATCAAAAAAATAATTTCCACTTGTTCACACAGTTTTTCTGAAATTCACTCATTCATTCACATAAAAAGTACAAAGGTTAGTAAAAACTGACTTTCCTGTGACAAATCCATGCTTCTCATCAATAATCTCTCCTGATACAGCGTGATAAAGTTCATCAGATACTATGCTCTGAAAAACATTGGATATAGTATTAAGAATGGTTATTGGCCTATAATTTCTAATATCATTTTTAGATTTGTCCTTGTAAATGGAAACAATAATACCAGTTTGCAATGACTTGGAAAAATACCTTTATCAACAGATCGATTAAATAAAATATGTAATGGTTCAACCGAAGATGAGCAGCATGACTTAATCACATATGGTGGAATACAAATACGAATGTCAAATGAATCAGAAACTACGTCATCACCAGTCATCTCATAAACCGATTCAAAATATGAAGCGAAGAAATCAGATATTCGTTTCTTATCACTCGTCGTGAAATCATCGAGCGTACTCAAATTAAATTCAAACAATAAAGGAGAATGAATGTTGTCTACTGGTAATAGTTCGTCATTTGATAAACTTACTTTAAACACTAATTAGTGTTACTGAAATTTACAAAAACAAGATCCAGTAAAGAGCCATGTACATTGAAAATATTATTCACTTGAACGATTTTAATAAAATCGAATCACTCATTGTGTTAAAAATTTGCGAATGCAATCCAAAAGAACCTAGTCTCGTAAAACAACACGAACGGTTATAAACAAATCACGACCTTACAGAAAATGGGATACTAGGATTTTGCTAGGACAGCAGTAGTTAATTTAATAACTTAGATAAAAATATAAGTAAATAAGTATCTTTTTTAATTCTTGCACATAGGTAACTTGCAGATAAAAATCCTCCAATTGAATGATGAATCCTTTTTCACTTTTTGTTTTCTTCTTCTTCTCCTCGTCTTGAAATCTTCTTTTATTACTTTCATTCCTGAAACAGAAACAGGTCTTTCATTCCCTTTATTTGTATTACTAAGTAGTAATACAAATTACTTTTCTCTCCTCCAAAGGAGAGAAAAGCTCCTCTTTACTCTCTAAGAAAAAATAAGGGTCGCTTCTTTTTTCATCATAACATGGAGTCACTTTAGTCCCCAAAGAAAATGGCTTCTGTTTCTCTTTCCCTCTCAGGGTGTTAGAGAAGGGAAAGACACTTAAACTCTGGAAGGGGAAAAAGTGACTTCTGACTGAACCACTTGGGAAGTTTCTTTCCCTTTCCCTCCTTCAAGTTGACTCCAATAAATTAGAAAAATATTTCCTACACCCAGAAATAAATTTATTGAATTTTTAAATACTTCTAAATTTTAAAAATGTTTAAATTACTTTATGTAGAAATAACAATTTATAAAATATTGTGTAACTTTCAGATTTTTGTAAAAACAAATATATTTACACTTTAATAAATTTATGTACAATTTAAAAAAAATTGACCTTCTAAATATGAAGTTGTATTTATTTTTCCTTAAAATTTTAATAAAATATTTGCAGGTTTAAATAAAATTAGTTATATCATTTTTATTTCATTTTATTAAAAAAAACTTGATTTTGAAACAAATATTTTCAATGAATAGAAATTTTATTCTTTTCAACAAAAAAAACTAGAATTTACAATAAATATTTTTATGAATGAAAATTTAATTATTTCTAATAAAGAAATAGATTTTGGAATAAATATTTTTCAAATATAATGTTTAACAAACTAGATTTTAAAATAGGTAAATATTTTATAAATTTATAAATTTTATGATTTTTAACAAATTAAATTATTGTAGAATAAATGTTTTGAATAAACAAATTTTTTGATTTCTACAAATTATATTTATTTATTTATTTATTTAAGTCTCAGCCCATAATCACAAGGATCATTAATGGGCAATACAAACAAGATATTAAAATATAAAACATTATTATAATATTGAAACAAATGATAAAGTTTTTGAAAATGCGAAGTATTATTTGATTGACAATAATTACTCGTAAAAATAGTAGATGTAAAAAGATCAATATCGAGATAGTGATTAAGGATTAATGTTGCTATGGAAAAATTCACTAGAGTTAGACTGTTTTAAGTATTCAACAAAATGATGAATATTAACATCCCCAAGAACGAGTAATTTAGTGTTAAGTTTAAAGATTAATCATAAAAATATTCAAATATTTCACAAAATAAATTATTGTTAGGTGATAGTGAAATGTACATCAATAAAATTATAAACTTTGTATGGTTGAGAAAAATTTAAACAGTTATAAAATTCACAAACATATATTTACATATATTTACGAACATATTATATTTTAAATTTAAGAAAAAATTTTTAATTAAAATAAAATTTTTCCAAGTGTAGGTATGCGAGAAAAAAGATAGAAATAGTGGTAGACAGAAGAAAGTAGAAAAATATTTATTTCTACACCTGGAAAATAACTTTACTGAATTTTTAAACGCTTCTAAACTTTCAAAAATGTATGCTTTACTTTATGTAAAAATAAAAATTGATTATAAATTGAGTTTCTTGAAAGTTTTAATTTATGTAAAATCCAAATAAAATTTTAATAAACATCACAAAAATAACGTTAAATTTATTTTTCCTTCCCATTTTTAAAAAATATCTTTATGCTTTAATAAAATTAGTTCCATAATTTTTTTTTACATTTTCAACAAACCAAATTTAGAATAAATATTTTTAATAAATGAAAATTTAATTTGAACAGAAAATTAGATTTTTTAAGAAATATTTTCAATCAATAAATATTATGATTTTTAACTAAATAGATTTTAAATTAAAAACAAAATTTTTTTGAATATCAATAAAATATATCTAAGCGTAGGAAGAAAAGAAAATTAAACATTATAGTTACAATTACTGTGATAAGTTGTGTTTGATTCTGTCAAACTTTATACCAGAAAACGCCATAAATTCACATCTCTGATTTAGAGATTTGTTAATTTCACAAATTTTTTTTATATGAATTCGGTACCTACATTGTGTTTTAAGTTAATCAGTGACAAAAAAGATTTAAACCATTTTAATTAATTAAGTATTAATTTTATTTTCAAATATCCAAATAAAAGCGAAGGTCTGTGAAGGAAGGTCTGTGAAATTTTAAGGTTACAATTGTCGCCCGACAAAATACGGCACTGACTGATTTAAATGACGTGAAATAGGTAAATAAACATTTTTCAACCACTTTTTCTCTAAACACAGACACTTTTTACAAAATAGGCCAACATACAATGGGTAAGAATCTTCTTAATAACCTAAATTCAAAAGATTGTTTAAATTCATGCAGAAACGCGGTTGTCAAGCGGTTGTAAAATGTAAAATTGGAAATGATTGGAAAGTAATGTAATGACAGACAACAAGAAGCGGATTACTGCCAGTCGCCAGAAGAGGGCAGAAGCATGCAGAGAGCACAATGGTCCAGCTGTTATATTCTTAGCATTACATCACTTTCCAATTTTACATTTTACAACCGCGTTTCTGCATGAATTTAAACCATCTTTTGAATTTAGGTAATTAAGAAGATTCCTACTCGTTGTATGTTGGCCTATTTTGTAAAAAGTGTCTGTGTTTAGAGAAAAAGTGGTTGAAAAATGTTTATTTACCTATTTCACGTCATTTAAATCAGTCGGTGTCGTATTTTGTCGGGCGATAATTGTAACCTACAAATTTTACAACCTTCCAACGCCGTTAACCCTCAGGGTACTGACTATAAAAATGTAACGTTCCGTACTGACATGGGTTAGCGTAACCCAGCAACTTTGATCGCCTGTATCTTGGGCTGTAATTGATGAATTTAAACTCTTTTTTTTGTAATCTGTTTACAATTTCCACAGGAATATGCCGGATTTGTCGGATTAGTGATATTTTTTTATTTATAAAAGTTATTGTCAAAAATACAAATGGTTTTCAAAAAATTTTCATGAAAAAAAATATTTTTTTCAAAAGCTCGTATTTTTATGAAAAAAAAGATAAAATCATTTTATATAGGTGTTTTGGAAAGGTGAAAAGTTGATCTTTAAGATAGCGTTAGCCGTTTTTTAATTAATCTTAAAAAGTATATTTTTTTTTAGATTTGAAAATGCTCTATTTTTGACATGTAAAAAAAAGTCAAACGATAAATTCATTAAAAATATCGCGAAAATTTACAAACCCAAATTCACCAAATTTACAAAATCCTTCCGCTTTACACTTTATGAACTTTTAAATGTAATTTATGAATAATTTTCGATTAATTTAATGAGATTTTACAATTCACAAAAACATGGATTTTATAACATAGCGTACTGACTGGGTATAATTCACCCGAATACAAATTTCAATAATTCGCAGCTTGAACAGCAAGTGCCGACCGGCTCTGCCAAATCAGCTACTTTCGGTTCTAATCTCAAAGTTTTTTCCCCCCCTGGTCCGAGCCGCCTCCATCGATTTGTTTAGAAATGGCGCAACTTTCAAAATTCGCCTGGGTTACGCTAACCCAGTCAGTACCCTGAGGGTTAAAACAAAAAAATGAAATAAAAATATAAAATTCGTATTGCGTTTTAAAAATATCCAACTACTTTTTTATACTTGTCAATGTATAGTTCATACAGGGAAAACAATATAAATATTTTGTGAATAATTCTCACTCTAAATTGTGATAAATTATAAATTCTTATTACATCGAGTTATTACAAAAATAAGAATTATATAAATATACGACTAAAATTTTTAATATTGTTTATTCAAATAATATATTAGATTTGAATTTATTTAAGTAAGTTGATAGTTTAGAACATATGTTCCACATGTCATAAAATTTGAGATTCCTAATATCATTTTTAGGCATAAGAAATACGTGTTCTTCACAATACTAATATTCGGATTAGATATAATACCAAATTTCAGTTTTAGTGATCTGCTTACATCTTACGTCCGATTCCAGTGATAGGTTATGCCTAAATCTCAGATTTAATCTCTAATTTAGAGATAAATTTTTTTCCGTGAAGAAAACAAAAATAGTCGTAATTGACTTACTTTTTTTCCTTGAAAGAAGACTCCAGTAAAGTTACAGCTGAATGATGATTCCTCTTCATAAACGACGACGAACATCTTGAGTGTGCACTGCTGCACAGTCGATGCAAAAATGCCCGAAAGATGGTAACTTCCAAAAAGTGGAATGTAGGCGCCGGAGTGGGGAGAACGAGTGTAAGCGTGAACGACCACAGCTTCTCACTCGCTCTCAATACTCCCACTCCTCCGACTTACGTTCCAGTTCTAGGAAGTCCCCTCCACCTTTGTGGCAGACTCAAGTCACCTGTGTAACCACGCCTACTCTTACAATTTAAATTATAATACATTTCTCGGGTAGTAATTGTCTTTAAAGGATAAAATTTTGTTTTTGTATACCTATTCCCTTTTTGAATAATATGTTCTGGTACCTATTATAACATTATCATCTGCATCATTTAATTCACCATTGCCAACTTTAAGTAAAAAATCTACAAATTATGTTTCTTGTGGTAAAGCTCTCATATTATGATAAAGTTAATGTGTATTTTTTAAAATATTTCCATAGTTTACTATTTTTTATTAATAAATTTACTATTTCTGATCTAGTATCCCGTTCTTTAAGGTATTTGTCGCGTAAATTCGTTTTCGTCAGATTTTTTTTAAATTTCACATAATTATTCTTTGGATATTTATCTACAAAATAAGGCCTATTAAAATAAAATTGACCGTCTGTAAGTCTCAAAAAATGAAATCAAAGTTTCGATTTTTAACATGTAAGGTATAGGAAAACCATATGAAAACCACAGATTTTTAATTTTTGCACTTATACTAATCGTCAGATTTTTTAGAAAAACTTAAGTTTTATTTATTGAACCAAAATGAACTTTTATAAAAAAAATGAAAATTTTTCACCGTCTTGTTTAAAAGATATTTAACGTCAAACTTGAAAAATTATTTTAACAATTACTGTAAATGACAGGTGAATTCGTAAACGTGGCAATAGCGCTTGTTAAATACTACAGCTTGTCTGCTACTTTTGGCGCGAAATTTTAAAGACGGCCATACGCCAAACTTGTGACGTTGCCACGATCGTTTTTTCATGCGAGAGGTTATGAATATACATTGAGAACATCTGTATGTCAAACTGTACGTCCGTAAAAGTTTTTCGGAAACTCGCATTCATAATCGTTTCATAAGTACAGTCAACGGATACAAACTTTTGACAGTGACCAGTCGCGCGACAAATACCTTAATTGGTAAAGTTTGTCGAAAATCTACGCCTAGAATTACAATTTTACAACCAAAAGGTTTGTTGGAATTCATTATATCTCTTAATAGATAATCCATAATTTCTAAAGAATATTTTGGAGCCATTGGTGCTTCATCCCAAATAAAAACATCTATATTTTTTAAAAACAGGCCTTCTTTACATTGAACTTTAATGTTTGAAGATGAATCACTGTATAATGGAACGGGTAAGCCTAAAACTTTATGAACAGTTTTTCCATTAGGAAGCAGAGTCGCAGCTATACCTGTAAATGCCATTTTGCAAACATTTATTCCTTTACTTCTTAACAAATGCCATAGCGTAATGTATAAAAATGTTTTTCCAGATCCTCAAAAATCATCAACATATAAGTACTTAGAACCATCAAAAGAAGAATCCTTTAGGGCATCAAGGACATAATCAACTACAAGTTTTTGTTTTACATTTAATTTAGCATAATTCTATTCTCCTATGTTAATATGTTCTGCAGTATTTATATCATTAACTTGTTCAGTAAAAATTTCATCTTGTATATCTAATAACCCCTGAAAGTCAGTTAAATTATAGCCTTCATTAAATAACATTGTTTTAATATTTCTATAAGCCCTTTGTTCAGCTTCAATGTCGTTAATTTTTTAATAATCTTTTGACATTTGACCCTTAAATTGTTCCCATAGTTTTTCCGGATGTACAGGATGACAATGAATTAAAATTCTTGTGAATAATTGGCAATGTGAATGAGGCATCATCCATAATGCAGCTTCTTCCTTTGTCCTAATCCACTCACTATCATCTTCTATAAGTCCTAATAACAAACAATCAGTTGTAAAAGATTTATAAACAACTCCATTAACAGTTCTCAAACTTTCAAAAGAAGTTGCTCCTTTTACTGTAAGCAACAACAATCTAAGGTGAAATAACTCCAATTGATGTGGATTAACTAAATACATTCTTCCCAATACTTTTTCTTTGCGAATTCTTTGTTTCCATTCAAGAGATTTTGTTACCTATGTATAATGCTCTGGTATTTCTGAATAATAATACTTTTGAGCATTACTATCTCGTTGGTTAAGTTTAAAATAATCCAGAAGTTTTGTATTTTTATTTAAATCAAAAGAAATGCCGTTACTATCTTTTTATTCTTGAATAATAACATTCTGTTCATTTGGCAAATGTATGGGTAAGCGATTAACGCATTAATGAGAATATATTTATATAAATATATTGAGAATATATTTATATAAATATATATAAATATATATTTATATAAATATTTAACAGATTTGATACTCGAAACTATTTCTACATTAATATGGCAATTAAATATTTCTGAAAGTTTAGGGCAATACGGAACAACATTGGAATTATCAACAATAAATCCATTTTATGTAAAAATAGGATTGATATTTTCATCAGGAATTTCTGCAGAAATATAACGATCAACACTTTCAACTGTTAATATTTTAGAACTTTCTTTCAATATAACTAACAAATGAATGTGTGGCAATCCTCGCTTTTGAAATTCAATAACATAAACATAAGATTTGACTTCTCCAAATAATTTATTATCAACAATAAGTTTAAGTAGATGTTTTACTTTTAATGCGAAAACCCTAGTTACTATATCAGGTCTGTCAGCATCAGTTTGATAGGGGAATAAATTTCCCTGTATCTCTTTCCAATTTGGATTACACGTCATTGTGATAAATAAATCTGGCCTACCATGAAGAGAAACAATAGCCATCGAATCCTCATATTATAGCATCATATTGCGAGGTGATCCTATAAAAGTAGAAGGCAATATAAGCGTTTTTCCCACGTGTACATCATTTTCCAACTCATGATTGTGTAAATAATCTATCAGTCCTTTATATGTTTCAGTTCTAAATTAAGCTTGATTATTTGCACAAAACCTTAATCTATCTTTTTCTATTTTTACATAATTGTCAACCACCCATTGTTGAAACAATCTACGTCCATATAAAAATTGATTAAATTCTTTATCTCTTACAGCAATTTTGTATTAAATGTAGGCAAACCTAGAAATAGTACGATTTCTACTTTTGTAATCACTATCACTACAAATAATATTAATATTATAACCCTTTTTTCCAAGTGGATAAAATATGGAATAAATCCATGGTTCAACATTCGGATCTAAATTACTAACCAATTTCAATTCATTTGTAGATTTATTATAAACCGTTACATAAGATTCTGGTATTTCTCCTTCAAAGTTTGTATTATGTAGATATTGTGTATGCATTAGAATTTCTCATAATATTTTCTATAGATTTTAAAACGTTTTCATTCAAATTTTCCATTTTTGTTAATCTGTATCTGATTGATTCCTCAGGGTCATAAATAAATAATTGACCAAAACATGGATCTTCACCTTTATCCGGATATAAAGCACTATTAATTTGATAGTAAATTTGACCTTGAATTTTGTAACAGAATGGTCCTCTTCTTCTGCCATTAAAATTAATTAGATTAGCATTTAAAGATGCAAATGAAAAAGAATTATTATACAGCCTTATATTATTTTTAAACTGACCTGATTTTTTATGAAACCCTTCTAACGAAAGCCTTAATTCATTTAGATATTGTATTTAAGTTAACACAACACCTCCATGACTACAGCAGTCATTAAAACTAATTTTTTTACCAGCAACTTTTTCATCTTTAAAATGTTTAATGTAAGGTTCTCAGCATATTCTATTTTGGATTCGACTTTAAGTTTTTTCTTAGTTGAAGTGTGTTTTTTACCTAAATAATTTACGTTATCAATTGTACGTTTTAATTTTTGCCTCTCACGGTAATTTTTTTGAATATCAGCCCTACTTTCTTTAAGTGTTTTTGATTCAATATTTCCTTCATTTATTTCACTTATTATTCTCAGGAAAGAAATGGATGTGTATGCTTCCTCTGAATAATTTGCATTATCAATTTTACGTTTTAATTTTTGCCTCTCACGATAACTTTTTTGAATTTCAGCCCTACTTTGTTTAACTGTTGTTGATGCAATACTCCCTTCATTTATTTTATTTATTATTCTCGGGAAAGAAATGAAATTGTGTGCTTCCTCTGAATAATTTGCATTATCAATTTTACGTTTTAATTTTTGCCTCTCACGATAACTTTTTTGAATTTCAGCCCTACTTTGTTTAAGTGTTGTTGATGCAATATTTCCTTCATTTATTTCATTTATTATTCTCGGGAAAGAAATTTTTTTCTTAATAGAGTTTTTAGAAAAGTTTGATTCTCCATACTGAAGTTGAATATCTTTTTCATTTAAAAGGCAATTCCAGTCATAAACAACTATACAAGATCTACTATTAGAAAGTTGAACAGAGGGAAATTTACATAAACTATTGTTTTAGAACATTAACATTAAATGATTTCTCATATTACAATATGAGAATATATATATATAAAATATATAGATATATGAGAATATATACTATATAGTAGTTGACAAAGTGGGGCATAATATTAAAAAACAACGTTTGAATGCTATTGCATATACTCCACAAGAAAGACTGTATTCTGGTTGTTGATCAACAGTTGTGAAAACTACTGGTGGTTCAAAAGAATATAATCTAATTAAATAATCTCTTTGATAATGATTTAAACTTTTTTTATTAAGACTGTCAAAAATGTAAAGGCTCATTCTATCATAATAAGTACAAATCCAATGACCAGATTTATAAGATCCACTAAAAAGTATTTGAATGTGCTGCTTACTTTTCTCGATTAAAACTATCAAATCAAGTGTTTGTAAACACAAAGTATTTTGCATATTATAAAAAAATTTGATTGTCTTCCCAATAGCTTTTGAAATTCAAACATATGATCATTTTTATCATTTCTCCTTCAGTGACAACAATACTTAAATCATGAGTAGTCAAATTAACAGTTTCTCCTTTGTTAGACATTGTTCTTTTATTTTATAAAATTTATTTATATCAAGGAATTAAAATTTTTAAATAGTAATATTACATTAGAATTTTAACATCAAGTTTTATATATTTAATTATAAATTTTATAATTTTCTTTTATCCAATTTTACCAAATTTTGCCTCTTATAGAAAATAATAACAAATTTACAATTCTCTCCTTATTCAAAACTTTCAAATTTTTCCTTCTATCCAATACAACGAATTTCCAACTTTTCCTTTTATCCAATTTAACCAATTTCCAGCTTTGTTTTTATCCAATATAACCAATTTTTAATTTTTCCTTTTATCCAATTTCACCAATTTCCAGCTTTTTATCCAATATAACCAAATTCCAATTTTGCCTTTTAGCAAATTTAACCAATTTCCAGCTTTGTTTTTATCCAATATAACCAATTTTTCCTTTTATCCAATTTAACCAATTTCCACCTTGGTTTTTATCCAATATAACCAATTTCTAATTTTTTCTTTTATCCAATTTAACCAATTTCCAGCTTTGTTTTTATCCAATATAACCAATTTCCAATTTGGCCTTTTATCCAATTTAACCCTTTTTCAGCTTTTTTATCCAATATAACCAATTTCCAATTTTGCCTTTTATCCAATTTAACCAATTTCGAGCTTTGTTTTTATCCTATTATACTTACTATTCACTAAATCACTATTTACTAATTCACGAAGTATTCACTAATAATTCACTTATTTAACTTTATATTCACTCACATTTAGTGAGTGAATTCACCAGTGAAGTATAAAGATTTTTGAATTGAATTTTCGTTGAAGACACGTAGAACGTGTCCCAAGGAAAATAATCTACGATATGATTTTTAAATTAAAAAAAATTTCGTTTTTATATTTAGGTGGTAGGCCCTAAGCGTGAGTGTCGTCTTCGCACCCGTAGATTGATTCTGAGGCCAATATATATATCTCCCTATTATATAAAAACATTTCGCCGCCGCCGCAGAGTCAGGATTTCTAAGGGCCCCTTATAGTAAAGGGAACATAGTCATGGTTGGCCCACTGTTAAGGTAGGTCTATAGTCAGAAACAAGTTACATTTGACCTAAATTCAGGTCAATTTAAAGGGCAGTTTTAACCTACAGGTAAAAAATTGACAAACTAATCCCTCTGCCCTTAAAATTTATGTCAATTTAAAGGTCAGTTTTAACCTACAGGTAAAAAAATGACAAGCAATTCCCTCTGCCCTCAAAATGTAGGTCAATTTTAAGGGCAGTTTTGACCTAAACGTCAAAAATTCACATACAATTCTCTCTGACCTCAAAATGTAGGTCAATTTTAAGGGCAGTTTTAATCTATAGGTAAAAAATTGACAAACAATTCCCTCTGCTCAAAAAATTTAGTTCAATTTTAATGGCAGATTTAACCTAAACGTCAAAAATTCACAAACAATTCTTTCTGACCTCAAAATGTAGGTCAATTTTAAGGGCAGTTTTAATCTACAGGTCAAAAATTGACAAACAATTCCCCCTGCTCGAAAAATTTAGGTCAATTTTAAAAGATTTTGACCTAACCGTAGAAAATTGACGAAGAATTCCCGCTGTCCTCAAAATTTAGTTCAATTTTCAGAGCAGTTTTTATCTACACCGTATAACAATTTTAGAGAAAACTCCTTCTGACTTGACCTTTCCTCAAAATTTAGGTCAAATTTGACATATTTTTAACCTACTTATCAAAAAAGCAAATTAATTAGGATATTTCAAGAGGTCGTTACCTTATATTAAAATTTGACAAAATTTTTGACCTATAGGTTAAAAGAAGCTTGACTTAAAATTTAATAGTAAGTTTAAATCAATAAAAGATGTTATAAACTGTCATCTATTTTTAAAAATTTTATTAAAATTTATTTCCCTTTAGAGGAAAACATAACCTCAAACTTAGTTTAAAAGTTATAGGTGAGGGAGTAAAAATAAAACGCCAAAATTAGGTCAAAATAATAGGTGGGAAAGCAAACATAACTTTAAAAATAAATAGATTCAAAATACAAGTCAAAATTTAATCTAATTATTCACATATAGGTTAAAAAAAGGTCAATAACAATTGTTTCATTACTTCGAAATCCATGTGTACTTTGTCATATACTTATTGTAATTTATTATGATGCATTCTTCATATTAAAAAAACATTATTTGAAATTTTTTAAAATTAAAATAAATATAAAAAATACAGATAGGGTGTTGTATGTAATTTATTATGATCCATTTTTTTCTATGGATGTGTCAACTAAAAAATGGATGTGGTATATGGATGTGATAACCTTAAAAATGGATATCCCGTATTTTTCAATATATATGGTTGTCCCAACCATGCAGTTTTTGCCGTGTAAGAAAACATTATTTTAAATTTACAAAAATTTGAATTAAAATAAATATAAAAATAGAGATAGGGGGTTGGCGCGCGAAGCGCGCAGGGGGGCGAAGCCCCCCTAGTATATATATATATATACTTTTATAATTGAAACACAAAAGGTAACGTCTGGGTAACGGCGGCGGTAACGCTGGCTCTGGTAACGGCTACCTTTCTTTCTTTCTCTAAAGGCAATATAAATAAGAATGTCTCTCTTTACGTAATTTGCATATCTACTCGTTTCATATTAAGGATCACTTTCTAATATAATAATAGTAATAAAATAATAATAAAATCACTGCACCACATTTGGTAATTTAATCACAAAATTCACTTAAATAATTATTTCACTCCGCTTGCTGTATTTTTAAGGACTTCCGGCTCCTGTGAGTTCCTGCTTTCCTTACGATGAAAGAAGAACGACTTCGGTGCAGCGTAACCAAAAACCATTTGCTTGCTGTGTCACTGCATGAAAAATTTCGAAATTAATAAGAGAAAAGGAAAAGTTTACATTTTAAAACAAATATTAGTCTCTAAAGACAAATTTAGCGTGTTTTGGCGTATTAACAACTTTCGTATTATACCCGTCGGTAAGGTAGGTCCCGTTACCACTGAATAACAGCCTTAATTATATTCTACTAAGTTCATATTATCTCCATCGGTAAGGTAGGTCCCGTGATCACTGACTAACAGCCTTAATCATATTCTACTATGTAATGTAGTTCGTATTATCTCCGTCGGTAACGTAGGTCCCGTGACCACTGAATCATATTCTACTACTTATACCCTGGTTACTAAAAATAAACAATAATTCAAAATATCACTCCCTTTCTTTAAAGAATAATATAGAAGAAAATAACTAACAATTACTTTAATACAGAAAAAAAAATTTTTTCCTAAAGAAAAAATTGCTCTCGTTAGAATAATAGAATTCTCTCTTCTCTTTAGAAAAGAAACAAAATGTTCTTCTTAAAACAAACGAAATAAAAATAATTTCCTTTCCTGCTTGTTATACTTCCGCTATGTTTTCTTTTGCCATTTGACAAACATTGTGCAACATTTTTATTCTCTGAATGCAAAGTGCACTTCAGGTCACATGACACAATCGATTGTAAGAAGAGGAACGTGTACAATGTAATCAAATGTCAAGTAAGAAAATTTTTGTTATGTTTTGTAAAGTTTGTTATTATTATCATAATCATTAAAATATTAACTCTATTTTTTTCCAAATCGAAACAATTTTTTTTGGTAAGGATATTTAAAGTTTTTCATTTTTATTTCGATTTTTATGATATTATACTCCGGTTACTTTAAAATAAACGCTATAGAATATTTTTTTATGCTGAAAATATTGTCTGGTACTATTTAATGTAGTTTTGTCACTCCATGAGAAAAAAAAACTTAGAGGTAAAATTTTAGGTTATGTTTAATAATAGTTAAAAAAAAGTTATCAATAAATTTTAAAAAATGTGCCAGGTTTGTTTTTAAATACTTTTTAAAATGAAAAAATAAAAAAAGTAAACAAAAAATAAAAGACTATGTATCTTAATTTTTTTCAACCCCACAATTCCTTTTTTCCTCAACTAGAAACAATTAAATAAACATTCATCTTTATCGGCAATAATTTAATTCTACAGCAATAAAGTAAAGAAACTGGAAAAATTGTTTATTTTAAACAGAAAAAAATAAGACAATAACTCAATGTAGTCTTTTTAAAAAGAGAAGAGGGAGAGCATTCGATATAATTGAACATAGACGGTACTTTATTAAATTCTAAAAGTCTGTACCGAACTGCATTCCGTTTCACAATATCACCTCACTTATTATGTAACTTTGCATTACGGTTTTCTAAAAATGACAGTTAAGATTTACGACTTCAATGACACATTGACACTTTGAATACATTACTTAAATATTACTCTTTTTTACGTTCACAATTATAATTTAATCTATTAACACTTTGTTTCTATACTTTCGCAAAATTAAAAAATTATTTCTATTTATATTAATATTAATTTTATTTTAATTTAAAAATATTTTTATTTATTTTATCTCTCCCTATTATATAAAAACATTTCGCCGCCGCCGCGGAGTCAGGATTTCTAAGGGCCCCTTATAGTAGAGGGAACATAGTCAAGGTTGGTCCACTGTTAAGGTAGGCCCATAGTCAGAAACAAGTTACATTTGACCTAAATTCAGGTCAATTTTAAGGGCAGTTTTAACCTACAGGTCAAAAATTAACAAACTAATCCCTCAGCCTTCAAAATTTAGGTCAATTTTAAGGGCAGACATAACCTACAGGTAAAAAATTGACAAACTAACCAATATTCCCTCAAACTTTAAGTCAATTTTAAGGATAGTTTTGACTTAAAAGTCAAAATTTGATAAACTTATCGCTCTGCCCTCAAAATTTAGGTCAAATTTAAGGGCAGTTTTAACCTACAGGTCAAAAATTGACAAACAATTCCCTCTACCATCAAAATTTAGGTCAATTTTAAGAGCAGTTTTAATCTACAGGTAAAAAATTGACAAACAATTCCCTCTGCTCGAAAAATTTAGGTCAATTTTAAAGGCCGATTCAACCTACAGGTCAAAAATGACAAACAATTACCTTTGCTCTCAAAATTTACGTCAATTTTAAAGGCAGATTTAACCTACAGGTCAAAAATTGACAAACTAATCCCTCTGCCCTTAAAATTTATGTCAATTTGAAGGGCAGTTTTAACCAACAGGTAAAAAATTGACAAGCAATTCCCTCTGCCCTCAAAATGTAGGTCAATTTTAAGGGCAGTTTCGACCTAAACGTCAAAAATTCACAAACAATTCTTTCTGACCTCAAAATGTAGGTCAATTTTAAGGGCAGTTTTAATCTACAGGTCAAAAATTGACAAACAATTCCCCCTGCTCGAAAAATTTAGGTCAATTTTAAAGGCAGATTCAAGCTACAGGTCAAAAAATGACAAACTCTGCTCTTAAAATTTAGGTCAATTTTAAAGGCAGATTTAACCTACAGGTAAAAAATTGACAAACTAATCCCTCTGCCCTTAAAATTTATGTCAATTTAAAAAGATTTTGACCTAAACGGAGAAAATTGACGAACAATTCCCTCTGTCCTCAAAATTTAGGTCAATTTTAAGAGCAGTTTTTATCTACACCGCAAAAATTGTCAAGAAAACTCCTTCTGACCTGAGCTTCCCTCAAAATTTAGGTAAAATTTGACATTTTTTTAACCTACTTATCAAAAAAGCAAATAAATTAGGATACTTCAAGAGGTCGTTACCTTATATTAAAATTTGACAAAATTTTTGACCTATAGGTTAAAAGAAGCTTGACTTAAATTTTAATAGTAAGTTTAAATCAATAAAAGATGTTATAAACTGACATCTATTTTAAAAATTTTATTAAAATTTATTTTCCTTTAGAGGAAAACATAACCTCAAACTTAGTTTAAAAGTTATAGGTGAGAGAGTAAAAATAAAACGTCAAAATTAGGTCAAAATAATACAGTACCGTCCGAAATTGTCAGTCCACCCATTTTCAAAGGAATGACAAAAATTTTTTAACATAAAATTCATGAAAAGTAAAATTTTTTTTGGTTTATATTTTGAAAGACGATAAAATTTTGAAAAGAATAAGACCTTACAGAAGTCATTTGGCCAAAATTTGTAGAAGATATTCTTAAAAATCGTCATTTTCAATGTTTTACAAAAATTTGAATAACTTCTAAAATAATGAACGCTTTTTAATAATCTTAGGCTTATTTTAAAGACCATTTTCTACAGAATAAGAATTACTTATAGGCATTAACCTGTAATTTTTAACTTGTAATAAGCATGACGTCAAAGTTGGACAAAAAAATTCAAAAAATTTGAAATAATATTATTAAAAGAAAAATAATTTTTGAAATTCAAACATATATTTTTATTAAATTTTCTTGAAAAATCTACACCATATCATGTTTTATATATGTTCTAGAATAGTTTTTAGTACAAAAAATTGATTTCAAATTTTTCCAATTTTTTTGTCTAATTTTGACGTCATGCTTATTCCAAGTTAAAAATGACAGGTTAATGCCTATAAGTAATTCTTATTCCGTAGAAAAAGACCTTTAAAATAAGCCTAAGGTTATTAAAAAGCGTTTATTATTTTAGAAGTTATTTAAATTTTTGTAAAACATTGAAAATGACGATTTTTAGGAATATCTTCTACAAATTTTGGCCAAATGACTTCTGTAAGGTCTTATTCTTTTCAAAATTTTATCGTCTTTCAAAATATAAACCAAAAAAAATTTTAGTTTTCATGAATTTTATGTTAAAAAATTTTTGTCATTCCTTTAAAAATGGGTGGACTGACAATTGCGGACGGTACTGTAGGTAGGAAAGCAAACATAAATTTAAAATTAAATAGAGTCAAAATATAAGTCAAAATTTAATCTAATTTTTCACATATAAGTTAAAAAAGGTCAATAACGATTGTTTCATTACACGGAGAAAAAGGAATAGTTGACACATCCAGATACATGGATATCACAGCCATATTATATTGAAAAATACGGGATATCCATAGTTAAGGTTGCTGCATCCATATTCTATGGCTGGCTATATGGGTGATTCTCCCGAAATACTCCTTTTTGTGAGTTACAAACAGAAAAGAAAAAAAATTATTATTTATGGATTAATGCAGTCAATTATATTGAGCTTTCAAAAATCTACCACCTCTATAGCATGATCATGCTAACTTTTAGCTTTTAAAGTATATATTTTAAATTAAAATTTACAAAAAAATTAAGAGGTTAAAATTTGGCGCCGGCGTTTTTTATTATATATATTTTTCTATTTACAAAAAATTATTTAAAAATTATAATTTATTAATATTATCTGTAAATTTTATAGATTTTGAAATACTTACAGTTATCAAAAATCTCTTTAAACAATTGTCAAAAATTATTTTTCATACATTTTAGGTTCACTTTTCACTGGCAGTTTGTAAACAACCGACAATCATATCAATTTTTAATTTTTATTCAAAAAAGTGAGAGGAATAACGGGTGAGAGGAATGACGATTTCAACATTTTTTAATTTTATTTAATTGACAAATAATTTTCCTCCAGCTTAGAATGCCCTATCATGTTTATAAAGGATAACTTTATGTGAAAAAAATTTGCGATCAATTTATATATATTAATATTGTTTTTATTAGGGGTGAGAGGAATGACGCTTTAGGTTGTGAATCTCTGCTTATGTCTCAATTTTAATTTTTTTAACGCAAAATAATGACATTTTTTAAAAAGTAACTTAAGAAATTAATATTAGAGATGTTAATTTAAATATTGATCACAATAATTAAGCAATATCTCTACCCACAGCAAAAATATTGGATAATATTCAACGAGTGAGAGGAATGACGCGGTACTACATGACAAATTTCATTTTCTATATTTAAAAAAACTACACGACATATTTTATTTATATTTTTGAAAATTATTCTTAAATATCATAACTTTTAGAAAAAATTAATAAAGTACCAATTTTCATGTTTTAAATAATTGTTTTACCTATTGAAAAAATGAAAAGCACTTAGATGACAGGTTAGAAAATCGATTTTGAGGTGGTAAAATATTTTAAAAATGTATTAAACAATAAAATTTTACAACTTTTTCTTGCAGAACATTTAGAAAAAGTGATAAAATAGGGAAATATGACTTGGTATTTTCCCAAATGATTATAATTATTTAGAAAATCTTGATTACATGCAAAATGAGGTTTTTTGGAGAATCACCCATATATTGTTGGAGCAGCAAAAGATCTATGGTTGGGTGATCCATAGTAATGGAAATGGGAAACAAAAAATTGGAATCACTCAATTAATTAAATTCAATGTCACTTGAGATATTTTATACACGGAGAAAAAAATGCTGTTGAATCAATGACATATGGGTTTGATTCATTGAATAGTGTCATAACGGGCTGCCTAACGTATATGCTGTTGTTTTGAAAGCACCGATTCTAATGATTCGATAGTATCACTTTCTTTGAAACAAAAGCATATTTCTCAAATTGACAGCATACTATGTTAATTCGAAGGTGAATCCTTTTGAATGAATAAACAAAATTTTTTAATTTAACAGTATATGCTTTTGAGTCAATGACTATAACTTTTAAATTTAAAAGCATCATTTTTATGATTCAAAAATTTGTACTCTTAATTTTTTTAGTTGTTGCTATCGATTGAATAACACCATACTGTTAATTCAATTCTTTTATGTGGTTAAATATATACCAACGATAAATTGAAAAAAGGAAATTTTTGTTCACATGTTTTTTATATACTATAATTAATTCTCACACCTTTAACACAACACTTCTTATACACATCTTTTTTCAATTTTACACACAAACATACACATTTTTATTATTTTTTTCATTTTTTCCAACGGCTAAACACACACACATACACATTCAAACACACTTATCTTTTTTAGTCAGAAAAATGCGGCTATTCCCAAGCGGTCACCCATCCATTTAGTAACCGCGACCAACGACGCTTAACTTCCGTGATAGACGAGAACCGCCGCGCTGCAATGTAATACATCCGCTTCTCAACATTGGGCACTTACTTTGTGGTTAAATACCGTGCGCGAGATTTTTCGCGTATATAAGGGAATTTATATAGGGAATTTATATTTAACTAGTCATTAATTAATTAAAATAATTTAAATAACACTTTTTATGTAAGGTAAAGGAGAATGCTGGAAGTTCGTTCAAAGCCGAAAGGCAGGAACTATGTATAATAAATAATAAAATAAATAAATAACACTTTTTTATATTGGAATCTCAAAAACGACAGATTTAATAAACATATAAATATATGTGGGTTAGTATTTCAATAAATTTAGTAGGGGAGAGTAGGCTACATTGAACCAGCGTCAACAGTGAACCATTTCAATTTTCTGAGAAATGACTGAGTGAAATTTTTTCATATTTAATATATAAGTTAGTTTTACTGAAACAAACTATGTCCAAAAATTTCGGGCACGTAGGTTTATTATTTACAAAGAAAAACTAAAAAAACTGTTTTTCACGTACAAAACAAAAAATTTGGTGGAATTATAATGACGTTTTTTTATTGAAATAGGAAGTTTTAAAAATTAGTAAACTTGCGATTTATTTCGCTTAGGGTGTCAACTTCAATATTCCGATGTGATAAAGAACTTTAAATCTTACACAAATTTATTATAAACAATTTTTGTTGTGAATGTCATGTGAATACAGTGAGTGCGGCATCATTGAACCACCCGAAAAAGCAAAGAATTTTCAATTTTAAGAGTTGTAAAATTGTCTGCTCTACTAATTAGTAAGAAAAATACTGGAAGACATGCTTTCATCACAATTGTGAACGAGATAAACTCAAACTGTCACTTTACCTACCTAACCTGACATTAAAATACATTAATCTCCTATATTAACAAGTAATAACAATTAAATAACAATTTTCTATTTTTTTGAGTGGAAAATAAGATTTTTTACAATGTGTAAGTGGAAATATTATTTTTGAAGTAAATTGTAGTGTTTTATTAGAGGTGGTTCAATGTAGACACACATCCTTCAAAATAAGAAAAGTGTGACTTGTTAGAAAAAAATTAAATTTAATTATTTAATCATAATAATTTGTGTTTGTAACGTGTGTATTAACTAAAGGAGTACTTCAGCTTAATTTTGATACAAAAACCTGATCGAAATTAGTAAAATTTTATTAGTTCTTGGACTTTATAAAATACCCGGTTCAATGTAGCCTACCCTCCCCTACCTGTCAATGTCTCAAATACATAGTGTTCTTATTTTTATAGCATATGCTATAGGCAGTCCGCAATAGCACCACTCATTGAAACGAAAGCATATGCTTTCGTTTTCCAGAGCGCGCTTCTTTGGAGCAAACAATTTTTCATTTGATTTAAATTTACATGCATTTTCTTCAAATTTATCTATTAGATGCTTCAAATGAATAATGTCAAAGAAGCAATAAATTATTCTGTTGCTATATATAGATGAACTATAGAAACAATTTGCACAATATCATTAATTCTACAGTACCGTACTTTTAATTTAAACAGTTTCATTTTTTCGTTTTAAGCAATATACTTTTCGATTAATAAATGTGTCATTGAATCAATAACGGGAAATTCAATAGCATGGAGCTATTTGATTCAATAGCACTTTTTTTCAGTGTACACATTTTTGTTAATTAATACACACAACTTATTGAATAACCGCATATTAACGAAATAAATTATTAACCGATGGGGGGAGACACGAACCCTACACCTGACGCATACTAAACACTAACGATATCCACTACACTATACACGCAACTACAATATTTGAGCATATAATATTCCTTATATACTCTACACATATTTCATGAAAATGAATTTACATAAACACTAATAGACAATAACGATAATAAATAATAAACAATTGTAACACTATTTATACACAATAAACTCACAACCCGATTATATAGACTCGACAAGAGACCGACGCGAAGGACAAATTGAGACGTCCATTTTTAAATGGATGCCATGATAATGAATTGCGCGCAACATGTATCGAAATTTTGAACTAACTATGGATCTCCCAACCAAAGTTTATATGGATGAGGCAGCCATATGTGAAAATCCATAGCATGAATTGTAAGCCCAACCATGCCTATGGATGTCACATCCATATTTGATTCAACAATATAATATGGCTCCCTCATCCATTGATTATGGAATGTGCTTCCATTCTGAAAGTTGTCTCTTCCGTTGAATTGGATAACAACAATATTCTGCTCAACAATATTTTTATGGATATCTCTTCCAGACCTTTTCTTTCCGTGTACTTCAAAATCCATGTGTACTTTGTCATATACTTATTGTAATTTATTATGATGCATTCATATAAAAAAAACATTATTTGAAATTTATAAAAATTAAAATAAATATAAAAAATACAGATAGGAGGTTGTATGTAATTTATTATGATGCATTCATATACACGGAAAAAACTGCATGGTTGGGACAACCATATATATTGAAAAATACGGGATATCCATTTTTAAGGTTATCACATCCATATACCACATCCATTTCTTTAGTTGACACATCCATAGAAAAAAAATGGATATCCCGTATTTTTCAATACACTGTAAAAAAAGGGAGTTAAATTTTAACTCCCCAGGGGATTCTTTAAAAGTCGCACCCATTGGAGAGTTAATGCCAGGGGAGTTAAATAAAGAGAGTTAAAATTTAACACCCAAATGCTAACTCCCCATGGAAAAAATAACTCGCGCGGGTGTTGAATGAAGGGAGTTAGAAATTAACTCTCTTTTGGAGTTGATTTTTAACTCGAAAAATTTCACTCCCGAGTCCGTTAACTCCCTAAATTATTTACAGTGTGTATATTTATGGTTGTCCAAACCATGCAGTTTTTTCCGTGTAAGAAAACATTATTTTAAATTTAACCGACAGATTGGCTCAGTCGGATAGATGCCTGGCGTTGGTGGTCGTTTAAGGACCAAGGGTATAAGTACCCTTGGTTCGCGCCCACTTGGCTTGGTATTTTTCCGGCACGTGAGACAATCTGAGCGGGAGGTTTGACGTCGAGGTATAATGATGTGCACCGTCGATTATTGTCCGGTACACACCATTAGAACTCGACTGTCGATAAACCGGTTGTACTCAGAGAGGTTTTCTACAGTTTCCCTCTTTTCTGTCGAGAAAACCCATTGACGGGTGGTCCAGGCGTAATGCGAGTACTCCTAATAAAGTCGGCTGTAGACGCAAAATTAGGTTAATATATAGAAAAAATTTCTAAAGTAGAATGGTTATGCTTAATCCAAAAAAGTATTTCTCGGGGACTCTTGTCGAAGTGCGTAAGGCCAATAGGGCAGGAGTATAAACAATAAAAAAAAAAAAAAAACATTATTTTAAATTTATAAAAATTTTAATTAAAATAAATATAAAAATAGAGATAGGGGGTTGGCGCGCGAAGCGCGCAGGGGCGAAGCCCCCTAGTTTAATATAAAATTTTAATTCAGTTGATTTTAAGGGCATTTGAACCATTCCCAGTGTGCACGTACTTTAACTGTTCTAGACCAAAAAAATAACAGTGTTCTAGAATAAGTGTTACAATTTTTTTATAGAACAGTTTTAGAGCTTTGTTCTAAATTTGTTCTGGAACAGTTGTTCTGTATCTGTTCTATAACAGACATGTAACATTTGTTCTAAATTAGTTATAGAATTTTGAAGTAACATTGTTCCTACAGTGTTCTAAAACACTGTTACAAAAATTTAATATAACTGTTCTTTCACTATAAACTCGTGTTTATTTTCACTACACGGAAAAATGTTATTATTAAATTTTATAAAAGTATTTTACAAGTGTAGGACAAAATGCGACAAAGGAAAATTTTGCTGTCAACAAAACTAACACAGTAAATCTTAATTTAAGATCGGTCTTAAATTCAGCACTGTCTGCTATAATGTTAAAGGATTCAAAAATGTTGTATCTTAATTTAAGGCTGCTTTCCTGCTTTAAAATAAGACTTTCTTTTTACTGTAAACTTTAACAAAACGTATCTATATAAAATTTAGTAAAGTTATATTAAAATTTGTTAAAAGTTTTCGATATTTGATATAACTTTACTAAATATAGTATAATTTTTATTAAAGTTTAATACTTCTAATATAATAACTAATATAATAACTTTCTTTCCGTGTAGAGTGCAGCCGCGTTTTTGCATGAATTACAAAAAATCTTTTGAATTTAGATACTTAGAAAGACTTGTATCGATGATTCGTGAAAAATTAAATAATTTTTAACATCAAATATTTAATTAATTTATTGTCAATTATTAATTAATAGGTATATCATAAAAATACAATAATAAATTATTATTAAGTAATTAATTCAAATTTGTTATTATTTGTAGCATAATTATATATTTTTATTTGTAATAAAAAAATTTATATATATATGGAGCATTCCAGGCCAAATCGGAAATTATTTTGCTTTTGCATCTCAAAAATATTTTTATTAAAAACTACGTGTGAAAACAAAACTTTTCATTATAAAAACGTCCAATTTGATCAATTTTTGACCGAGTTATAAAGATTTAAAAAAAAATTTACGTAAAAAACGTCATTTTTCATAAATCTGTATCTCCTGAACCGCTTTATGAAAAAATTTTAAAAAATTCAAGGTAGCTCATTTCAAAGAGTACTAAAAGAAAAAAAAATGTTTTAAAAAAATTTGAGATGCAAAAGCAAAATAATTTCCGATTTTGCCTGGAATGCCCCACATATAGTTATTTTTTTATCAAGTATGTTACATTTCAATTTATAATTTTAGCATTGCACATAACGGTCCCACAATTCAAAAGGAAGTTGAAGTAAAATCATTTCCAAGCTTGCGTGGCTATGCGGTATGCGTATTCGACTTGTGTCCTCTAGGTCTAGGTTTCGATCCCCCGTGCGTGCGAAATTTTTCATTCTTAGTTTTAAGTGTTCTGTGTATAATTCTGAATATTGTTACATAAAGTATAAGTTTAAATAATTATTAACAATGATAATAATAATTTAGTCATTAATTTAAATAAATAAGATAGTCTGTTTAAATTATTATTAAAGAAAATAAGAAAAATATTTTTTAAAAACTTATTGCAAAAAAAGATATTCTATTAATTATTCATATTTTTATTCATACTCATAAACATTTATTTGTTCTATGCAACTATTAAATTTCTGCTTGGGTATTATTTATGATAAATCGTTTTTGTTATAGAATTGTTATATATTTGTTCTAAAACAATGTTCTAGTTTTGTTAAAGAATTGTTACAGACTTTGGTTCCTATTTTGAGCCTTCAGGGGGACGACATTTTGACCTGCCTGTTCCTCACCAGTTACAGAACTTGTTCTTTTTGTTTTGGAATAGTTATAGAATTATTCTGTAACTTTGCACACTGGGTTATAACATCACAGTTTATGCAAAGCATGTGTTCTAAAACTTTGACGTCGCATAATGGTTCAAATGCCCTTAAAATAAAACTTTAATTTATTTTAAAATAACTATGTGACGCGCTCCCTAGAAAAGTACCTAAGAAGCAAAAAATTTTAGGTTATGTTTATAATTTTTTGAGTTAAAATACAGAAAGAAAATTAATTACTATTACAAATTATGGATGTCAAAGTATTCATAACATCCAAAATTAAAAAAAAATTAATATAAAAATAAATAAAATTATTTTTTTAAATTTGCGTAATTAAAACGAAACTTTTAATTAAAAAAACTAACCAAAATAGCATAAACATAACCTTAAATTTTAATTTGTTTTATTAAATAAAGTGATTTTAAATAAATTGGACCAACTTTTTAACGTGACCGTCCGTCGGAACAATTTTTTCTTTCTCAATAATGATAACTTAAAAGTCGACAATTATTTTCAATTAGAAAGAAAAATAATTTGTATAAAATAAATTAAATAAATAACAGCGTTCCATAATAGCACTCTCATTAAAATAATTAATTGTTTGACACTGCTTAAAAACCATCATTTACTTTATAATTGAAACTTCAATAATATCGCATCGTTTTCAATACGGTTACAAACCATTATTTACTTATACTAACAGGTTTGATATTGAAAAACATTTAAATTTTTTCAGTTTTTCTGTACACATGTTCACAATTATAAATTAATAGCAAACGAAACAAAGAACAAAATTATTTTTTAAAAATTGAATTATTAAAAAAAATTTTTTTAAATTCTTTTTTTAAATTAGATTTTTACTGGAAAAAAATAAGTTTCTGCAAAAGGGAATACAGTTTATTTTCCTTGACCTCTGAAAAACTTTACCTTGGCATTATTTTTTTGTGGCTATTTATATTCTTTCAGAAATGAACTCAGAAAAAAACAAATTAGTAGCAAATTAAATTGCAGCAATACTTACAATTCTTATTTAAAAATTATAAAATTTGCTTTTTTGAACTAATTTACTAATTTCAAAAAAAAATATAACTTTTACTTTTTTTAAAATAAATTTATAATTTTTATTCTAAAGAAAAATAAAATATTGTTACTGTAGAGTTTATTTTTTCAAAATTTAATTTGTAGGTATTTTTATAAATTATTTAATTTTCACTTACAATAAAAAAAATATTTTTTGGTAAAGTTAAAAAAAAAATTTCTTTTAAAAGTATTTTTGTCGATTTAGAAACTATTTTTTTTCATATTCTGTTTCATTAAAAAGTGACTCGCATGCACTTGAATGTCATTTCTTAACCTTGACACTCAACTACGATTGTGTTTTGTAATTAATGTCTCATCAAAGATAAAAAAAAGCTTGTTTTTAACACATTTCTTTCAAAGTTAATAATACATTTTTAAAATGAAAATTAATAATTAATAAATCAATTGAATAATGCTTAAAAAACTATTCGAATTTAGGAAAAATTTTTTTAAAAAATCAAAAAGATTTTTATTTTCTGATTATTTAAAAAAGGGACAAAATATTTTTGAAATATCAAATTATTATTATTATTTATTACAAGCATGCAATTTATTTAAGACAATTTCTTTAAGAGAAAATAAAAAATTTTTAAATAAAACGATAAAAGAAAAACTTTAGAGAGAGAATATTGAACGATAATTTTTTTCACCCAAAATTTGACGAATATTTTAGTTTTGAATTATCAGAGAAAAAAGAAACCAAAGTGGCAGACAATCTAATCAATCACTTGAGTCAATAAAAAACAAAATGACATGTGACATAAAAATTATTCTTTTTCCTGACGAAAAAGCGATGAAAAAAAATATCTTCCATTTTTTAGATTTTATTCTCTCAAGTACACGGAAAAAAAAGTACGTAAAATTTTCATTGACTCAGTGCTTGACTTTTGGATACGACACAAAATACTAGAAACATTCTAGTACTTTTGCATGAGAGTTTCAAAAGCAGTCAATGAAAATTTCTAGCACCTTGCTTGAGAATTTCGTTGACTTTCAAAAAAATTGTATATGTATTTCTGTAAAATAAAATAAATAATTTCCACTTGTTCACACAGTTTTTCTGAAATTCACTCATTCATTCACAAATTTAATTAATTAATCACACAAACAAAGAACAATTATTGTATCACTTTTCGACGTTTATCAACACTTATGAACTAACCTATAACACAAGCTTATTACGTTTAGATTGGAATCGAAGGATCGGGAACAGGAGTGGGGACGTAATCCTAGGAGTACCGACTGGGCTTCATATAGTGAAGACCTCAAGGCCTCCATGGCATGCTTCCCCACTTCCTATGGAACGATGGAGGAGTTAGAGCTTGCAGCGGAATATCTGCGAGATTCTATTATCTGTTCCTTTGAAAGGAACTGTGTAGTTAAGAAAATGGGCTTCAATGGGGGCGGTAAATGGTGGACCCCCCGTTTGGAGGAACATAGGAAAACTGTAAGAAAGCTTTTTAATAAAGCCAAGAAACGTAGGCATCAGCGAGCATGGGATGAATATCATACCGCTCGCGATTCTTATAAGAAAGAAGTAGATAGGGCAAGGGGTGTCAGCTGGAGAAGTTTTTGCGAGGGAATCGAGAGGGTACCAGAAGCTTCAAGACTTCATAAAGTACTAGCTCGAGACCCAATGGCAAAATTAACTACTATTAAGCTGCCTAATGGGCAGTATGCCCAGGATAAAAGGGAGTGTCTAAAGCACCTGATGGAAGTAAACTTCCCGGACTTTAGAGAAGGTTTGGAGAACAGCCAGGGCATAGGACCAGGTAGGAACCGAAGATATCGGGAACACTGGAAACTAGCAGCCAGGGTTGTAACTCCGGAAGGGATTGATTGGGCAATAAGCACTTTCAAACCATTTAAGGCTTCAGGGGGGACGGTATATATCCGGTTCTTTTGCAAAAGGGATTGGATTGTATTAGAGTACCCCTGTGTAAAATTATGAGAGCATGTATAGCTCTTGGTTATACACCGGAGTCTTGGAAAAAGACGAGGGTTGTGTTTATTCCGAAGGCCGGTCGGTCAAGCTATACTGCGGCGAAGGACTTCAGGCCAATCAGCCTAACTTCCTTTATATTAAAGACGTTAGAGAAACTGGTGGATAAGTTTATTAGACAGGAATGTCTTAGAGATTTTCCCCTACATCAGGGACAGCATGCATATAGAGCAGGCTTCTCAGTAGAAACAGCCCTCCATTCGGCAGTATGTAGAATAGAGGGACAAATTAGCAGTGGTGGTTATGCGGTTGGTACTTTTCTTGATATCGAAGGTGCCTTCCCTAACACCTCTAGCAAAACTATCTGCAGGGCAGCCAGGATGCGAGGCGTGCCCGAGCCGCTAGTTAAGTGGATCGACAGCATGCTTCGCGAAAGGGCCCTGGAGGCAGAGTATGGTGAGGCCAAGGTAACCGGCCTTGTCTCAAAAGGGTGCCCACAGGGAGGAGTTCTCTCTCCTTTATTGTGGTGCTTAGTGGCAGATGAGTTAATTAGAAACCTCAATAGCCAGGGATATTATACGCAAAGTTATGCGGATGATTTCCTTATAATTATAAGAGGGCACTCAATTGAGACCCTCTTAGAACTTACGGAACGTGCGCTTAAGATTGTCAACACGGAAAAAAAAGTACAACCGAAATGGAGAAATTTTTCGCCATAACAGCTAAACATTTCGTCAAAAACGAGCGAGCGATATTGGCATTATCGCTAGAATCGCGATATTGAATTTTACTTGAAAGACAACCTAACCCTAAAATGATTTTTAATTTTTTTCAATTGTATGTTTCAAATTATAACCATATGAAAGTAAATTATTGAAATTAATACTGTTTTAAAACTAAAAAAACACAAAACTGATATTTACGCTGTCAAAAAAATTTCTGGGTAGGAGCCGTAGGAGCGGCAGGTTTCCATATAGTTCCAATATGGCTGACGAATTGCACTCAACCAAAGCTCACTATCACTGAATTGGCTAAACTTTCGGCTAATGTAGTTAAGCTTAATTCCAAACGTGGGTTATGTTGTTCTTCATTTTAATTATATTCCCAATATTGCTCGTTCGCGTCATGAAATTTTTTTCCGTGAAGGATTGGTGCAATCTGACTGGACTTTTTGTAAACCCAGAGAAAACGAATATAGTAGTTTTCACAAGAAAATATAAGGTACCGAGTTTGAAGAAACCGATATTTTATGGAAAAGAGATTTCCTTTTCTGAATCGGCTAAGTATCTGGGAGTAATCCTGGATAAAAAGCTGGTTTGGAGGGAACATTTCGAATATCAGTATAGCAGGTTTTGTACCGCGTTTTGGGCGTGTAGAAGGGCGATAGGGTCATCATGGGGACTAAGGCCTAATATGGTCAACTGGCTCTATCAGTTGATCTTAAAACCAAGGTTTCTTCACGCGGTGGTTGTCTGGTGGTCTAGGACTTAACTGATAACGGTTAAAGAGAAACTAGGCCAACTGCAAGCAATGATTTTCAGGGGTGTTACGGGGGCAATGAGGACCACGCCAACAGCTGCGTTGGGATTCATGCTTGCCGAGGTACCTCTGCATATTGCCGCGGTGAAAAAGGCGGCTCTCACTATGAGCAGGTTAACTGCGCAGGGAAGGTGGAAGGTTGGTGGTATACACACCAAGCTTCCACGCTCAATTCTATCAATACCAGAATTAAGTATGGTGCAAGATAGAATGATCAAGAGGGTGAAATTTAAACCCCGCTTTAAGATCATTACACCTTCCAGAATGGACTGGAAGAAAGGTTTTCCACTTGGGGACGAAGTCTGGTATACAGACGGCTCCAAGATGGACTGCGGTGCAGGCTTCGGAATTTATCGGAAAACTGGTTGCATTAAAGTGGCTGAGTCATTAGGACAACATGCCACGGTCTGGCAGGCAGAGATCTATGCGATTTTAACTTGCGCCAAAATATCCATTCGAAATGGAACAAAGGGCAAGAGGATTAGTATTTGTGTGGATAGTCAAGCGGCCTTAGGGGCTTTGAAAAATCCCACAATAGAATCAAAACTCGTCTGGGAATGCCGGAGCGTACTAGATGAGTTGGGTTCAGCAAATAGACTTTCATTGATTTGGGTACCGGGTCACTCGGGAATCAAGGGTAATGAAAGAGTAGACGTCTTGGCGAAAACCGGTTCCGAGACGAAATTTATAGGTCCTGAACCAGCAGTGGCAATAATGCCATGCTTGGTTAAGGGAGCCATAGAAAGATGGGGTGAAAAGGAACATGAGAAGTATTGGGCGAACGTTGGGGTGGGAAGGCAAGCGAAAACTCTGTTGGGGTTAGCACTCAACAAGAGGCGAACGAGCGATCTCCTAAAACTCGATAAGATCAGAGTTAGAACCGTAGTTCGTCTACTTACGGGTCATGGACTATTGAACTACCATCAGCATAAAATAGGCAGACAAGTTTCACCTATGTGCAGACTGTGTGGGGAAAGTAACGAAACTTCGACTCACATATTATCTGAATGCCCAGCGTTAGCTAGGATCAGGCTATCTAGCTGGGGTCAAGCAATTATTGACCCTAAGCAGGTGAGCAACCTATCGATAGAAGAGATACTGGACTTCTGGAGAAAAACAGGACTCTAAGAAGTTGCTATAAACGAGCGAACTGCAGTCTGGTACAATGGGTTCTATAACCTAGGTGCTTACTTTCCCCTCTTGAGGAAAATCCAGCTCGATCTCGGTGTCAGATTAAATTTAGATTAGGTTAGCAAATTAAATTGCAGCAATACTTACAATTCTTATTTAAAAATTATAAAATTTGCTTTTTTGAACTAATTTACTAATTTCAAAAAAAAATATAACTTTTACTTTTTTTAAAATAAATTTATAATTTTTATTCTAAAGAAAAATAAAATATTGTTACTGTAGAGTTTATTTTTTCAAAATTTAATTTGTAGGTATTTTTATAAATTATTTAATTTTCACTTACAATAAAAAAAATATTTTTTGGTAAAGTTAAAAAAAAAATTTCTTTTAAAAGTATTTTTGTCGATTTAGAAACTATTTTTTTTCATATTCTGTTTCATTAAAAAGTGACTCGCATGCACTTGAATGTCATTTCTTAACCTTGACACTCAACTACGATTGTGTTTTGTAATTAATGTCTCATCAAAGATAAAAAAAAGCTTGTTTTTAACACATTTCTTTCAAAGTTAATAATACATTTTTAAAATGAAAATTAATAATTAATAAATCAATTGAATAATGCTTAAAAAACTATTCGAATTTAGGAAAAATTTTTTTAAAAAATCAAAAAGATTTTTATTTTCTGATTATTTAAAAAAGGGACAAAATATTTTTGAAATATCAAATTATTATTTATTACAAGCATGCAATTTATTTAAGACAATTTCTTTAAGAGAAAATAAAAAATTTTTAAATAAAACGATAAAAGAAAAACTTTAGAGAGAGAATATTGAACGATAATTTTTTTCACCCAAAATTTGACGAATATTTTAGTTTTGAATTATCAGAGAAAAAAGAAACCAAAGTGGCAGACAATCTAATCAATCACTTGAGTCAATAAAAAACAAAATGACATGTGACATAAAAATTATTCTTTTTCCTGACGAAAAAGCGATGAAAAAAAATATCTTCCATTTTTTAGATTTTATTCTCTCAAGTACACGGAAAAAAAAGTACGTAAAATTTTCATTGACTCAGTGCTTAACTTTTGGATACGACACAAAATACTAGAAACATTCTAGTACTTTTGCATGAGAGTTTCAAAAGCAGTCAATGAAAATTTCTAGCACCTTGCTTGAGAATTTCGTTGACTTTCAAAAAAATTGTATATGTATTTCTGTAAAATAAAATAAATAATTTCCACTTGTTCACACAGTTTTTCTGAAATTCACTCATTCATTCACAAATTTAATTAATTAATCACACAAACAAAGAACAATTATTGTATCACTTTTCGACGTTTATCAACACTTATGAACTAACCTATAACACAAGCATTTTCAAGGAAGGATTCATGTTCTTTTCTTTCCGTGTAATTATTAAATTAAACTTTATCAATTTTTTTTGTCACTTTTACAATTTATTGCAAAAATTTTTATTATTTATGTTTATTTTGCAATATTTGCAATATGAATAATTAAATTAATTAAAAAAAATTAATCTATTAAAATTGTATTAAATTATTAGAGGAGTGTTGTTAGAGTTAGGCATAGTTTTGACTTTTCATCATAACTTTCCCTGTAAAACGAATTTCGCGCATATTGTTGGAAAGATCAACTCAAATGCATTGTTTTTGCTGAATATTGTAAAAAAATTTGACCAAAAGATTCAGAGTTATAAGCAATTAAAAAAAATGTTGTCAGAGTTGAACATGGTTGCCAGAGTTGGGCCACTGTAGAAAATCAATGAAATATTTAGGAAAATGATAAAAATGACCTTCAAATGATAGAATGACATTTGGGAATGAGAAAAGGAACCATGAAATTCAAATAAAATCCCATATTATGCATTTTCATATAACTTTAGATAATTTATTCCTCATGAACAAAATCCAAAATTGATAAAAGGTTATTAAAAAAAATTTTTTCCTCTCTTTCCAATGGAAATGAAGTTTTTAACACTTCTTTAATTGAACAAATGAATTTCTGTGGCAAGTACGCTTTGTAATTGCAAAATTTCGGGTGGCTCAACTCTAACAACCGCTCATGGCTCAACACTGACACTGTGCGTCATATCGCACAGAACACAAACGCGTGACACAAACACCAAAATACTTTACACATTTATCACAGAGTCACACAATACTCAAATATACCTACGTTCGTATTCTTAACTGCGACTCATATGAAAAGATGGCTGACACTTAGTAGCAAGAATTTACGTACAAATATAGATGGCGCTAGTGTGATAAAATGAAATAAACGCGGTGGCTCAACCCTTAACCCTGTCCAACTCTGACAACTCTCCCCTATTATATAATTATTTTTATTATTTTATTAATAATAATTATAATACTTTAATTATCTTGAAAATATTTTTTTAACGTTCTTCTAATTGAAAAAAGTTTATTTTATTTCTAAAATTTTTCTTTTAGAAAACAAATTTTATTTTTAATTCTAATTATTAAATTATTCCTAATAATATTAAGAGAAGTTTTAAATTTAAATAAAAAATTCACTCCTTATCTAATTATCAATTCGTTTTTTCCTAAACTCCATAAATTATCACTAAAAATGATGATTAATCAAAATTCAACATCTATAAATAGAATGACATTTAAAAATATAACTGCGATTGAAAAAAAATTCTCTCTAATTCTATTTTAAATACGACAGAAATTACTATTAATCAAATAACTTTTAGCACTAAATTTGCAATTTTCTAAATGTGGAAGAAAAAAATATACATATATTTATGTACTAGATTTATGTATACGTAAGTCCATTCAGGATTATATTATTCGATAACCATCTGATGATTATCTCATATTCTTGACATCAGACTATTAAATACATTATATAATAAGAGACGATTTAACTTTTACATCTACACAAAAAAACAAAACAAATAAAAAAACAGAGAACAAAAAAAATTCTAATATACAATATACATAACAGGAAAATTTTAATTTTCCACACCAGGCACGTGTTGAAAATGCAAATTAATCTTCATATGTTGTGAAAAAAAGATCATTTTGCATTCAAAACACAATGAAAAATCTTTAATCACAGTTCGTTGATCTACAATTTGAAATGAAATGGAAAAAAGGTATTTTCACTTTTTTCCCAATTATTTAGGTACTATTTTTATAAATAAATTATTAATGATACTTAATTCGTTAAAAATGCCACTAATTCTATACTATTTCTTAAAACGAGATTTTAAATATAAAGTTTTTTAGTTAAGAAATTAATAATGTACCTACACGGAGAGACCGAGGTTACTAATTTTTGTATAAAATCTCACTAGAATTTACTATTTTCACATTGCAACCACCGGAAATAAGGGGACTTTTTGTATTTTTTACTATTTTCTACACAAATTCACTATTTCGTCCAATAGTTCCAAACAACTGTAGTAAACTCAGAAATATTGTGTACGTAAAATTACTATAGTCGTTTGCAAATGCAGAAAGAAAGAGTGAAAGAAAAAATACGGATTTTTATCGCCGGTTTCCCGTCAATTCTTGACTAATGGAGATAAACTAGAAGGATTTTTACATACACAGACACACACACACACACTTATATATTTGTTGGATAAATATTTGAAGACACACACATGTTTATTTCACTTATATGTATAGACGCGGTTAATTAATACACTAATACACAACTGCACGCACGACAACGAATTTCACTAAAAGTATACATCTTTATTTCCTTATATATTGAATGATGAAAATTTACAGCACTTACGAGAAAGCAGTTTACTTTTAACAACTTATTCCAAGACATAGTTCTTGGGACAGGAATAAATGCAAAATTTATTAATTTCTAATGGTCAATTTCTGAGATAACGAACGACCTACGTTTCACTTTATATTTAATTATTGTAGATAATATCCAAATTTATTTTACATACGCGAAACATAGTCACTGTCAATGATCGGATGGCATCGGCTCATTTACGGAGATTGACGAAGTTAGCAACCAATAGAAATGCAGGCGCCATATGACTGCACTCACTAGCCACACTTGCTCACCAAAAATTACTACAGTGGATAGTAGGTTTTAGTGGAAAATGTTTTCATTTGTCAGATTTTGTCTAATTAAATTAGAGAAAACTATAATCAATTTTCGCTACATTTACAACTCTTACACAAAATATTAAAACTTGCTATTTTAATGTAGCAAATTTATCTATTTCTTTTGTAAATTTATCTAATTCTGTAGTACATTATGCTAAAAGTCCCCTTTTTTCCGGTCATTGCAACCATTTTTAGTAATTTTTACAAATGTGGGTCTCTCCGTGTACGACTATTTGCAACTATTACGAAAATTTTTTTTGAAGCTTTTGATACTATTTTTTATTTCTAAATTCAGTCCGAGATATGTGAATAAAATAAATACTATTTAATTGACTGAAATAAAAATTATTTGAAACAAATAAATATAATAAGTAAATCAGTAAATAAATAATATAAATAGTAAGTAGACAGATTTCATTAAAACCTATCGCTTTTTTTAATTGCAATTTACTTTCAGTTAATTTGACTTACGTTAAATTTAATATTTTATTAATTATTTATTAATAATTATTATTAATACACTTAATATTTTTTAATAAAAATTGTCCGAAACAAAAAACGTTTTAGTGAAAATTTAACCTGGAATGACCCATTATTAAACATAATATGGGTCATTCCTTATAGAAATTTCACTAAATAGTTTTTTTGTGTCGAACGATTTTTATCAAAAAATATTAAATGATTATATAATTTGTAGTAAAATGTTTTTAACACAATAAATAAATAATAATAATACCGATTTAATATATAAATCAATAAAACAACACAGCTTTTAAATAAACAAAGAATTTATTCCTCGAAGCTCGAATCAGGATACACGGATCGCCAAATTATAAAATCTCATATTTTCTAATGCCGCGTTCTAGACCAAATAAAAGTGCATCTTCACACTTGGACCCAAAACGGCAACTGCCCAAGTCATCCCTTGAAAAACCGCGCTTTCCTTGGGAGTCGCCAAATTCCTATGCCTCGTTGCCCTTGTCTAACATAGACCATATGGTTATCATATGGTCCTCGAACCGCCTAAACCTTGGAGTCTCTTTGTCCCGCGAAGTTAGACCCAAAGTTGCTCTCAAACAAGTTTACAGCATTTCCCAAAAATTTCCACACGACAAATTTTATAATTTATTAAATAAATGTTAATAAAATTATAAACAAAAGAATAAAATATTAATGAGCAAATAAAAATATTTAATCAACAAATGTAAAAAATTTAAATAAATTTAAAAAATATATACCTACACAAAAGTGAAAATAAACTACTATCGAAAAAAATAAATTTTTTAAATTTATTATTTTGAAAAAGAAATTTTTATGGTAATAAGAATTTTTTAAAAAATGCTAATAATGAAAAAAGAATTAGAAAATTTTTTTTGGATGTGATTGCTTAGAAATTAGCGTTAAATCTTGATAAGTTGGCCTTTTTAATATTCAATATTGAGAATAATTTTTTTCTTCCTTTTTTCTGCTTTAAATTCTAAACGTAATCGAAGGTCATTCTATTGTGATTAAATTAATCGATACTAGTGAAAAAAATCAGGTTTTCTATTCAAATATTTAATTTTCAAATTTTTAGATGAATTTCAATGAAGAAAAAAGGTGCGAAATGAAAAAAAGTAAGTTTTTATATTCGTAACAAAGTTAATTTTTTTTTTAATTTCTCTATTATACCCTTTTATTACTATTTCTCTTTTTGCTATTTTCCTATTTTATTTTTTCAATATTTTACTCTTACTATTTTTCTATTTTATTATTTTTTAATTTTACTGTTTTACTATTTTACAATTTCACTTTTTCTTTTACTACATAATTTTCTATTTCAATTTTTTTCTTTTTTACTATTTTATGAATTTTACTACTTAATACTTGCCCACCACCCTATGGTTTAAGCCTGGGCTAAAAAGTGTCGGTAAATTTCGGTGCAGAAATCTATATCTAGAACCGGGCCCTACTTATCTACTATTATAAAAAAAATAAAATAATTATAATAATAAAAAGGGTATTATAATAGTACATTATGCAACAAGGGAGGTAAGTCCGAGTACCCTTTATCTCCCTAGGGCAATAATGGTTATTTTATTGACCAGCTGGGTTATATGGGAGAACTTAGCATGCACCGGTACAAGTAGCATAGAGTAACCATAATACGCCTGAGTCGTATAAAAAATTATAATAAGAACAATATCAACAAATATAATTTTTCCATCATAGTGATAAAAAAACTAAGTAAATTACTAAATAGCCGAATATTTCTCACGTGTAAAAGATTAAAAAAGGAAGGAAAAAAATGATCTCCGAATGTGTAAAAATAATTCAAGGCCAAAAATGGACTCAAAGTCCTTTGTGTGTGAATGGCGAGGGCGGGAGGGAGGGAGAAGGCCCGCAATAAAGTAGTTTCAAATGTAGGTTATCGACTTGTTTCGAGAAGTCGATGAATTGGTATTCAGGTGCGATAGAAGTCGAATTATGAAACGTCCTCACCTTGACCGCATGCCAGGTCAAAAGATACATTTATATATATATTCTTTTATTTTGAATATTATTAAATCACAATACCAAATGGGATTTTTTTCTACCACGTCTAATTTTAAACTAGATGTATAATCGTTTGATATTTGAAATAAAATATAAATAATTTCTCTCTCTGTCTCCATCTTTCTTGTTAAGCATCGAAAGGTCGATGGGCTTTTATATTACAGAAAAAAACTGAACTCAAAATGAGACGAAAGAGTGACTCATTATGAGTTGCAACAAAAATGATCCCGATCAACTCATTTTGAGTTTTAGGCGAAAAGTTTTAAAATGAGTTGGGTCTGACTCATTTTGAGTTCAAGATAAAATTACAATTATAGTTAAATAACAATCACTTTATCATAGAAATATTAATTAAAATAATTGTTTTCAACAAACAAGCAGATTGCACTGCAAAAAACTTTGTTTCTTAAATCCGATTTATTGTATTTATGGAGAATTGAAAAAAAATTTTTTAGGTTAGAACTTGGGAATTTATAAGAATCAATACCAACCTTGCAAAATAAAATCAAAAATTTTAATATTGCCTAAATTAATTATTTTTTTAATTTGGACGTGATTAATTTTTTCTTTATTTATTTATATCTACCCAAGTGCGAAATTGGGTTGGCCCAAGGTTGGCCTAACTTTGGCAAGCGAAGTTTTAGTTGCAAGAGTTTTCCCAACTTTGGCAAGTACTAGTGCCCACGGTTGACCCGACGGTTAGCAAATGTCTGTGAAACGCAGTTTAAATGACTTAAACATTCTTGGTCGGCCGAACTCTGGGCCATGGTTGGCCAAACGGTTGGAAAAACTCTGTGAAACACAGTTTAAATGACTAAGACTTTCTTGGTCGGCCGAACTCTAAGCCACGGTTAGCCCGACTGTTGCAGCTTTAATATACATTTAACGTTATATATTCCCATGTAAGCGTAGCGTAGTGGTCAGTGTATAAGTCTTTGGTGCGTTAGGTATGGGGTTCGATCTCAGTGAGCGTTAGATATGTTTGAAAATGTATGTATTAGATTGTGTTTAATAATAATAGGTAAAGGTCATATCTGATGTTCCCGCTAATAATAACGTGATAATTGTATAAATAATTTAGTTTTTTAATAATTTTTTACCTTTGGCAGTTGAAGTTGGCCAAACTTTGAAAATTGTGGTTGGCCCAACTTACGCATCTAAAGTTGTGCCAACTTTGGCGTCAGTCTTTGGACCAACCATTGAAATGTATGGTTGGCACAACATATGCATTTTAAGTTGGGCCAACTTCCTTATGAGTTGTCGGGCCAACCATCGTCGCCATTAGACGGTGAACCGTTATCATCTGTATGGTTGGCCCAACCTCTGGCACGAGAAGTTGGACCGACTTTGTAAAAGTTGGCCCAACTATAGGCCGACCAAAAAATCGCACCTGGGTGATAATATAGATAAAATTTTCCTAAAAGTCCCGAGATGGGCCGGTTGAGTTTAAGGAGTTAATAAAATTTTTCAAAATTCGCTTTTGTCAAATATGGAATTTTTTGTTAATGTTTAATTTCTCAAAGAATTTTTTGTAGCTTAAGGGGAGGGAGGGAAGGAAAACTTATTGCTAAAAAAATATTTGTTGTTACTCACCAGTATAACTGCTTTTAAAGCTCTCGTGAAGTTTGAAGGTGAAAGGGATGTGGACCTTCATCATTTTCATCTGAGGGATTCGTGGTGCGTGCGTGATGACTCCGCCTGTTCCTCCAAACATTAAATCATCTCCGTGCACCCTTAGAACCATCATGTTCCTGAAACAAAAATATATTTCCTGTTTTTTATTTTTATATTATTATTTTGTTTATTATTAATATTGTCAATAGTATTACTATAATTATTATTAATTTTTATAATATTAATAGTATTATTATTAATATCATGAAAGAAGTTTCATTATTCAATTACTTTTATACGTTACTAAAGAATCTTCTCCCTCACTCTCACTATTCCCACTTCAGAGTTTACACTCCACCCCTCCAAAGTTAAATCTTTAAAGTGCAAGCTAAGAATGCGATGTAAATCTTCTAAATTTTTCTAAATTTATTATATATATAGTTTATTTGTCTTCAGATTTACAAAATCTATACAAAGGAGTCTTCCCTTTTAGAACATTTCCACATTCAGAGCGAGTTCGTTTATAAAATTTACAACTTTTTTAATAGAGAACATATCCACACTATTCAACAAATTCATCCACTCATTTTTAATTATCTCTGTGTCATTTTCCTGTGATTTGTATTTAAATCTATAATAATAATATATATTTTAATATTTTTAAAACATCTACATTCAATTATTAAATGATAATCATCGCTCAATGGCTTCCTATCCTCGCAGTAACAAAATTTATTTTCCGAAAATTTCAGACATTTTTTATTAACAATTATTCTTTTTTGGAAATTATTTATTAAACGGACCTGTACAAACACTTTTAAAAAACTCAGGGGTATCTTATGTTTGAAACATTTTTGTGCACCTACATATAGATTGAGATTTGGGTAAATTCGCAAGGCTTCAGATTTTTTGACTCTTACAACATCATTTAAATATAACATTTTTTCATAAGAAGAAATTAATTCATTCTTTTTATTTCTTAAAATTTCTAATGACAGGTTATTCCAAATCTCTTCTGCATCAATCTTGACAAATAATTTTTTAACTTGAAGAGCCCAATTAAATTTTTCAACAGAGAATTTTCTTGTGGATAACTCCCTAAGTCTTTCAAAGCATATCCGGGGGTATCGGTCTTCTGACATATCAAGAATATTTATAATCCAATTTACAACCAATTTAAATATTTTTAATTCGATATGCGGACTACCCGTTTCTACTCGAACTGCGTATCCTGGAGTACACTGAGGAATCTGCAGTATTTGTTTATAGTAATTTACATGTACTTTTTCCAACTCCTCAATATATCTTAAACCCCAAGTTTGTACTGCATATAAAAGTGTATTACTAACTGAGCTTTCAAATAATTTGTTTATCGTATTCCAGGAGTCAGGTTTTAGTCTATAAATTGTTTCCATAATTGAACCTATTGCCAAATTCGCTTTTGATACAAATTGATTGGTTGTCTGCGCAAATACTGCCGTCTCTTTAAATAGAGTTCCCAGATACGTATATTGTTTTACAATTTTAATTTTGTCTTTACCGTAATTTAAGTGAGTACATTTTTTCTTAAAGCCATATCCCCCTTTCTGAAAAATTATCAATTTAGTTTTCTCTACACTAACTTCCAATTCGTTCTCTTTGGAATACTCCAATAAACAATTTAGTATTTTTTGCATCATTACTTTAGAATCCGCGAGAAACACGAAATCATCCGCGTACTTCAGAATCAATATTTCCACCGCATGGTTCACCGATACTCCTCTAATTCCTCTAGAGATAAAATATTCTTCAATATCGGATATAAACAAATTAAAAAGATTTGGGCTCATCGTTTCGCCTTGCATAACTCCTCTAGTGACATCAACCGGACTCGTGGTTCCTCTCTCTCCCTTAATCGAGACTTTAGATCTAGAGTAAAGGTTCGTTAATAGTCTGATAATTCGAGAACCCAGTCCCATAGAATACAATTTATGCCATAGCAATTTGTGAGACACTGAAGGAAAAGCGTTTTTGAAGTCCACAAAGAGGGCAAGAAGTTTACCTTTACTGTGACTCAAACGAGTCTGAATTATTGCATTTAAAGTAAAGATGTGATCACTACAACTTTTGTTTTTTCTAAACCCCGCCTGTGATTCAGGAAGCAAATTTGATATTTTAATCCAGTTATTCAATCTTTCATTAATAATTTGAGTAAATATTTTCAATATATTATTTAAAAGTGCGATTGTTCTAAAATTAGTTGGGTCTTCTTTATTTCCTTTTTTATAAATCATTTTAAAATATAAATCAGTCCAAGATCGGGGGATTTCACTTGTGCTTATTATTTTATTAAATAAATTACTCATATACCGAATACCGATCTCCGGTAGGTTCTTCAAAAATTCGTAAGAGATCCCATCGGGTCCGGGTGATTTGTTATTTTTACTTTTATTCAGACTAACTGTAATCTCATTTTCAGATATAGGGGAATCAAGAATCGGATTTCCGAAATCTAGCATTTGTAATATATAATCAGAGTGCTCACGCGGGGGAAACATATTCCGAAGATAATTATTCCATGTTATTAAATCTATATTTTCCGAATTAAATTTTTTGACATTATATTTATTAATAATTTTCCAGAAATTTTTGGGGCTATTCGCAGTAGAGAGCAAATTTAGTTCATTTTGTTTATAATTGTCTTTTTTCTTTTTAATTAAATTTTGATAATTCTTTTTTTCTTCACTATATTCTATTACTTTTTCGGTTAAAAAATTATTTATTTTACAGTCTTTTAGTTTCTGGTTTAATAATCTCTTCCTCCCCAAACACTCTTTATCAAACCATACATTAGATTGATTAAACTGTCTATTTAAATTTCTTCTCATTCCTAATTTGTCTGCACCATTTTTTATAGTTTTAATTAAATTTGTTGCCAAAATATCAATTGTCTCATCAAAATCTTTATTGTTTAGAGAGGAAGAAATTATCTCCATATATTCTTTGGTTAAATTTTCATTCCATTTGTATCTTGTACTTATTTCGTTATTATTTAAAAACAGTTTTAATGATAGAACTACCGGGAAATGATCCGAACGTGAGGGGACAGTCCAAACTTCTAGTTTTTCAATTAAATTTATACCTTGAAAATTGACCCAAATCAAGTCTATTACTGATTTTTTATTATTACTTAGATATGTATAGTTTGCCGGATAATCTCCCGAAGTTCTCCCATTTAACAGAAAAAAGCCGTTTATTTCCAAACATTCGACAAGTTTTTTTTCTCCTATTATTAACTTCCATATCTAAATTTTTACGCTCATTTGAAACATTTATATTATTCAATTCAATTTCATCATTAATTTGGTTTAAATCTGAAACTCTAGAGTTAAAATCACCGCCGAGAAAAAAAGGAAGATTTGGATATTGACATTTTATTAAATTAATTACTTCGTTCAAAGCAATTAAATCTTTAACTATATCTGCACTTGGATTCAAGTAAACAAATCCTACAATAAAACTTCTACTTTGTACATTAACTTTAATTATGATATAATAATTTGTTGCTAAAAGAGTATTTATTTTGTACAACCTTGAATCTGCTAGTATTACTAATCCTCCTTTTGGTCTCCCGAATTTTTCCGTCTTGACTGCTGGGCTGTAAACAATTTCCATGACTGGTTTTCGTGGTAAAAAGTTTGGCTTGTCCAACGTGGTCAACCAAGTTTCGGATATGAATATAATATCCTCAGCCTTCATCTTGTCACAAATGTCATAGAAACTATTTATTCCTCTTGAATTCCAGAATACTAATCGTGTGGAGATGTCCTTTTCCCCGTATAATTTTATTAAGGTTGTCTCAGCATTCGAGGGTCCAAGTCCTTGACTTTTTAGGAAATGATCCAGCTGTTGATTTCCTTTTTCTTGATCGCTTTTCTTTTGAAATTTTGATTTTTTAGTTGTGTCATTTTTACTGCCAGGTTTACGACTTCTTTTACGTGAAACTACTGTGTTGAAGGACGTAATTGATTCGTCACTCTCTGAATGAAGCATTGTTTCATCGTAATCCAGTGTATTATTGTTTTGAAGTGAATACAATAGTGCTTGAGCTGTCGAGGCATCGAACTTCTTATTTTCAATAATAATATATTTTTGTCCTACATGCGCGATAAACTCGACTTTCCGTGCATGCATAGCGGGCGGAAAGTAAGCTTTTGCCGCCCGACTACCAACAGCGGGCGGAAAAACGACTTTTCCGCCCGCTGCTTTAGCAGTATTAAATAAATACTACTAATTATTATATTATCACTTTCTATTACTTCAAATCAAAACGGAGTCAATTTTTAAGCAAAATTTATCAAAAATATTCGGACTCGCCTTAAGGCGCTTGCACACTTCCAAATTTTTAGGCGAGCAGCGAATTTTCACGGCCTTGAAATGCACATTACTAAATATGATTGGCTCTGACAAAAGTACATTTTCACGCAGCTTTTTGTAGAGCCAATCATATTTAGTAATGTGAGTTTCAAGGCCATGAAAATTCGCTGCTCGCCCAAAATTTTGGAAGTGTGCAAGCGCCTTTAGGCTTAATAAAAATGTTTCATACACATTTAATAATTAGTGCATATTCATTTTTGAATTTACGGATGTGTCTTGTTTATCGCGCATTTGGACAAAAAATATCGTGTGCAACTCGGGCGGAAATGTCAATTCTGACCTCGTACGATTGCCGCCCTCGCTTCGCTCGTGCGGCTTTCGAACTCGGTCAGGAATTGACAACTTTCCGCCCTTGCCACACAATATACTATTCCCTTTGACTTTACCTTCTTTGCCAATCTGCTCAAAGCTGGTCTTGATTTCAAACAATTTTTTACGATCTTCCCGTTGTTTATCTCTTTGTTCTCTTGATAGATCATTAGAAAAGCTTATTTTCAATTCTTTGAACTTACTTGCATTTTCAAAGATTAGTTTTTTGGAAGAAGAATGTTTAAAAGTCACAAGTAGAGGTCTGGTTCTGCCACTGTTCCCAAGGCGTCTGCAACTCTCAATATCTTCTTTACTAATCCTTAAATTAGATGTAGAAAAAATATCCAACATATTTTAATAATTGGATCCTCATTAGGCATTTCCTCTATCCCGTAGAATACAAGATTTTTTATTCTTTCTTTGTTCAAAAGAATATCAATTAATTTCTCAGCTTTCGACAGTCTTAATTGTAGAGATCCAGTCTTTCTCTCCAAACTCTCAGAACTCAATTTACACTTTTCAACATCTTGTACAATTTTTTCAGTAGTCTTTTTTAACTCCGTTGTGTCACTCACCACTATATCCAGTGTTTTTTTTGAATTTGTAACTTGTTCCTCTACTTTTAAAAGAAGAACTTTCAGTTCGTCGTTCGTAGTCATTCCGACAATTATTCACTCAATCTATTATATACACAATTGAGGAGCACGAGTAAACACGTCTGAACGGTACGAAAGACAACACAAGACTCCATCTCTAAATTTATTTGTTTTTTCACTATTATTTAAAAAATAATAAAAATAATTAAATATTAAATTATATAATTTAAAACAAGTAAATGTTTAATAATGTAATTTAAAGTAATTAGGCTTCCGTTTCCGGTACCGTTTCGGTATACACGCGTTTGGAAAGAGTTAAGAGTTTTTAAACAAATTTTGGGGATTAAAAGAAGGGTGGGTAGTGTAGTGTGTTGAGTGTGTAGTGGATTTTACGGTAGTGTAAAGGAAAAGTATGTTTGCATAGAGCAGTGACTGTGTGAGTGATAAAAAAGGTAAAAAAGAGAAGTGTGTATTGTGAGGTTAGGTTGCATGAAGTGAGAGAGGAGAGAGAGAGAGAGAGACAGTAGAAAATTTTGAGTGATAAGGTAGGTTTCTGGAATGGCTGAGTCTGACTCAAGTAGTGTAAGTGAGAGGGAAAAATAGGCGCAAGGAATAAGAAAGAATGAAAAAAAGATGACGTGTGAGGATAGCATGGATTTGTTAGAATTAGTATGGATGTTGAAGGATGCGATGGATGAAGGAGCTAAAAGAGTGAAGGGAAATTTGATGGATATATATGAGGATGGGGAATCAAGGGGCAAAGAGATAGTGGAAATTGAAGAGAGGTTGGAGAAATTGCAGGAAATGTGGAATGAATGAGATAGTAAGTGGAAAAAGGAAAAGGAGAGCATGTGGAGAAGAATGAATGGATTAGAAAAATTTGTAAGGGAAGCAAATGAAGGGATAGAGAAAGTTGATGGAAGTGATTATGACAGGTTGAAGTGGAAAATGGGAGATTTATTAAGACGAGTGGATGTAGTGGAGCAGGAAAAAGAATGTATTGATCAGAGGCATGAATGTAGGGGTGTTGGAGGGCAATAGAGAGAGGTGGAAAAAGTGTTGGCGTGGGTGGGGGTCAGTGTAAGTGTTAAAACAGTGGGAATAAAAGGAACTGGAAACGGAAGCCCGGCACTGGCGAATTGAGAGGTAGAGAGAGAGATGCGAGTAGGTTAAGCTGAGGATATGTTAAGTTGCGATAGGTTAAGTTGTATGAGTTGTATTTTAGTTGTAAGAATTTTTGTAAAAATAGAATAAGTTAATAATTTATGTATGTTTTTGGGAGTCTCGAACCCTGCGGATGCAGGGAGAGTAAATAAACAATATATAAATTTAAAGTAATTAAATATTAAATAAGGTAATTTAAAATAATTTAATTATGAAATAGTGTATTTTAAAATAATTGAATAATATAACTGAAAATAATAATTTAATTTAAATTAAGTAATTAATTTTTAAATTAAAATAATTAAAAAAAGGAAAATTTGAAAAAGTAATTTTACCAAAAAACTCTTTTCTCAGAATTTTCGTTTACAATTTTCCTCAATATTATATACCTATACATATATGTTAGACATCATAAATAGATAAGCATTTTCCCCTTCCAACACTTTTAAAGAACAAAATTTTATATTTATTTAAATTCAAAAATTATTTTTAATTTTTTGTTAATATTGTAAAATTGTTTTTTCTTATTTTAGAAGGTTAATTTATTATAAAAAAAGTAAATTTTTACAATAAATAAATTTTTATTTATATAATTATTATTTAATCTATATTCTACATTTGTACATAATAAATATAGTTCTATCCTTTAAATAAAAATAGTTCTACTATTATCTAACTGTTATTTTTATTAATTTATCAAACTAAATTAAAAGAAAATAACAAAATTAAACTTTAATTTAAATAATTTGTAGGCCAGTTTTTCCACAATTGTTTGTTTATTAACTTTTGTTGTTAAAACAACGTTTCGGTAGTAGCCACTACCCTTATCAAGTTTAAATTAAAAACACTGAAAAAAATTTTTTTTTTGAGAGTAACATTTGATTTTATAATTTTATATACTTATATAAAATCCGGAAAAAGTGTATACTTACATAAAGCATTGTCAAGAAAATAATTAAGTTTTTGTAAAATAAAGTATTTTAACTATTATATCATTTTGGTTCAATTGATAAAAACTTTTTTTTTCCTTTTTGTTGTTATAAAATTAAAATTTAAAAGGATGATTTTTTATCCCTATATTGTATATAGTGATAATATAGAAATTTCAGATATCAATTGTATAGAGATTTAGGGATTTTAATACTACAGAGATTTTATGGATGGTGGCAATTATATACATTATTTAAAAAAACCCTGGTAGATGTTACCTAACTTTTCAATATCTGTTTTAAAATTTATGAAATGTTTTTCTTTTACTATATATATCATTTCTAGAAACTTTCTTTTATGATAGTTTGATTCTGTATTCAAAATTGTCACTTTATTGAAGTCGAAATTATGTTTGTTTTTGGACGCATGCGTAGCTAAGGCTGTATTCGTTTTTTTATTTTTAACATCTCGAGCATGTTCTGTCATTCTAGTTTGCAGAAATCTTAAGGGGTTACACCACTTTGACCCGTTCAAAACATAAGCTTTTTCAACAATTTTTATTGAAGAATAGAAATTTTTTTAGGAAAATTAAATTACAGTAGGGTATTGTACTACTCTTGAACTACAAAAATATATATAAAAATTTCTTTTTTTAAATTGTCGGTTTGACAGATGATATGTTAAAGTGCTTTAAAAATGTATCGCCATACGGTGGACACTATAACTCGGTGCAGAATTAAGCTAGACCAAAAAGTAAAAATGCTTTAGTTTCTGTTGCTCAAAATCTAGCGAAATACGTACCCGTTTCAAAAAAAATTTATTTTTCGCAAATTTGGCATCGATTTGAAGGAAAAAGTCCATATTTTTGCCTAAATTTCATTATTTAAAGTTGTCTAGAAAATTTAAATATTAATATTTTAAAAAATCCGTACGTATTTTGCTAGATAATTATATCACAAACAAAATAAAAAAAGAACTAAGAGGATCGATTGAAATTTGTGGCATCCAGAGTGTCCACCGATTTTAAAAATACAGTTTTGAGAAAAACGCGTTTAAAGTTTTCATTACAATGTAAACGTTGGCGCGCGACCCTGCTTGAACAGTTCAAAAATTGTCTTTTTACTTCAGATATCGGTATATAACTAATGACATATCATTTTGGTAACCATAAGGAGTATTTTAATCAAAAAAAATTTTTTCAATTTTTTGAAAATTTCAAAGTGGTGTAACCCCTTAATGATTCTCCAATGTACACACTATCACAATTAAAACATGGTATTTTATATATGGTGTTAATTTGTTGTTTTTTTCAACTTTATCTTTAGTTGAAAATAAAATATTTTTTTGAATTGTATTTTCGATCAATTGAACTATTCTTATATTGAATTTTTTAAAATGTTATAGAAGATATTTTCAAGGTCTTTGATGTGTGGTAATGAGATAGTTGAATACAGCCTTAGCTACGCATACTTCCGAAAACAAACATAAATTCGATTTCAATAAAGTGACAATTTTGAATACGCAGAATCAAACTATCATAAAAGAAAGTTTCCAGAAATGATATATATAGTAAAAGAAAAACATTCCATAAATTTTAAAACAGATATTGAAAAGTTAGGTAACATCTACCAGGGTTTTTTAAATATTATAATAATAATATAACCCAGTTACCTACATTACCACCATCCATACAATCTCTGTAGTATTAAAATCCCTAAATCTCTATAGAATTGATATCTGAAATTTCTATATTATCACTATATACAATATAGGGATAAAAAATCATCCTTTTAAATTTTAATTATATAACAACCACCCCTGTCCGTCTTTCCCAGAAAGTAGTCAGCTTAGTGGTTTGCACTTTAATGTGCAAAAAAGTTCCTCGAGATGGCGCAGTACTCACTACTCGTCAGCAATATTCGTTACCTCATTCATTATTGTATTTGTTGTGTTGAAATCGGTTAGAAATCTCAACTAAATTTTATAAAAAAATGTGAAAGTAAAAAAAGTATTAACATTAAAAACTATTTTAATGTTGTAAAAAGAGCATATTGTTTAAAAAGTGAAAATGTTTTTAATAAGTAGCCGGCAAAGCTTGCCTTAGTTTAAAAATTTTAAAAAAAGTTTAAAACTTTTAAATTTTTATTTAATATTATATTTTTTATTCATTGTATACGTTCATGTTTGTTTTTGTCTTGAGTAAAATTTCATCTCAAATAATAAATAAAAAAATGGATTAAAGTTAACCCTCCGTCACACACCTAGGGAGGGATTCCCTCTACGGTTTCAGTATTTTTTAAATAACTTTTGTTTTCCTCATTGCAAAATAAAATCAGTTTCTATACCTTTCGACAATTTACTCCTCAACACATTTCTAAAAAAACATTTAGTTTAAACATAATTAATATTTAATTATGAAGCTTCAAAGCCAGAAGAAACTCGAAAAAGTGAGGTTATGTTAAATAAAAAAATCAAGTTTTAAAAACATTTTTTGTTCCACTGTTGGTTGATGACAAAATTATATTATAAATATAATTAAAATAAATTGTTTAATGATTTTTTTGCTTATTTGTTAATGTTACATTATTTTTACATGTCGAGTGGAATTTCTTTGAAGATGTGCATTCGTGTAATTAATTTTTATTTTTGAGACCGAAAATTAATTTGATTAATTTTATAATTTAGAATAATTTACTGCATATTTGTAAGTTTGTGTTAAAACTAAATTTTTGTTGATTCCTTTGTTTATGTTGTAATGTTGCTTATTTTACAATGTGGTGAGCGATTCCCTCTGAACGTGTGTAAGGTCGGAATATTTTCTCATGTGTGTGACGGAGGGTTAATGCTATTTATATTATCTAAATTTGTTTTCTTTATTTTAAATATACTATTTATCTATGACTTTCCTTTAACTTTTATTATAAATCAGTTTATCTGATAATTTAAACGATTTAAACGAAAGTCATCAGTTTATTGTACAACACATTTATGTATTTTCATACTAATTATTCAATTGTTCTATCATCTTTTATGAGTTAAAAATACAATATTATTTCTTATCGTGTATTTTTTACATCACTAACAACAAGATTTCATTATAAAAACAAATAATTTATTCGTTTCTATGATATTTTTCTATTGCTTTAGTGAATTTTGAGCGAGTGTTGAGAACAGCGCCATCACGTGTTACTTTTTGGCACATGAAAACGCAAACCACTAAGCTGACATATTTTTCCTTCAAAATACATAGGAGTCGGACTGGGGTGTAACAACAAAAAGAAAAAAAAAATTTTTATTAATTGAACCACAATGATATAATATTTAAAATACTTTATTTTACAAAAACTTAATTATTTTCTTGACAATGCTTTATGTAAGTATACACTTTTTCCGGATTTTATACAAGTATAAAAAAATTATAAAATCAATTGTTACTCTCAAAAAAAAAAATTTTTTTCAGTGCTTTTAATTTAAACTTGATAAGGGTAGTGGCTACTACCGAAACTTTGTTTTAACAACAAAAGTTAATAAACAAACAATTGTGGAAAAACTGGCCTACAAATTATTTAAATTAATATATTAAAAATTCACAAAAAAAAATTTTTTCATGTAATTAAAATTAAACTTTATTATTGAAATTTTGCCGAGTGATAGTTTAAATTATTACTAGATTATAATTATAAATTTTTATTTATTAATTAATTATTAATTTTTTATTTCATATAAAACTTTTTAATTAGTTAATAATTTAAGAATGATTTTTGCCACCTGAATAATTATTATTATTTATAGCTATTAAAATTATAATAATTATTATTTTAAACAATTTAGTAATTTGTATTATTATTATTATTATGTTTTTATAAGAATTATTTACATTTATTACTACATCCCGGGCGTTAAAAAAGTTTCGAAACCATTTCTATACTTTTTCAACTGTTCGCTATTTCTAATTTTTAAATTGAAATAAACTATAAATATAAATTACGTTCAAAAACTTACCCAGGTGCGAATTTGGCGAGGGGTGAACAACTCTCATTCAGGGCGTACGAAAAATATATTCCCAACAAGGAATACTTAAGAATACTGAGAATATTTGGGAATATTTGGGAATATGGAATACTCAGAATAGTTAGACAAATGTAAGAATATGTTTAAATATAGGGGAGGGTAGGCTACATTGAACCGGGTATTTTATAAAGTCCAAGAACTAATAAAATTTTACTAATTTCGATCAGGTTTTTGTATCAAAATTAAGCTGAAGTACTCCTTTAGTTAATACACACGTTACAAACACAAATTATTATGATTAAATAATTAAATTTAATTTTTTTCTAACAAGTCACACTTTTCTTATTTTGAAGGATGTGTGTCTACATTGAACCACCTCTAATAAAACACTACAATTTACTTCAAAAATAATATTTCCACTTACACATTGTAAAAAATCTTATTTTCCACTCAAAAAAATAGAAAATTGTTATTTAATTGTTATTACTTGTTAATATAGGAGATTAATGTATTTTAATGTCAGGTTAGGTAGGTAAAGTGACAGTTTGAGTTTATCTCGTTCACAATTGTGATGAAAGCATGTCTTCCAGTATTTTTCTTACTAATTAGTAGAGCAGACAATTTTACAACTCTTAAAATTGAAAATTCTTTGCTTTTTCGGGTGGTTCAATGATGCCGCACTCACTGTATTCACATGACATTCACAACAAAAATTGTTTATAATAAATTTGTGTAAGATTTAAAGTTCTTTATCACATCGGAATATTGAAGTTGACACCCTAAGCGAAATAAATCGCAAGTTTACTAATTTTTAAAACTTCCTATTTCAATAAAAAAACGTCATTATAATTCCACCAAATTTTTTGTTTTGTACGTGAAAAACAGTTTTTTTAGTTTTTCTTTGTAAATAATAAACCTACGTGCCCGAAATTTTTGGACATAGTTTGTTTCAGTAAAACTAACTTATATATTAAATATGAAAAAATTTCACTCAGTCATTTCTCAGAAAATTGAAATGGTTCACTGTTGACGCTGGTTCAATGTAGCCTACTCTCCCCTACGCGAATATTAAGGAGAATATCGAAGAATATGTTTGAATATAAAGAAATATGCCGAGAAATATTATATGAATATGTTTGAAAAGAAGAGAATATGTTATCGAAAATATAAGATTATTATATATAATATTTAGAAAAATTATAGAATAATAATCAATGTTTCTTAAGAAATATTAAGAAAAAGCGGAATTTATTAAATTTACCCTTTATCTTTAAAAACTCTAATTTATTCTTTTAATTATATTTTTGAGTGTTATACCCCTCGCAAAATTATTAAAAATAAGTCTTAGAACTGATGTTTTCGTATACTGTCAATCCTTTGACGTATTTCCAATCATATAACCAAAAGCTGGTTAGTACCTTACCCAGGGTGGTCACAAGTTTCACTTTATCAATTTCCCTGACAATTTACCGACATTAAAGTTATTTTCTATTATAAAATATTTTTACAGCAGAATATGAAAGTTTACGGAAAACGAATAAAATTTATGAATTTTAATAATTTATAAAAATTATAATTATAACCCTCCCTGAATTCAAATTATTTTTTATAATTTTCAACTAAACTTCCCAGGTGCGAATTTAGGTTGGCCGCCAGAGTTTGAAGGTTGGCCCAAGGTTGGCCTAACTTTGGCAAGCGAAGTTTTGGTTGCCAGAGTTTGCCCAACTTTGGCAAGTACTAGTGCCCACAGTTGGCCCGACTTTGCAAGCCAACCATTAAATGCAGAGTTTAACCAACCGTCGGGCCAACTTTGGCGACAAAGGTTGGCACAACTCATCAAAACGTCGTTCAAAAGACTTTCAGTTTCGGTTGGCCGAACTCTGGGCCACGGTTGGCCCGACGGTTGGCAAAACTCAAGAAAAGCAGTATAATTGACTTATAGTTTTTTGGTCGGCCGAACTCTGGGCCACGGTTGGCCCAACGGTTGGCAAAACTCTAGAAACGCAGTTTCATCGACTTAAACTTTCTTGGTCGGCCAAACTCTGGGCCACGGTTGGCCTGACGGTTGGAAAAACTTTGTGAAACGCAGTTTAATTGACTTACATTATTTTGGTCGGCCGAACTCTGGGCCACGGTTGGCCCGACGGTTGGCAAAACTTTGTCAAATGCAGTTTAAATGACTTAAACTTTCTTGGTTGGCCGAACTCTGGGCCACGGTTGGCCCGACGGTTGGCAAAACTATGTGAAACGCAGTTTAATTGACTTACATTATTTTGGTCGGCCAAACTCTGGGCCACGGTTGGCCCAACGGTTGGCAAAACTTTGTCAAATGCAGTTTAAATGACTTAAACTTTCTTGGTTGGCCGAACTCTGGGCCACGGTTGGCCCGACTGTTGCAGCTTTAATATACATTTAACGTTATATATTCCCATGTAAGCGTAGCGTAGTGGTCAGTGTATAAGTCTTTGGTGCGTTAGGTATGGGGTTCGATCTCAGTGAGCGTTAGATATATTCGAAAATGTATGTATGAGATTGTGTTTAATAATAATAGGTAAAGGTCATATCTGATGTTCCCGCTAATAATAACGTGATAATTGTATAAATAATTTAGTTTTTTAATAATTTTTTACCGTTGGCAGTTGAAGTTGGCCAAACTTTGAAAATTGTGGTTGGCCCAACTTACGCATCTAAAGTTGTGCAAACTTTGGCGTCAGTCTTTGGACCAACCATTGAAATGTATAGTTGGCACAACATATGCATTGTAAGTTGGGCCAACTTCCCTATGAGTTGTCGGGCCAACCATCGTCGCCATTAGACGGCGAACCGTTATCATCTGTATAAGGTTGGCCCAACCTCTGGCACGAGAAGTTGGACCGACTTTGTAAAAGTTGGCCCAACTATGGGCCGACCAAAAAATCGCACCTGGGTTCATATCTGACTCAATTATTTTAAATAATTTTCCGATAGTTCTTCTAGAATAATTCAATTATTTAAATGCAAAACTCAATTTCTTATAACTGTCCATGTTTTTTCTTTAGTTATTAAGGTATAATATTTTCAAAAAACTAATAAAGAAATTCTTACAATTAATTTTTTTTAATATTTTAAAATAATTTTTGAAAGAAAATAAGTAGTTTTTTTATTTATATGCAATTGAAAAATTTCCAAACAATTGAAATTTGGTAAAATCTTTTAAAGATAATTTCATTTCTTAAAAGAATTTTTGTTTTTAAAGAAAACTAATTAATTTTTTGATGAATTTTAATTAAAAATCTTGAACATGATTTTTTTCTCCAAAATGTTAAAAGTAATTCTAAAAAGTTATTATTTTTGTATGTATTTAAATTAATGGAAATGTGTATTTAAAAATACTAAAAATATTGAATTTTAAAAAAAAATTTAAATTAGAAGCTAAATTTGTTTTTAAATTTATATTTAAAGATTTTTCATTAACTCTTTTGATAATTATATTATTTTCAAAATTTGCAATCTTCAAAAGTTGATTTTCGAAAATTGTAATAAAATACCGTCAACTGGGGCTATTTTGTGCATCCGGGGGCTATTTTGTGCACGCGAGTTTTTTAATGAAAAAAATTATTAAAATGAATTATTTTAATCTGCTATTTTGTTAAATGAAAGTTGGATTACATGACAATAGAGAGCACTAAATGTTATTATTTAATTCTTTGGCAATTAAGAGAAAAAAATTCCTAAAAACGGAAAATTTGTTTAAAAAATTTTGAAAGTTCGGAAAAATTATACCAGATCTTCTAGAGTTTTAATGTGTCTCATAAACTGTGTTAGATATTTGTTTTCAATTGTGTTGTGATGATACTTACGTAATGCGCTAACTTTTTATTCATTATTTTAAGAGAAAAGTGGAAAAAACTGAAAAACCAGTATTCCATGGGGCTATTTTGTGCACTTAAAAAAATCAAATATTTTTCATAAATATTTTATTTAGTAAGTAAAGAAGATTCTGTTTATCATTTTAATACATTTTTGTCTTACTTTTCTGTCAAAAAACTGTAAATACGTTAATTAAAATCATTAAAACGATTAAAAGCTCTACCGGTGCACAACGTAACCTCAAAAAATGAACTTTAATTAATATTTATAAGTTTTTAAAATTAGTTTTAAAACTATTTTCTCGTTTCTCTTAAAATAACTTGAAAGTCATATTAGATATTAATATGTTATCTATTTAACCTTAAAAATATTTATTTCAAGTTTTTTAAAAATATCATTCAAAACCATTAAAAAAGCTCCTATTGAAATGATGTTTTAAAGTTATTTATAAGTGTTTAAACGATCATTTTATAATTATATTAGTATATTATTATAAAATATATATTAAAAAAGAAAAAAATTTTATTTACTATCTGCGTAATATACAATTTAAAGAAAGATTGTTAATTTTTAGTAAATCCAGATTTTAGCAAAATTTTAGTGCTTTATTTTACATTTTTTGTATAATATATCTACAAAAAAAATTTTACTAGGTCATTCTTTTTTTAATTTACTCTCAAATATATACACAAAAGATTTCATGAAGCAGAAACGATTAAAAAAATTGTTTACGCAACATTATAGAAAAACAAAGTTCGATGCACAAAATAGCCCCATCCCGGGAGTTATTGTGTTCACGACTTTCAATGACTATAACTAAGACAAAAAAATTTTTTTCTTTGCAAAATTTATAGGAAACCTTCAGAAGGATGTCCACAACATATATCAAAAGTTGATTTTCTTTATTCTCTTAATTCTGAATTTAAATAAATCTTTGAATCAAAAAAAAGCTATTTGGTGCACAAAATAGCCCCGGTTGACGGTACTTGAAAAAAATTAGTTAATTTCAATTAAATTTTACAAAATTTCAATTATTCAAAATCTTTTTAATTGTATATTTCGAAAATTTAAATAGAAAAATTATTCACACCAATCGTCCTCATGTATTGCATCTTCTCTTACAATAATTGACTCTGTTTTTTAACTCGAGTGTCGAAATAGCAGAGGATTTTGAATTTCCGGAGCCTTAACGCGTATAAATTTAAAATGACAAATGTAAAAATATGTTACAGTTTTCTTGAAACATGTTCTTACTGCTCGTTAATATTATAGAATATGTCAAAATATTGGAGATTACTTAGGATTATATGGAAATATATAGAAAATATTAAAGAATATAAGTGAATACTGAAAATATTAAAGAATATCAGTGAATACTGAGAATATTGAATATATGCTGGAAAACATGGGAATACCCGTAGAATATACATGTGAATATCTATCGAGTGTACGAGGAATATCGAAGTTGTTCACCCCTCGGAATTTGGGTTGGCCGTCAGAGTTTGAAGGTTGGCCCAAGGTTGGCCTTACTTTGGCAAGCGAAGTTTTAGTTGACAGAGTTTGCCCAACTTTAGCAAGTACTAGTGCCCACAGTTGGCCCAACTTTGCAAGCCAACCATTACATGCAGAGTTCAACCAACCGTCAGGCCAACCTTGGCAAGAAAGGTTGGCACAACTCATCGAAACGTAGTTTAAAAGACTTTCAGTTTCGGTTGGCCAAACTCTGGGCCTCGGTTGTCCCGACGGTTGGCAAAACTCAAGAAAAGCAGTTAAATTAACTTAAATTTTCATGGTCGGCCGAACTCTGGGCCTCGGTTGGCAAAACTCAAGAAAAGCAGTATAATTGACTTACGGTTTTTTGATCGGCCGAACTCTGGGCCACGGTTGGCCCGACGGTTGTCAAAACTTTGTGAAACGCAGTTTAATTGGCTTATATTATTTTGGTCGGCCGAACTCTGGGCCACGGTTGGCAAATCTCTGTGAAACTCAGTTTAAATGACTTAAACTTTCTTGGTCGGCCGAACTCTGGGCAACGGTTGGCCAGACGGTGGGCAAAACTCAAGAAACGCAGTTAAATTAACTTAAATTTTCATGGTCGGCCAAAGTCTGGGCCTCGGTTGGCCTAACGGTTGGCAAAACTCTGTGAAACACAGTTTAAATGACTTAAACTTTCTTGGTCGGCCGAACTCTGGGCCTCGGTTGGCCCAACGGTTAGCAAAACTTTGTCAAATGCAGTTTAATTGATTTGTACTTTCTGGGTCGGCCAAACTCTGGGCCACGGTTGGCCCGACTGTTGCAGCTTTAATATACATTTAACGTTATATATTCCCATATAAGCGTAGCGTAGTGTTTAGTGTATAAGTCTTTGGTGCGTTAGGTTAAGGTTCGATCCCAGCGAGCGTTAGATATATTCGAAAATGTATGTATGAGATTGTGTTTAATAATAATAGGTAAAGGTTATATCTGATGTTCCCGAAAATAAAAACGTGTTATTGTATAAATAATTTAGTTTTTTAATAATTTTTTACCGTCGGCAGTTAAAGTTGGCCAAACTTTGAAAATTGTGGTTGGCCCAACTTACGCATCTAAAGTTGTGCCAATATTGGCATCAGTCTTTGGACTAACCATTGAAATGTATGGTTGGCACAACATATGCATTTTAAGTTGGGCCAACTTTCTTATGAGTTGTCGGGCCAACCATCGTCGCCATTAGACGGTGAACCGTTATCATCTGTATGGTTGACCCAACCTCTGACACGAGAAGTTGGACCGACTTTGTAAAAGTTGACCCAACTATGGGCCGACCAAAAAATCTAACCTGGGTAATTTAATTTAATACTACTTTATCCTGAAGTTTTAAAAAAGTTTTTAATTCCATAGTGCAAAAAAGGTCAATTTTACTCCCTAGGAATAAAAAAATACAACTTTAATTCCTAGGTTGAAAAGAAGGTGGCTTCCTAAGTTGTTCATTTTAATAAAAAAATTAACAAAAATTAATAAATAACAATGTTACATACCTCATAATGAAGAGAACAATTCCACAGAAGCAAATAAGAACAGCAAGTACGGAGAAAATGTTGGATAATTCCGCCACTGAAACCAGCATTGCCGTCATTTTATTCCCACTCAGGTGAATATTACACACGTTTTGTTACACTTTGAAAATTAAAAATCACTCCCCTCTCTTTTCTTAATGATGACTCCTCCAATGGAATTTTAAATTCCATAAAGTGTCCCACTAAATTTCGTCTCTCATTCAATTGACATTGATGTAAATAAACATTTAATTGACGCATCCCATCAATTTTTTTCAACGTCCAAATTTTTCAGTATAAAAAAATAGTTTTAAAAAATTGTTTATTATCAAAATTATTATATTCTCATTAAAATAATTGTAACGATATTATTGATAATGAAGAGACGTTGAATGAAATGAGATTATTATTAATAATGTCCAATGGTGAACGAAAGAACATTGTTTCTTCGTTTTAAAAATAAGTCGAAATGACAATAAAAAAAAATTATTCTTCTTCAATTTCTTTGCCGGCGAGAGGACGTTTTTTTCATCGAACTCTTCACCGGTCCACTTTAAAATTACACAAGGCTCATGACTTTAATGTTCTCAGCAAAGTTCCTCCCCAGGATCGAACATGGTTGAAACTCTAAAATAGACAAGTAAAAAAAATTTTGTTTACAAAAATATGAATGAAATTTATTTTTTTATATCTAAAAAACAATTTTTGCAATAATATTAATTTTAAAAAAATATTAAAAATAATTTTTGCAATAAAATAGGGGAGAGCGGGGTTGAAAGTGCCGGGGGTAGGTTGTGCCGTTGCTTATATCTCAAAAACGAAAAAAGATTTTTAAAAACTTGAAATGAGAGATGTATTATTTTACGCCTGCGCACCTTTGGCAGCCATTTTAATTTCATTTACTACACGAAATAAACAGTTGTTAGTAGCTTGGTGCTTTGACGCTATGTTAGTATAAATTTTTAGGTGTGCAACTTTTGGTCTATTTTTTAAATGGTTGAAGCTATCAATGACCTTTTTTCACTGCGCAATGGGGCTGATTGTGCCTTTTGCTCGGGGATAATTGTGCCGCAGTCAGTGGCAATTTTTTAGAATGCGAGAACATACAACATGTATGGGAAATTCCACGTGAAACATAGTTATTAGTTGTATCAAATGTAATAAATTAAAAAAAGTAAAAAATGGCATTTAATAACACAGCCACACAAAAAAATAAAGTGTCTTGATCTGGGGTCGAGACATATGTATTCCGATGCATTTCGATGCGCTGAATCCGAATCCGCCATCAGAATTTGGCCAATGGGTCCTGGTTTCGTCCTAACCTCAAAAAATACCCTAAAGTCGTTAAAATGGTCACTTTTAATTTATCAAAATTGAATCTAACCGCACATTGTTAATTTTCTAAGATCCCTTAATTTAAATAAACTATTCTATAAGCTTTTTAATTCAAAATTCATATAAAACATTAAATCTATCGAACCTAACCTCAGAAACACATCTAAGATTCCAAACAAACAAATTATACCATACACAGCGCAATAAAAAATAGGTAAGCTCATGAAAGTTCCAACTTACGTGTTTCTATGACTGCTGATTACGAAGCCGGTGTTAGTTTATCAAAATTCAAAATGGCGGATCCAATATGGCGACCGATATAATTAAAATTTGTTTGGATTAGCTTGAAAATCGTTACTCGGGGGTTTTTGGGGTCGCTGATGACGAATCTCATGTCGGTTTCTAAAAATTCAAAATGGCGGATCCAATATGGCGGTCTTTATTATTTTAACGATTTTTTAAAATTTATTACTCGCGGGTTTTTGGGACCTTTGATAACGATTCCTATATCAATTTTTATTACCTTAAAGTCTTACAAATTGTTTTCTAACAATTTTTTCTAACAATTCGTACGACTTTAAGATTATAAAAATTGATATACGATTCATTATCAAAGGTCCCGAAAAACCGCGAGTAATAAATTTTAAAAAATCGTTAAAATAATAAAGACCGCCATATTAAATCCGCCATTTTTAATTTTTAGAAACCGACATGGGATTCGTCATCAGCGACCCCAAAAGCCCCCGAGAAACGATTTTCAAGCCAATCCAAACAAATTTTAATTATATTGTTCGCCATATTGGATCCGCCATTTTGAATTTTGACAAACTAACACCGGCTTCGTAATCAGCAGTCATAAAAACACCTAAGTTGTAACTTTCATGAGCTTACATAATTTTTATTGCGCTGTGTATGGTATAATTTGTTTGTGTGGAAGCTTAGATGTGTTTTTGAGGTTAGGTTCGATAGATTTAATGTTTTATATGAATTTTGAATTAAAAAGCTTATAGAATAGTTTATTTACATTAAGGAATCTGAGAAAATTATCAATATGCGGTTAGATTCAATTTGATAAATCAAAAGTGACAATTTTAATGATTTTAGGGTATTTTTTGAGGTTAGGGCGAAACCAGGACCCATTGGCCAAATTCTGATGGCGGATTCGGATTCAGCGCATCGAAATACATCGGAATACATATGTCTCGACCCCAGATCAAGACACTTTATTTTTTTTTGTGTGGCTGTGTAATCTGCTTTTTGATCTAGGTGCACAATATGCCGCGTGCGAGCGACCTGCACGCGGAGATTAATTATTTTTTAAAATTCATTAAACTTATCAGATTCACTCTAAAATTTTTTGAAAAAACTTCTTAGTATTTTCAGGTACATTTTAACCAAAAAAATTTTTTTATCGAATATCTTAAGTTAAAAAAAACTTAATTTGTTCATAAAAAATTGGTATTTTTTAGTATAAAATGGGAAAATTTTTTTGTTAACATATTATTCAATAGTAGGGGAGACTAGATGCGGTTGTTACGCTGTGCAGTTGTTCCAAAGAGAAAAATGTTTAGTTTTTATGTACGAACTTACTGCAATATGTTTAAAAATTATATGCAAGCTTTACAAGTAAAAAATAGGCACATTGGTTTTTAGAGGCCAAAAGTAAATATTTCTCTGCCTGATATTTTTTAAATAATTAATAGACCTTTATACTTAACAAAGTTCATTTTTTTAATCAATTCTATGAGGATTAAGCTTTAAAAAACTGCCTTGGTTGTCCACATTTAGTGTAAACTTTTTTAATAAAGTGTTTTATTGTAAAAAATGTACCTGTTGTGCAGTTGTTACAAGTGATAATGAGAACGGTTATTTTTTATAAAATTCAGCAGATTTGTTTGAAATGTAAAATATTTGTCAAAAATGTAATGTAATCACACTCATTTTTTGTGAAAAATCTCATGGTTTTTCTAAATTCGTCTTCAAAATAAATAAAAAAAAAATTTTTTTAAGTTTCTTTCATTTCGAAACAATATTAATGCTGCCATCTCTATTGAACTGTCACGTACTATTACGTTGAGCCAAAAATGATAAATAATTAATAAAAATGGTTATAAAAAATTATTTGTCTTCAATTTAGAAATTTTATAGATGATTTTTGGTATTGTAACAACCGACATTTACTTTGTGCAGTTGTTATAATTTACACGCTTTCACTCAAATGCTTCTAGTTAATTAAATAATAGACATAGAGCTAAATCAATTATGGCCTTTTAAAACTAGATAATATACCTTTGATTTAATCGTTTGACCAAACAAATTGGAGTTAAACTCTAATCACAGTAACTGTTTTTATCAAAATTGTAACAACTGCACCTAGTCTCCCCTAGAGAAGAAATCAAAACTATTCTTCTTTTGTCAAAAATTAGAAAGAAGCAATATTTTTCGAGTTATCTGATATTAAAAAGTAGGTCAAAGAAAACATTCAAAAAACGAAAATTTTTGAAAATTCGTAACTTAAAAATTTGGATTAAATCGTTGCATATTATTTTAATCTATTCTGATGTTGATTTACTGTGTATTTGCATGTTTATAATAAATAATATCATTTGCTGTAATTTAAACAAGGTAAAACTCTATGCGGCACAATCTGCCCCAGCGTCGGCACAACCGGCCCCGCAGCGAGAGTCGTTGGAACGCATCGCCGCGCTGCAAAATAACATATTTTTATTGGAAACTATGAAAAATTGTTAAAAAGTATAAATAAATTCAATAACTACATAAAACTCTACACCAAATAGTTCATAAATAAAAACAAATAGTTGTTATTTTACTATTGTTTTCTTTCATTTTGTCGAAATCGGCACTTTCAACCCCGATCTCCCCTATTAATTAAAAAAATATTAAAAATAAAAAATTCGTAAACAAAAAAAACGGAACATAACTTATTTTTCCTAAATTTTTTAAGAATAAAATTTTTTATATAAAATGGAGAGAAATTTTCACATATACTCATACTCATATACATATAATCATAAGCAATTAAAAAAAAATTATAGAAAGTGAATTTATCATTCGGCAGTTAAATATTAAGAAGAAAGAAGCTATCAATTATCCGAATCAAATTTTTACTAAATAAATTAAATATCTTAAATAAATCTCTATAAGCTCTTAGATTTCATATGTATCGACAGCACAGCTGCCCGAATACAGAAACCTGCTTAATCTGAAAAATATTTTCGAAATTAATTAATAATTTCAAAATTATCAAAGAATCCAGAAAAAAACGGTAGCATGGTGGGATACGAGCCCACGACCTTTCTATTGCCGGTAGACTGCTCTGACCACTGAGCTACATGCACCCCGAGATTCTCCGAATTCTTTGACATATACTATCCCTTCCTACGTTATTTTAATGATAACGTAGGAAGTTTCTTAAAGATGGTAAGCCTAGTATTTCAATTCATAGGCAATTATAATTATAGAAAGTGAATTTATCATTCGGCAGTTAAATATTAAGAAGAAAGAAGCTATCAATTATCCGAATCAATTTTTTTTTTTTTTACTAAATAAATTAAATATCTTAAATAAAACAAAAAATGTTGTCAGAGTTGAACATGGTTGCCAGAGTTGGGCCACTGTAGAAAATCAATGAAATATTTAGGTAAATGATTAAAAATGACCTTCAAATGATTGAATGACACTTTGGAATGAGGAAAGGAACCATGAAATTAAAATAAAATCCCATATTATACCTAACAAATATACCTAACTTTAGATAATTTATTCCTCATGAACAAAATCCAAAATTGAAAAAATGAAAAAAGGTTATCAAAAAATTTTTTTCCTTTCTTTTCAATGGAAATGAAGTTTTTAACACCTCTTTAAGTGAAAAAATGAATTTCTGTTGCAAGTACGCTTATTTTAATTGCATAATTTCGGGTGGCTCAACTCTAACAACCGCTCATGGCTCAACACTGACACACGCGTCGTTTTGCGTCATATCGCACAGAACACAATCGCGTGACATAAACACCAAATTACTTTACACATTTTCACATATCATCTTAATGAACAATTTTTGTAAACTTATTTTTTCTTCGGCATATTTCTTCTACATATAATTCTCTTCTTTTGACACCACAAAAAAGTTTTTGTTGACCCTATATCACAGAGTCGCACAATACCCAAATATACGTTTGCATTCTTAACTGCGACTCATATATGAAAAGATGGATGACACTTAGTAGCAAGAATTTACGTACAAAGATAGATGGCGCTAGTGTGATAAAATGAAATAAACGCGGTGGCTCAAACCTAAACCCTGTCCAACTCTGACAACTCTTCCCCAATTATTAGTTCTAGTATCAATCGAAATTTTATTTGTTTATTAATTTGTTTATTTATTAATTTATTTATTAACTTATTGATTTATGTTTCAATTAATTTACATTTTTAATATTAAATTATTAAGGAGATACAATTTTTTATTTGAACACTTTTTTGAAAAATTTAATCGAAAAAAATTCGGAATTTGTTAATTCTTTAAATTACCGTAAATTAAAATTTTATGCTGTAAAATTCCATGGGTATAATAACTATATAGAAGACAATTAATAATCAAGAGGCACATCTATGAAATTCCAGACGGTTCAACGATCTTTTTTTTCTTCAGCTCTCAGCGAAGAACAAAGTTGTTAAATGCTACTGAGCATTTTTTCTCCCTTTTTATTTCTCAATGAACGTAAATTTTTAATCGACTGCTCTAAAGGGAAATAATTTTCCTCTAAAGATTTGTAAATTTTTAATTTTTTCATTATGATTATCATTATTATTATCAGTATTATTATTAAAGGTCTTTTTTTATTTGGTAAATCCGTTAGCAGTACATAAATAAATTAATTAATTTATGCAACTCAGGCGAATTATTGACCCAGCGGTCAATAGTGACCATTATTGCCCTAGGTCAATAAAGTACCCATTGTTACCGCTACCCACAGGTCAATAAAGTACTCATTACCCAGGTAGAAAAATGTAATGGAAGCCTAGATACATGCTAGTGCCACCACTGGAATTTCCATGGCAGTTTATCTCGCCGACGTCTTGTAGCGCCTTGCATGGCGCGAACACTTTCCACTAGAATGCATCATAACCTCAAACTGTTGCATAAAGTGTCAACGGTGCTTGTTTTTATTTTTTTAAAAAAAGTAAATGTTTGTTTGTGGAATATTGCGGCATTTAAAAACAATAATACAGTCGGGTCCCCATACTGTTACATTTCCAGAAATTTCCCACTCCTCCAGACTCAGCTCTGTTATGTGCTCAAAGTATGCCTACTGCGCACCTTTCAGGAACGTAAATATATAAACCTCAAGTTTGGCCTAGAAGTATATGCCCCCTTTTCTTTGGGCTTAAGAATACGGCCCTGAAAATTGGTGACGTCACCTAACACTTCTGAATTTGGAGGTTATGCAAAAACATAACACTACTGAGGACATAACAGTTTGGAATCTAACAGTATGGGGACCTGACTGTAGTAAGAAATTCTAAGTATTTATATATAGGGGAAGATGGGGTAAGGATAGTTAAGGGGTAAGAATAGTTAGTGGCTGTATTGCTTAAACGGCTTGTTCAAATTATCGCGTCATTCATGATATTTTCGCGTCTTAACACCAAAAAATGATAGTAAAAATTGCAAGTCAATCTGACACCATTTGCGAAGTTAGGAGTATATTTTTAAAAAACAGCTGTTTTTGAAAAATGTCAACGGAATCTTTGTCACGTTTTATCATATTGTTTTCTTTATTAGTGCTTCCGAATATTTATTTACGTAAGTGTTTTCCGGAGTGGAATTTCCTGCTGAACACGAATATCGTATTTATTTTCAATTAAATTCACGTCGTTTCAGAAAAAATTAGGAAACATTGAAATATGGGCTCCTTTTCCCCCCACCAAGGATAGTTAGAGCTAATATGGCACGGTACAATCCTGCTAATGCGACTGTAAATTACAGTAGGATCTTTCAATAGTGCAGTTCTGAACAGTGCAGTCATTAGTGAGTTGAGTAGACAAGGGGTTTCGGGGGGTAAAGGGAAAGGGAATCTGTGACGTCAAATACAGTGCCGTCGCTCATTTGATTATTTAGTATCATTTAGTGGTGCCCGGTATTTAGTAGTAGGGGACCCTTAATTTTCTTGACACGGACCTGAATGTTTTAGTTTTTGCACGCTTCGAACAGTGCACAATATTCCCGACGACTGCACTATTGAAAGATCCTACTGTATAAAAAAATGTTCTTTTTAGGATGATATACATAATAGTGCGTAATTATCTACTTTATATTATATAATCATTGAATTAATTTTTTTTAGTTAAAAAAAAATATTATTCACAATTATAAAATGCAAATATATATAAGGGAAGTGTTCCGGTTGTGGGCACCTTTTTGTTTTTGCCTCATAACATTTTTTCATGTGCATATTATACAAATATATGTGTACGAATTTAAAGCTAGAGGTCTAAGGTGACTGTCAGTGAAGGAATTAAATTTATTCCTTTAAATAAAAAAGTTTTATTAGAAATTTAGTGAAATGGGAATTTTTTGACAAAAAAATTTTTGTACCCGGTTGTGGGCACCCTTGAAAAATCCGCTAAAAATGGAAAAATATTAAAAGAAACCAACACAAATAAAGAAGAAATGAAAGTTTCTTTATTTTAAGAGAATTTGCCGGGATAAAAAACAAAAATGATGACACGTTTTCACACTATGCTCATCGCTAACAGAAGCATAATGCTTGCATGTGCAGTAGCTAGTACGCATAACATAACGCACTTCGAATGCACTGAACGACTATATTCATTGCATTTAATGGAGTTTGCGGCTGTCCCTTTACTTGGCAGAAAGTTTAGATAGATGAGACAGTAGTCCTCATCATTCTCAGATGGTAGAGCTTCCTTAACATAAAGGTGCCCACAACCGGGAATGACAGTCATTTTTTAAAAAGACCAACACATTTTGTGATGCAGGATTTTGGTTAAACACGAAGGTAAATCACAAAATATAATGACAACACTGCAAAGAAAAAATTTAACCCTTTTTTCTGAACGAATCTACACCCATATGTTGCTCTTTGAAAACAATACAAAATTACTTTTTTATTTATTTAATGCAAATTTTCTTTATTATGCTCACAGCTATTACACAAATGCATATATTTGTTTCGTTATCAATACGAAAAGTCCGTATTGTCAACGAACACGACTTGCAATACTTAGATCAGTAAAGTCTGCTTGCCGTCGAAGTTTACGTAGGGGTGCCCACAACCGGCGCACTTCCCCTATATATGGGTCAAATTTTCTCAAAAAAATCAAAGTTGGTCATGGGTCTTTCAATTTTTGTGAAACTTGGTATAAAGGTAGTGTTTTATAACAGAAGATTTTAGAAAAAAAAGATTTTTAAAAATTTTCAAAATTGTGGATTTTACCGGGCATTAAACATTAAAGCACATTTTTTTTAAAAACGAATAACTTATATCCATTTAGTTAGATTTTGTTTATATTTTAGGTAATAATAGTTGATTATCTAACAATTTAAAGTGCAGTATTAAAGAAAAAAAAATCCAAAATTTGCCCGGAAAAAAGTCAAAAAAATTTTTATTTCATTTTTTCAGGCATAAGCACCCCTTCGATTTTTTTGTAACTATAATATTTGGATTCGTTATCTTCTCCAGAATTTTTTGCAAAAAAAAATCCCTGGAGACTTTAAAACTAACCGAAATATCGAATTTTTTGTCTCGAGGTGCACAGATATCGATCTCTCGTAAACACGCCTGAGATGTGCACCAAACGTTCTTAAGGAGGTTCTCCGGCTGCTACTCTTGAAAAAAACGATTTTCTTCAAATTTTATTTAAATTTTGAGGAAATGTTTCTTCGAGTGCGCTCTAAATGTGGTAGAAATTTGCCATGCTAAATTTTGAAATATTCAAGTTCAAACTTCAGCTTCTACATATACGATTATTTTGAAAATGAAAAATGCCAACTACGATATCTCGTTTTTTGACATGGCAAAGGGTTCTGAAATTTCTACCACATTTAGAGCGCACTCGAAGAAACATTTCCTCAAAATTTAAATAAAATTGGAAGAAAATCGATTTTTTCAAGAGTAGCAGCCGGAGAACCTCCTTAAGCGTGAATTTTCGCATTCTAATATTTTTTTTGTTAATTTTTAATAAAAAAGGAAGGTTTAAAAATCAAGTTTTGCAATTATAAATTTGTTTTTATACAATTTTGAATCTCAAAATGTGTATGTAATATATAAGGGGCAAATTTTCTCAAGTGTACCAATGTCAAAATTGCAAGTTGTTAGATCGGGCTAATATTTTCACAGTATTTAGAACTATGAATGAGTACTTAGAACCACCAAGTAATTATGAAATTTTATAAAAAATTGTAGGGGGAGGGGGTTGAAGATTTTGGATAAGTATAAACAGTGAGTTTTATAAAAAATCTTAGCTTTTCTATAATAAAGAAAAAAAATTGTGACCTATATGTTTTTGGTAGGTTTTTTTCTGCTCTTTCAAATAGTGAGAATTTTTTTTCAAAAAATTCAAAATTTAACCCTTTTTAAAAAATTAAAAATTTTTTTGTAATTTTTTTTTAAACTAAACTTCTCGGCTTAATATTTTTTGACATTTTCTAAAGTACATTTTTTTAATTTTTACATTTTTGATGTAAGAAGAGATGATTTTTTTATCTGAATAATTTTTTATTATTTTAATATCAATATCAAGCGTGATACACGCATAAGGTGTTAAATATTTTATTTCAACAATCGTTGCAAACAACTGGAATATATTTTTTTAAAGTAGAATTATATACACATTTGATTTAAAAAAAAACTAACACTTTATCTTTATTTTTATAAATATTTATTTGTAAAACGTCAATTTAATCAAAATACTTCATATTGTAAAATATTTCAATTTTTATTAATTAATTAATAATTGAAAAACAAAAAAACGTAATTTTTTTCGTTTCACATATTGAAATTACACATCATAAACATTCTTTTGGTACAAGAAAAAAAAGGGGGCTTTTTTGAAAAAAAATTTTAAAAATTTTGAATTTTCAAAAAAAGGGTTAAATTTTGAATTTAAAAAAAAAATTCTCACTATTTGAAAGAGCAGAAAAAAACCTACCAAAAACATATAGGTCACAATTTTTTTTTCTTTATTATAGAAAAGCTACGATTTTTTATAAAACTCACTGTTTATACTTATCTAAAATCTTCAACCCCCTCCCCCCTACAATTTTTTATAAAATTTCATAATTACTTGGTGGTTTTAAGTACTCATTCATAGTTCTAAATACTGCGAAAATATTAGCCCGATCTAACAACTTGCAATTTTGACATTGGTACACTTGAGAAAATTTGCCCCTTATATATTACATACACATTTTGAGATTCAAAATTGTTTAAAAACAAATTTATAATTGCAAAACTTGATTTTTAAACCTTCCTTTTTTACTAAAAATTAACAAAAAATTATTAGAATGCGAAAATTCACGCTTAAAAACGTTTGGTGCACATCTCAGGCGTGTTTACGAGAGATCGATATCTGTGCACCTCGAGACAAAAAATTCGATATTTCGGTTAGTTTTAAATTCTCCAGGGATTTCTTTTTTGCAAAAAATTCTGGAGAAGATAACGAGTCCAAATATTATAGTTACAAAAAATCGAAGGGGTGCTTATGCCCGAAAAAATGAAATAAAAATTTTTTTGACTTTTTTTCCAGGCAAATTTTAGATTTTTTTTCTTTAATACTGCACTTTAAATTGTTAGATAATCAACTATTATTATCTAAAATATAAACAAAATCTAACTAAACGAATAAAATAAATAGTGAAAATTAACGATCACTCCGATTCAAGGAAAATAAAAATAAAAGAAATTCAATTCTTTTTACGTTTCGGCAGCACAGCTGTCCTCTTCAGAACTATAATTTATTATAACACAAAATATTAAAAAAAGATTTTTTACAAGTGATCGTTAATTTTCACTATTTATTAAAATACGACTGAGTGATAGAATCATCTCTACTCCTAAATGGATAAAAGTTATTCGTTTTTTAAAAACAATGTGCTTTAATGTTTAATGCCCGGTAAAATCCACAATTTTGAAAATTTTTTAAAATCTTTTTTTCCTAAAATCTTTTGTCATAAAACACTACCTTCATACCAAGTTTCCCAAAAATTAAAAGACCCATGACCAACTTTGATTTTTTTGAGAAAATTTGACCAATATATAAAAGTCTAAAAATTATTAACAATTAAACAATCTGAAGTAAAAATTATTGCTGTTGTTACTAAAAATAATATTTTTATTATAATAAATTGTTACTAAAAATAATAATATTATTATAATAAATAATAATAATAATGATAATTAAATGTAATAAAAATCAAATTATTCTTATACTACTAATACTAATAAAAATAACATATTTAAATTAATAGAAAATTTTATACATGAAATGAAAAAAGAAATATTAAATTAAAAAAAAGAAAATTTTATACATGAAAAAAAATGTTTTAACTAAAATAGAATTTTTTTAATTAAAAAAAAAACATAAATTGAAAAAATTAACGTTAAAACTTTTAAACATTGAACAAAAATGAACATAAAACGGAAGCAACGGAGACGGCCGAAGGCCGTCGGAGGCGCTAGTTATTATAAAAGAATTTTTTATTTAAAACAATTTTAATTTTAATGTTTAACATATTTTAATAATTATTTATTCTTCAAATGTTCATATTTAAAAAAAAAATTTTTACATTTTTTTATGATTAACATTTTTATTAGGCTTAAGATTAAGAAAAGGTTATACCGATTTCTGAATTAAAATCTTAATATAACTTTAAACGAAACGTGTATTAACTCTTCAAATATGTTAAAATTTCATTGTAGGCAGATAATTAGTAAATGCTTTTTATATATATGTCGTAGGCAGATAGCATAATTCGGTAGTACACTGGAATCTAGATCGGTGAGCTCGGGATCGTTGAGACTCTGTTTACATAGTTTGTAGGCGAGGAAAGGTGGAGGGCTAGCGGGGACTTTCAAATGTCGATCAATGTCGTGCCTAATTGTAGAAGAAAAAGGTTCTCAGTGCCCGATGCTATATTTATTTCATTTGATAACTTCATCATTATTTACTTTTTTTTCTTTTTAATATAAATACATTTTATTTTTGTATAATATTTTATAATATTTTGTTATTTATATTAATTTTCTAACATGGATTATTTTTTAAAAGAAAGGTGCAAACAAAAAATACTTCGTACGGCCCTGTTTGTGTTGCTTCTCAGTCTCAACTAATCCGCTAGATCGGTGAGAAGCCATCCCCGATTAGTCTCACCGATCTAGATTCCAGTGTATGCAAACTGCCTAGGCAGTTTGTAAACCGCGGGCAGTTAGTAAAATGCCTAAATTTGAATGTATAAAAACAGGTAATAAGCAAAATACCTAGGCAGTTTACATACTCCCAAAGACGTTTCAGGTAATTAGAAAAATGTATTGAAAGTCACAAAATTTTTTCTGTGGCATAACTTTTATACAACTATACTATCTTGTAAATTTTTTTTTAAAATCTGAAACATATTTGAGTTTAATTGAAACAAATTTTTGGGTTAATTTAAGAATTATTTATAATCAACTTTTAAGTTTAAATCAAACATAAAATTTTTAAGCATAATTTTTGTTGAAATCAAAACTTAGAATATGTTTGAATTAAACATAATTATTTAAACAAATTATATTTTTGAATCAAAGCTTAAAAAAATTTGAATGAATACTTTTAAACAAATAAAATTTTTATTTATTCTACACTTATAAATATTGTTTATCTGGAACTTTTGTTTCAATTAAAGTAGCATAGATTAATAGAAATACATTTTAATAAAAAATATACTCCCATAAAATTTTTTTTTCTCTTTTGTTGAAATATATGATTAAATAAAAATATTTGTAATCAGTTTTCAAAATTCTACCTCCACAGATCGCTGAACAATTGAGGCCTTGGATCGAATAACTCGCCCGACGCTCGAAGACACGCGCTAATATATATATATATATATATATATATATATATATATATATATATATATATATATATATATATAATAATATATTATTATATAATTTGTAACCATACAGTTTACTTTTACAGAAATATCGAACATAAAAAAATCACGAACAATTGGTCACATAAATAATTACAAGATTTCAATTAGAATGACTCGAGCAAATGAAGCAAAAAGAACACATTAATTCAAAAGCATAGACATCAAATTAATACGAAATTATTTAACAAAGAGAGATATCGTTTTATTCACCTTATAATCAATTATCAATATTCAACGTTCGATTAAACGAAGTATCACGATAAACATAAAATATTATACACACACATACAATAAGATATCATACACTCATTCATTCTATACACACATATTCAATTTTACATATATCAAAGAGAGAGGAATAAACGTTATAAAAAATACAATAAAATACGGACCAATGTCAATTGATGTTCGCCGCCCTCGAAAGGTTAATTAGATCGATCGCCTGGATTTGTGGTTTGATCTCAGGTTGGAGATTGACGGTTTATTTCCGTGGTTACGTTAGATGACAATGTTCCCAAGATTTATCCGGAGTAATGACAACTGCATACGCTAAATCGTACAGGTGATTCCTTTAGCAATGTGGTTTTGCAAACAAAAATCCCAATTGTGCATCAAAAATCTCCCAAATCACAACCATCAAAAGCGGAACGATTTTCCCAAATAAATCGCCACTCTATAAGATAAAATAATATTTTACAACCGATCACTCAATATAGATTCAACTTTACACTTTTACCTTATGAGTTCTCGGCGAGATACATAAGCTGTGGCGAAGATCGCTCACTCGACCAAAGGGCGACGAGACATTAGCTATGAAAACGACGAAATATAAAATTCAATCGTCTCTCCCTACTTATTTCTACGTCGGTTCCCGAAGGCATTTTCGAGGCTTTCCGGATTTTTGCACTCACATATAGTTTTTCGATACTCTGCCTTTACGCATACTTTAATAACATCATTCTCTTACTCTCTCATAATACTATATCGCTACAAATTATTATATAATAATATTATATATTATATATTATATTATTATTATTATTATTATATAATTATTATATAATTATTATATAATTATTATATAATATATTCGGGTAGCAGTGAGTGGCCCAGAGGCGCTCACTGCTCACTGACTGGCAGTTGCGCGTTCCTCCGAGCGTCGGGCGAGTTATTCGATCCAAGGCCTCAATTTAATAAACTTTCATTTTAAAAAAAGTTTATTAAAAACGAATAATATTTGTAACCTCTAGACAGTCAATAAAAACTTCAATTTTTAATAAATAATTAAAGAATTAATTTTTTTGAAAACGCACATCGGAAATGTTTTTAGTTAGGCTTACTACAAAAGATTATGAAAAAAATATTTGAAATTTGAAAAGTCCATTTCAGGTGGCCTGTTGAGAAATTTTCACCCCATTGCTACTTTCAATACATTTTCCTAATTGCCTGAAACGTCTTTGGCAGTATGTAAACTGCCTAGGTACTTTGCTTATTACCTGTTTTTATACATTCAAATTTAGGCATTTTACTAACTGCCCGCGGTTTACAAACTGCCTAGGCAGTTTGCATACTACCGGATTATGCTATCTGCCTACGACATATACACTATTTTTTTAATTATATTCGTCAAATGAAACGACATAGGAATAATTTCTTAATTCGCGAAATAAAGTTTTGGCAGGTGAGGTTATGTTTATTCCAGCACTGCGAGCAGAATACGAGAAAGGCGCTAGACTACAAAAGTGTTTCAACACTGAGAGAAATGGATAGTCAGATTTTGATGTTAAAAAGATGATGTTACACGATACTATCATTATGCTACTGCCAACCATCACAGATGCTAAAAAATATATAGTTATGCTACCCCGTACTACCAAGATGTTACTCCTGATGATATTGATGGTAACGGTGACTATCTAGATAGCTGTCTGTATACGTAGCATTAAAGATGGTCACCCTAACCACAATTATGTTACCCACTACTATAAATTTCTCTCCGTGAAATGATCTCAGCGCCACTACAGCGCAATGGAACGCAAGAGTGGCGCCAAATTTTTCTACTAGGGTATCACCCTAGGTCAATAAGGACCACTTTATTGACCAGCTGGATTATATGGGAGAACGTAACATGCACCGGCACAGGTAGCATAGTAAACATATTTTATTATTCGAAACCAGGACCTAACGTACTGTAGACCTATCCGCTAACCTCTAATCTACTCTCACATTTTTTCTGGACGACCTACTAAAAACCACTCCCGTCTTTGGATAGACTTTGCTTTTCCTACGGAACTTCTGTCAAGCTTTAAAAGTAGAAAAAAGTTCTTGTGATTTTGCTTATGCGACCCATGTCTACCTTGACTTATTTATTCTTGATCCTTGCGAGACTCTTTTTGGTCTCATTCGAGGACTGATCTGAAGACTCCGCATAATTTTATGTTGGTTTCAAACAAATAAAATATTTTACTTTACAAATTAATTTTCATAACTAGGTGGGTGCTAATAGGGTACCAGTTTCAGCTTAAAAGGTGTTCACCTTGTCACCGAACTTTTCTTTGCATAAAAAGCAGCTTGCGCTCTTCTTACAGTCTGCGAATTTGTGATCGACTTCTTCGCACTTAAAATACGCATACAGCATCCGATTTCAATCAAAAGGTCTCTCTTTCATGTACGACTTTGGTCTGAATTCGATGCTTCTGACCGTTTTCAAGGAGAGAAAAATCATGATGATGTAATTTTCTGACCCATGTAGAAATTACCTGAATTGCTCACTTGGTTTCTCAAATAGTAGCATTTAAGTTAACGCAACATGTGAGATAAGTAGTGTTATCTATAGACTCCGATTACAACTACCAGAGTCAACAATTTTCACTACTTGAGTCTCTAGTTGCATTAACTTGAATGCTACTACTTGAGTCACTCAGGTAGTTTCTGCAGGTGTCACAAGTTATGGCAGGATGATTTTCTTCCTTTCAATTTTTCTTTCCATCAGGTCGACAGACTGCTGTCAACACGGAGAGAAAAATTTAGAAGTTCCTTGTCAGAATCGCCTATACGATTTTAATCAAAACCTCTTTTTGTGTAGTTCTTGCTGCTACAAATTTTTCGAGGTTGTTTTCGCCTGTTAAAGCAAACGACGCTTTAATGGACGAAAGCAAAGAAGTTTCTTTACGAAGTTTACCCAAAACGTCAGCACTCGTCCTTTCTTAAGGGGGGCGCCTACTTTATCGGGTCAAAAAAATCGATTTTTTAAAAGTTGTCTTAACTGAAAGTACAACTATAAGAGAATATGCTCTTAAAATATTACGTCAAAATACAAAGTATTTTTCGAGTTACAGCTTGTAGAACGCAATAAAGCGCGTGGACTGGCGCTTGGCCTGGCACGCGATTCCACTCGCGGTCTCTAATACTTTTCATAATTTGTCGCGCTTATCTACTATTACACCTACCATTAAAATTACCATTTATCAGTAAAATCTCTTCTTATCCAAGAGCTACACATAAAAAATAGTCGTTCATCGAGGCCGCGAAATAGCATTTATATATGTTTTTCAATCTTTAAACGCGTTTTTCTCAAAACACTGTTTTTGTAGTTTGCGTACACGATAGACAAAAATCTAATCAACCGATAAGGGTCTATTTGGGCTTGTTTTGAAGATGAAGAGTGTCTCTTCTGTATGAATTAAATTTGTTTTTGATAAAGTTAAATTTAATGCTTTCTTTTAAAGAAAAAATGAGATTTTTTTTGGCAAAAATTAAATTTTTTTTTAAAAGTCATGTAAAAATTTCAGTTTTTACTTTCTATTGAAATCTTTTAATTCATACAGAAGGCAATAATGTATATTTATAGAAAAAATTTTGTTTTTTTGTTTTAGATAAGAATTGTGGGCCCTAGGTTGTACGCAATGGGAAAATTTTAGCAGCGAGGCGTTATATATATGGCGTTTATTTTATTATTAAATTCTATTTTCATTTAATGAAAAAATTATATTTCAAAGGTTTAAATATATAAGAAAACATACACTAAATCTCGCATCGATTTATTTAAATGTGTTTGAGAAAAAAATTCCTGAAATGTACGCAGTTTTTTACCTTCTAAAGTAGGCGCCCCCCTTAAGTAACTGTGATGGATATAGTCGATATTCTTAACACTAGTTTCTTAGACTTTGAACCTTCTGCACTGAAAGAAACTTTGTTACAATATTTAATATTTTAGCGTCACTTTTTAATATATTTAGTTACAAGTGTAGGACATTTTGGTATAGTAAGGATTCTCGTTACTACTTTTAAGAATGCTTAGAAGTAAAATAAGTAGTGTGTGAGTGTATGTGTATGTTAAGAGAAAAATTTAGAAAATCTATTGTTGTCTATCATTGAGTAAAAAAATTGGACAAGTGCGAGTTGCACTCACACTAAAATCGAGGGTTCCGTACACCAAAATGAAACTTCTTTTTTACACAAACATACACATAGGGTATTTATACATTTTTATTTATACATATACATATGATAATCCCCTATTTTAATTAACTACATATATAAACCTATTGAACTAAAATTCGGTATAGATAGGGGAGAGTAGGCTACATTGAACCAGCGTCAACAGTGAACCACTTCAATTTTCTGAGAAATGACTGAGTGAAATTTTTTCATATTTAATATATAAGTTAGTTTTACTGAAACAAACTATGTCCAAAAATTTCGGGCACGTAGGTTTATTATTTACAAAGAAAAACTAAAAAAACTGTTTTTCACGTACAAAACAAAAAATTTGGTGGAATTATAATGACGTTTTTTTATTGAAATAGGAAGTTTTAAAAATTAGTAAACTTGCGATTTATTTCGCTTAGGGTGTCAACTTCAATATTCCGATGTGATAAAGAACTTTAAATCTTACACAAATTTATTATAAACAATTTTTGTTGTGAATGTCATGTGAATACAGTGAGTGCGGCATCATTGAACCACCCGAAAAAGCAAAGAATTTTCAATTTTAAGAGTTGTAAAATTGTCTGCTCTACTAATTAGTAAGAAAAATACTGGAAGACATGCTTTCATCACAATTGTGAACGAGATAAACTCAAACTGTCACTTTACCTACCTAACCTGACATTAAAATACATTAATCTCCTATATTAACAAGTAATAACAATTAAATAACAATTTTCTATTTTTTTGAGTGGAAAATAAGATTTTTTACAATGTGTAAGTGGAAATATTATTTTTGAAGTAAATTGTAGTGTTTTATTAGAGGTGGTTCAATGTAGACACACATCCTTCAAAATAAGAAAAGTGTGACTTGTTAGAAAAAAATTAAATTTAATTATTTAATCATAATAATTTGTGTTTGTAACGTGTGTATTAACTAAAGGAGTACTTCAGCTTAATTTTGATACAAAAACCTGATCGAAATTAGTAAAATTTTATTAGTTCTTGGACTTTATAAAATACCCGGTTCAATGTAGCCTACCCTCCCCTACGTATTTTTACATGTATTTACATGTATTTTTACATTTCTTTCCTTCCTAACTCGCAAATATGTCCCCCCTCAGGTTTTTTATATTTTTCCCGTAATCTACACTTAAAAATAAATATTTGTACCCAATTGCAGCTCACTAGGTCATGATTTGTAAAAGTTAAGGGGCAGGGACACAGTCATTTTTTGCAATTTTTTCAAAAAAATTCAGTTTCTTTCTCTCCTAGTTCGCAAATATGTCCGCCAATCAGGTTAGCTATATTTTTCCTGTAATCTGCACTTAAAAATAAATATTGGTACCGAATTGCAGCTCACTAGGTCATGATTTGTAAAAGTTAAGGGGGGACAGGGTCATTTTTTTCCCTTTAATTAAAATCAAAGATCACTCAAATCGTTCAAAAATTGTAGGCTGTAGACATTTTTGAACAGTAAATTGTAAGAAAATCTCCCTGTGTGGCGCGTCAATAGCGCAGCGCGCGCGGCCACTAAAATATTAATAATTTTTGACCTAATGCAATATACTAACTTTTTTTTTTAGAAATACTTGTGATAAAACAGGGTATCATAATTGACGAGAAAAAATTCGAAATTAGGCGGAGAAGTTTATTTTATTTCTATTTGTTTATAACAATTGTTGATATTTTAAACAAATTGTGAACAAAATTTAACAACATTTTTTTTCGAAAGCAGGGTTATTGTATATTACTCATTTCAAATTTTATTAAAATCCATCAAATAGAATGGAAGAAAAAAATGTTTTAATAATTTCATGCTTAAAAATTGTTTAAACAATAACTCTTGAAAAAATTCAAATTTTGCAAAAACAACTTTGGGGTCATATTATGGTACGAAAATACTATAAAATTATTGATATGAAATATAAAAATATCTCTATCGAAAAATTAGTGGCACACTAAAAGAATTTTGGGCAGGCTGCAGGCTTTACATGAGTGCCGCTAGAGCTCGCTGCCTCAAGCTCGCAGTTAACCTCAAAAAGGCGAGAATCTACTTCCAAAAGGTAAGCAGCAACTCCTCAGGGGCAGCTGCTCACCTTTCGGGAGTAGATTCTCGCTTTTTAGAAGTGAGCTGCGAGCCTTGAGCAAGGGGCACTATAATTTCGGACATGAAAAGCCAGCAGCCTGCCTAAAATTCTTTCAGTGCACGCTTCAGAAATTTTGAGCCAGTTTTATTGAGTAGTGCATAACAAACGCTTTGATATACACACAGAAAAAAACTCGACTCACTTTTGTTGCAACGCATTTGGAAGTCGGTCTCGAAATGAGTAATTGACAGCTTCAAGTGACTCGAAATGAGTAATCGGCAACTTCAAGTGACTCGAAATGAGTAATCGGAAACTTCAAGTTACTCAAAATGAGTAAAATGATATATGGTTGCCCATCCCTGTCAGTCAATTTACAAATGTCTAACCTAAAAATTCGTTTTTCATTTCTCATAAATGCGATAAATCGACTTCAAGTATAAATGTTTTGACAAGTGCAAAGAGTTTATTCATTATAAACAATTATTTTAATTCATATTTTTATGAATTATTCCAATGTTATTGTAATTTTATCATAAACCCAAAATGATACCGCTTTTTACTCATTTTGAGTCTTTTCCCCAGAAACTCAGAATAAGTCGAAGGGGTATCATTTTTGTTGCACTTCAAATGAGTATATCATATGATACTCATTTTGAGTATAGTTTTTTTCTGTGCACAAAAAATGAAAGAAAAAATTATTTTATTTATTTAATATTTTGATGTTTACTTTTGTCATGTATTATTGGGTGAGATGGCCATTAATGACTTTTATTTAAAATTTTTTATGTTAATGTTAGATACTTAAGAAACATTAAAGAAAAACAAATTAAAAATGTTCGAGAACAAAATAATTGATCTAATTGACATTAGAGATGGAGATATATTTGTAGGTTGAGACGAAAGTTACAATCAAACGACATTGATTGAAGATTGGATTTGAAATTTTTGGCTACATGAAAACTGCACTGAATCTCATGATAAATGTTCGAAATGTGACCAGAATAAGAGAAAAGTAATTTGAACGATTAAAAATTAAGTTTAAGCTAAAAGTAAAACATTATAAGCATTGGCCATCCCTCCCGCACACATGTAGCCATCTCACCCGGACATTCAGGGAGAGATGGCCAAATGCACTTTTTACAAAATGTAAATTTTGAGATTGTTTTTATGAAAATATACCTATTATTTTATTTTTTGTTAAGCACTTTAAAGTTAAGTGTTCAATATTTAATTATCAATAAAAGTTTAGACATAAATCGCCTTTTTATAATTTTTACAGTACTATAAAAAAACTATGGCCATCTCCTCCGGATTTACCCTATATTAATTATAAAATAAATATATATTTTATAAGTAAATAAAATTTATATTTTAATAAATACTAGGAACCGTTTCGAAAGTTTAGTTTCGTTTTAGTTTCTGAGTTGACAGAAAACTAAATTAACAAACTGAGTTTAATTTCGTATCGACTCAAAACTAAATTAACAAACTGATTTTAGTTTCCTGTCGACTCGAAACTAAATTCAGTTTGTTAACTTTAGTTTCGAGTTGACATGAATCAGTGAAATTCCCCTGAAGATCAGTTAAAATTGATTGAAATTTCAGTCATATTTCCCTTAAGTAGAATTTCACTGATTCAGATTTATAAATACATTTATTTATTTTATAATAATTTTTTCCTTAATGTTTGTATAATATTTTACTTATTATATACAAAAAATTTATTTTATTTTTTCTTCATTTTTAAAAAATTTATTTGATTAAAATTAGGCCCAATTTTTAATGATTTTGTTCGTATATTTCTTCATGTGTAAAAATAATTAATGAATGTTTTTACACTAAACATATACACTAACATATACTTTTATTTAAAAAATTAAAATTAAAAAAATTATTTAAATTTTTTGTTTAAAAAATTAATTTAATTTTTTGAAAAGCCATAGAAAAAATATGCTACCTTCAATTTTGATCATTTTTTTACCATTTGTAGCCATAAATGTGTTGAACTTGTCCTGAAATTTTCATCGTGGGACAGCCAGTAGTTTTTGAGAAAAAAAAATAAAACGTAAATCCTCGCATAGCGCTGTAGCGCTCAGTTTTAATGCCGCACGATTGTAAATAGAATTTTAATGAAAGAACGAGTTTTTATTAACCCTAGAACTAAAATATGATTTTTTTATAGACTAACGAAAAACTGGGGTGGTTTGGTACCCCAGATTTGAAACAATTTTAAAAGGTTACCTTTTTTGTAATTTTTTTAATTTGTCAACAATGTGGCTAATTTCAAAAAATTAAACGGATTTTAAAAGGTAAATAGAGACAATTTTATTTTGATTAAGGCAACTTGAAAATTTAAATATTATTTACAATATATACAAATGTTAAATGGTTTTAAAATAGAATAAAAATCATTTATTACAAAGGAGGTTATGGCCAAACTTTTTTACGACCCACCCGTGGGTCGGAAACAGGCAACGGGTTAACCGCCTATGCGTTCCACCAACATGTTATAAGCCATGGTTAACTAAACGTATACTATGTTCGAAATAGCATTACTTTCTCTATTATGATTGGTCAATTCTAACGAAAAATGTACGTTTTCTAGATAGAATTTTGACTTTTTCCCTGATCCGGGTAATCCCTCTTTAAAAAATTGAAAAAGCTAAAAATAACATTTGTTACTGTACCAAACTTCTGTCTATTATTTTTAAAAATTACAATAAAATTCTTTAAAAATTCAATAAATTTTAAAAGAATTTAGGAAATTAAAATTATTTTACAAACTTCCAATTACTTGTTTATAAAATTTCAATCATCTTCAATTTAATTAATAATAACAAAATTGAAATATTTTAAAAACTTAAATTTTTAGAATTTTAAATAAAATTTTTCGAGACTTTTATTTAAAAAAATTACATAATTTAAATCATTTTAAAATGTACTAATTAATAAAAATTTTAATTGTAACTTTTTCTACAAATCAATTCAATTATTTATAAATTATTAAATAAAAATTCTTTGAGACTTTGGTTTTTTTTAATTTCTAATGAAATTTTTTAACAAATTGTATTATTTTTATGTAATTTTTATGTAATATTTTTAAGACAGTTTCACAAAATTTTAATTAATTTAATAATTTTTTAATAAAATTATTTTTTTTTCTTTTTGCTTAGGGACTTTTGGGAAATCTGCCTACAGATACCTTGGATTCCGCACTCCAAGGTTATGTGGGGTTGGTATGATAAAAAAAACAAAAGGAAATATAAAAAAAAGAAAAATAAATAAATGTTATAATAAATTTAACAAACTGGCGACCTACTACCAGCCCGACCCACTAAAACCCGTAACCCTTCTTTTGGAGCCCTTTACCCTCCCTCGGAACTGTCGTAAGACTTTAGCCTTCGAGGGTGGCGCTCCAACTCTGTCGCTAATGCGACTTTCTGCATTTCTCTGCGGTTATCCTGCGTTAATAGTTAAATTGAAAACTATTTCAATATAAAAGCGGAATTAACAGCACAAAAATAATAAAAAAAAAAACAAATGTTTAATTAAGTGTAAACAGTCAAAAGATAAAATTGCAAACGGATATATAAAAAAAGAAAAAATTAACGCGTATATAATATTGAAAACATAAAACAAATTAAAAAATGTATAAGGACAAATAAATCACATAATAAATTAATAAAAAAAAACAAATTAAAAGCTGTTTAAATTACGCTTTTTGGCGGCCGTCGAGATCCTTCCTCGACATAACCGAGATTATAAAGTTCTCGACTTGCCGCCAATTCTCTTCTGACTGGGTCATCAGCGATACCATGTTCTCCGGTGTAACTTTACTGTTTACACCTTCGAACATGGCCCGCCTCTCCAAGTCCCATTTTCTGCATGAGAAGAGGGTGTGCTTCGCGTTGTCCTCAGGGAACTGGCAATATGCACACACCTCGTCCTCGCGTAATTTAAAGCGACACAGGTACGAGTTAAAACATCCGTGACCTGTGAGCGCCTGAGTCAAATAATAGGAAACCTGACCGTGTTTCCTATTTATCCAGGTGGCGAGTGCCGGGATAAGGCGATAAGTCCATCGACCTTTTTCCTCACCATCCCATCTTTCTTGCCATCTTTCTATGAGCCTGTGCCTCGCTTCTTTGCGGATCAGGCCCTTGCTTGTTCTTATTTCCTCATCTAAAGAACTTCTTTCTTTAGAAAAGAAAAACATTTCTTCCCTTTCCCTCGCCAAAAGATCTGCTGGCGGGACACTTGCAAGGACCTGCACAGCACTCGTAGATACCGTCTTATATGCAGAGATGATACGCGTTGTTATCGATCTCTGCGCAGACAGTATCTTTTCACAGATGGTAACACATCTTTTACTCCTGAGGGATGGGGTCCACGCTGGTGCTGCATAGAGCATTTTAGCGTGGGCGACACTCGCCACCAGTCTTCTTTTTTGTTCACGGGGTCCGCCAACATTTGGCATTAGCCGTGAAAGATTAGCCGCACACTCGATCGAATTATTTGACGCCGTAGCCATGTGGTGGTGGAAGTTTAACCTTCCATCCAACTCCACACCAAGATATTTAATTTGTTTACTACACTTGACCTCGAATCCGTCTATCACGATTCGTGGGAGCTCATAACCACGTCTGTCTGTGACTAACAGTGCCTCGGTCTTTTCCAGGGCCATTTCAAGACCTCTGGTAACCAGCCAGCTTCTTGCTAGTCGCAGACATTCGTTTACCAATGTCCCAAGAGCCTCCTCACTTTCGGCAGTGCACACGAACAACGCGTCGTCCGCAAAGCCGATGATCACCGCACCTTCGGGCAGATCCATTCGCAGAAAATCATCGTAAGATATATTCCATACAAATGGACCCACCCTCGAGCCTTGAGGAGCCCCACGCTGCATCTTTTCCCTGAGAGTGCAGGTGTCTCCCTCATATATAACCCACCTGTCGCTAAGATAATTATCCATTATCCGCAACAAGTAGGGCGGCATGTTTTTCTTTTCCATCGACTCGATGAGATCTTTCCATCTTGCGGAATTAAACGCGTTGCGTATGTCAATTGCTACCAACGCGCAGAAGCTCTTCTTTTTTCCAGGTCCCAATTTGTTTTTTCCTGCTTTGGCTATGTCCACAACTGCCTGGATGGCATCAACTGTGGACTTGCCTTTACGGAAACCAAATTGGTGATCCGATAGACGATTCTCTTCGGTCAAGTGGCATTGCATTCTCTACAGAACCATATCCTCTAGAAGTTTACCCATCGTATCTAGCAGGCATATAGGCCTGTATGATGAGACTTTATCTAGAGGTTTTTCGCCTTTCCTCAGGAGGACTAACCTCTGTCGCTTCCAGTCGCGGAAGAACTCTCCTCTCTCAAGGCAAAGATTGAAGCATCGAAGCAGAATCTGGGGTGAAGTGTCGATTACCAACTTTAGGATCTCGTTACTTATCCCATCGATTCCAGGCGCCTTGCCTGTTTTCAATCTTTTGCTTGCTTTTTGCAGTTCACTAAGTGTGAAGAGTTCTTCCTCTTCGACTTTGCAAAAACTCCAGTCCCTTCTAAGGTATGGTTCTGCAGGAGGAAACAAAGAACTTATTATCTTTCTGACCCAATCGGGATTGTCCAGGCCGGGGGTCTTTTGCCTCGTCACTAATTTCTTAGTCACGATTTTAAAAGCCAGACCCCATGGGTCCTTATCGACTTCCTCGATTAGGTCCTTCCAGCTACGGCGTCGCGACCTGCGGATCTCTTTTTTGAGGCCCTTTTTCGCCTCCTTGAATGCCTCTTTCAGCAAGGGATCTCCCTTAGATCGGGTATATGTCCTTCTTGCTTTGAGGCATTCCTTTCTCAAGGAGGCTAGCTCCTCTGACCACCAGTGCAAGGATTTTCTTACGGGAATGGCGCCTTTGCGTGGCATAGACGCATTGCAAGCGGTGACTATCATGTTCCTCACCGCTCGAACCTCCCCATCCAGACTGCTCGGCCTCTTCACCCAGCCCAAGTCCTCAATTAAAAGGGCTTCTCTTAGGGACCGGCCGAACTTTTCCTTGTCGAGTCTCTTTATATTCCACAAGGAGGTCTTGCGACTAGGAACATCCTGTCTCTTTCCTCCTTGTGTGTCTCCCATCGAGACTGAGAAATTTAAACTGTATTTCGTTAAACTGACCACGAGAAAACTGCACACTATTAGAAATTACAAATTTTAATGAAGAATTAGAATTATTTTCAACTGTAGGCGAGGATGGGGCAAGGATAGTTAGGTAATTCAGATCTAGCGGCCAAACTTGAATATGTATCTGCAAATGAAAAGTATTTTTGGAAAGCCTGGTTATTTGGCTATAATTTTGCTGTACATTATTTTACTGTAAACTCAAATCCCTACGAGATACTTATGAAAAAGTGAAAAAAAATTTTTAACTATCCTTGCCCCAGTACCGGGGCAAGGATAGTTAAAAGAATTCGAATGCTAAAAATGTTATAGAAAATCAGTAAATTTTTGTTTTCTTCATTTTACTGGATTTAGACTATTCAATATTGATATCTCAAGTATTAAAAATATGTATGGAACGTTTTCTGAATTGCAATTATTGTATTAAAATTCATCTGAACTAGAATCAGAGGTTTAACCAATTTTCTTCAGACGACCACCAATTTCTTAGTCATAAGCTTCGTTTTCCGTATATAATTACGCATTATTATGTATATCAACCTATAAAAAGAATAATTAAACACTTTTTTAAAATTTGCAATGGCATTAACAGGATTTTACCGTGCCGTATTATCTCTAACTATCCTTGCCCCGTGAGCCCATATTTCAGTTTTTTCTAAATTTTAAGGAACGACGTGAATTAATTTGAAAATAAATACGATATTCGTGTTCAGCAGGAAATTCCACTCCGGAAAACACTTGCGTAAAAAATATTCTGAAATTGTAATGTAGAAAACAATATGATAAACATTACATTGACATTTTAGCAAAACAGACTTTTTTCAAAAATAATCTCCCAACTTCGCAAATGGTGACAGATTGACTTGCAATTTTTACAATCATCTTTTGGTGTTAAAACGCGAATATACCATGAATTACGCGATTTTTGAGGAAGCCATCTAAGCATAACAGCAACAAACTATCCTTGCTCCATCCTCCCCTATACAAGGGTATCCGGACAAGGGGACGCATCAATATTCCCCACATGGAACTTGCAACAATTTTTGTGGTATCGAAATAAAAAACTTAAAATTTCTACTTATCAGAACTGCAATAATTCGAGTTTTCTTTTAAACAAATTTTTATCACAAGAAATTAGTATTTGAAGAAATATTTATTAAATATTTTTTTCATTTGACTGTATTTCTATTTATAAAAATATCCATGTAGAGAAATATGAAAGAATAGAACATTTAGTTGTTCAGAGTTTTTTACAGTATGTATTTTAAAAAATAAAAAGTTTGCTTAAATGAAATTTTAAGTACATAAAAGTTTATATAAAGGGATTATAACCTAAAAAATTTGTCAATTATCAGAATTTGTATATCGCAGCATTTCTATATTATCGAATTTTTATGTAACGTATAATTATGTACTCGAATTGTAGCCTGACAGAATTTAAATTTAACCATATTTTGGTGTACAACCATTAATTTATAGATGAAATTATATTTAAAATAATTTTCATTTAACCAAATTTTTATTTAACCATATTTGTAGGCAACCTAATTTTCGTATGAGTGAATATCCAAAACACCGAATTTATAAAAGATTGAATTTTTAAAACGTCGAATTTCTAAAGCACTAAACTTTCATAGTGTCGAATTTTCATTTGTCCTAACTTTTTTGCCACAAGAGTTTCCTCTCTATAATTTTTATAGATATGGTTGATTTAAATTGTGCGGTAAATTTGAAATCATATGTTAAATCAAATTTCGCGCGCAATTTTAATCTAGCTTACCGACTAACAGGATAGGTAGTAAACTCTATAGTGACAAAAAGTTAAGACAAATGAAAATTCGACACTATGAAAGTTTAGTGCTTTAGAAATTCGACGTTTTAAAAATTCAATCTTTTATAAATTCGGTGTTTTGGATATTCACTCATACGAAAATTAGGTTGCCTACAAATATGGTTAAATAAAAATTTGGTTAAATGAAAATTATTTTAAATATAATTTCATCTATAAATTAATGGTTGTACACCAAAATATGGTTAAATTTAAATTCTGTCAGGCTACAATTCGAGTACATAATTATACGTTACATAAAAATTCGATAATATAGAAATGCTGCGATATACAAATTCTGATAATTGACAAATTTTTTAGGTTATAATCCCTTTATATAAACTTTTATGTACTTAAAATTTCATTTAAGCAAACTTTTTATTTTTTAAAATACATACTGTAAAAAACTCTGAACAACTAAATGTTCTATTCTTTCATATTTCTCTACATGGATATTTTTATAAATAGAAATACAGTCAAATGAAAAAAATATTTAATAAATATTTCTTCAAATACTAATTTCTTGTGATAAAAATTTGTTTAAAAGAAAACTCGAATTATTGCAGTTCTGATAAGTAGAAATTTTAAGTTTTTTATTTCGATACCACAAAAATTGTTGCAAGTTCCATGTGGGGAATATTGATGCGTCCCCGGTCAAGAAGTCCAAAACAAAAAGTCCAATAAAAAAATTCCAAAGCAAATGAAATCCAAAAAAGTAAAAAAAAATAGTTACACTTTGGACTTATTTTTTGGATTTTTTGTCCTGATCAAAAAGTCCAAAGAAATTAAAAATCCAATAAAAAAATTGAGATGTAAAAATTTAAATGGTTGCCTTGAATGAAATTGTCCTTTTTTTGAGTTGCTCATTTCGCTGACTGTGAATCGAAAGTAGATAATTTAATGATTTTATTTTTTAAATTTACTTGTACATAGTTTTCTCGTATGCATTTTAACTTATTCAGTTTTCCTATATACATTTGAATTGTAGGAAATTGATACCGCCCCAACAAATTGTATTATTTTTATGAAAATTTCATAAAATCTTAATTCATTTTTTATTATTCTTTAATAAAATTATTTAAAAAATTTAAATCTTTCAACAATTGAATTAAAATTTACAATTTTATCCGAATTTTAAATAACATTATTTAAAATTTGTATTAATTCTTTGAAATAAAATTTATTTGACTATTCCCTTAATTTCACTAACTTATGGTTCATAAAATTTATTTTTTTGGCAAGAATTTCACTATCTGTCACTTTTCAAAACACTTTTTAGGTTAGGATACGTTAACCGACCTCTTGTGGCCGGTTAGAGCATGGAGTAGTATAAGGAGACCGAACGCCCGTGATGAATCCGCGTCAAACGTGGCCGCATTTTTCATAACAGTGATTCCTCTAGGCTCACTTACATCGATAGAAGAGCCTCTCGCGGAGGAGAAGATCATTATATTTAAAAACAAAATAAGACATGACATAACCTCTAATTTTGTTTATAAAAGTGATTGTTAGTTCAATGAAGCATGTAAAAAATAAATTGTGAGTGAAAATGCCTGCTGCTGTCTGTGTAGTGAAAAATTGCAATTCTTCTCTCTTAATTATAGAGGGAATTTTAGTAACAATTAAGTTATGTATATAAACAATATTAATCGCAACAATTCTCACATATACTTACTTATTTATCTCTTTTCACTTCCAACCGATCACTTTCAAAATTAATATTGAATAAATAATAATATATTACAATTATAAGATAATTATTAATGATAATTGTCAACTATTTCCAAACAACACTAACCTATAAGAATACCAACTGCACTGTACAATAACAATTAGCAGACGATTATTAGTGACATTTTTCCCCGTTGGGGGCGCTTCTATCGATGTAAGTGAGCCCAGAGGAAACACGGTAATGAAAAGTGCGGCCACTTTGCGTGAGTGGCGTTCGGTCTCCTTATACTACTCCATGCGGTTAGAGTTAACATCGGTTAAATCGAGATAACGTTCCGTTAAAAGTTGCCATGAGTGCAAATATAGCGAACGTATATCTCCATCTCTCTCATACTTATGGCCTAGTTACAAAACGCAACGCAAAACGCTGCCATGGGACTTCAGCCTTAATCGAGGTTGGTGGAACCGGGCATTACCCACATGTGGCATTCCAGGAGGAATTTACTACTTTTCGGAGCACCCTCACCAATTTCTTTCAAACTTGGTAGTATTACATTTGTTGGTCTAAAGTTTCAGAGAATCAATTTTTTAAGTAAAATCAATTGTTTATTTAAAAGTTACAACAATTGCTCAAAATTGTTTAAATGCCCATATCTTTTAAACGGTACAAGATAATTGAGTTTTCTTTTTTGCTAAAAATTCATCAAGACGAGACGCTTCAAAAATGTCATTAACATTTTTTTTATTTTGTTAATTAAAAAAGTTATTTAAATAAATAAAATTAACTTTTGAGCCGGAATTCAAAATTAAATGACTTATGAACCAAAAAATTCCTTGTTTTTCACACTTTTATGTTCCGAAGAAAAAAAGTTGTTTGAGTTTTTCAATCACTTATAATTTAAACAATGATTCGCTTGTTTACAATTATTTTGCATTTAAAAGATCATCTGTTCTCTCCTGCGCGCGACTACTGCTGCGTCACGTCCGTCTGTCGCAGAATATATTTTTGACAAGCGTGGAAAAATTGATGTTATGTTTAATCAAAACAACGCATTTCAATCTTTTTAAAGTTTTTAGCAGTCATGAAAAAAATAGTTAAATCAGGATATTGATATCTTGATATCCTAAAACTTTAAAAAGATTGAAATGCGTTGTTTTGATTAAACATAACCTCAATTTTTCCACGCTTGTCAAAAATATATTCTGCGACAGACGGACGTGACGCAGCAGTAGTCGCGCGCAGGAGAGAACAGATGATCATTTAGTTGCAAAATAATTGTAAACAAGCGAATCATTGTTTAAATTATAAGTGATTGAAAAACTCAAACAACTTTTTTTCTTCGGAACATAAAAGTGTGAAAAACATGGAATTTTTTGGTTCATAAGTCATTTAATTTTGAATTCCGGCTCAAAAGTTAATTTTATTTATTTAAATAACTTTTTTAATTAACAAAATAAGAAAAAATGTTAATGACATTTTTGAAGCGTCTCGTCTTTATAAATTTTTAGCAAAAAAGAAAACTCAATTATATTGTACCGTTTAAAAGATATGGGCATTTAAACAATTTTGAGCAATTGTTGTAACTTTTAAATAAACAATTGATTTTACTTAAAAAATTGATTCTCTGAAACTTTAGACCAACAAATGTAATACTGCCAAGTTTGAAAGAAATTGGTGAGGGTGCTCCGAAAAGTAGTAAATTTCTCCTGGAATGCCACACATATATTTATGTTTATTAAACCTGACGCTTTTGAGATTTCAATATAAAAAAGTATTATTTAAATTCTTTTAATTAATTAATTACTAATTAAATATAAATTCCTTTAAATTATATACTTATATGAGAAAAATCTCGAGCACTGTATTTAACTACAAAGTAAGTGCTCAATATTGAGGAGCGAATGTATTACATTGCAGCGCGGCGGTTCTCGTCTATAACGGAAGTTAAGCGACGTTGGTCGCGGTCACTCCATGGATGGGTGACCGCTTGGGAATAGCCGTATTTTTCTGACTAAAAAAGATAAGTGTGTTTGAATGTGTGTGTGTGTGTGTGTTCAGCCGTTGGAAAAAATGAAAAAAACAATAAAGATGTGTATGTTAGTGTGGAAAATTGAAAAAAAAGATGTGTATAAGAAGTGTTGTGCTAAAGGTGTGAGAATTGATTATATTATATATAAAAAATATGTGAACAAAAATGTCCTTTTTCAATTTATCGTTGGTATATCTTTAACCACACAAAAGAATTGAATTAACAGTATGGTGTTATTCAATCAATAGCAACAACTAAAAAAATTAAAAGTACAAATTTTTGAATCATAAAAATGATACTTTTAAATTTAAAAACTATATTCATTGACTCAAAAGCATATACTGTTAAATTAAAAAATTTTGTTCATTGATTCAAAAAGAATACTTTCAAATTAACATAGTATGCTGTCAATTTCAGAAATATGTTTTTGTTTCAATGAAAGTGATACTATCGAATCATTAGAATCGGTGCTTTCAAAACAACAGCATATACGTTAAGCAGCCTGTTATGACATTATTCAATGAGTCAAACCCATATGTCGTTGATTCAACAGCATTTTTTTCTCCGTGTAACAAAGTTTCTTTCAGTGTGGCTTCTGCTGCAAAAAGAGGTGCAACTCAAAGCAAAGCAGATGTGACTACATGCGCTTTGCTTTGAGTTACATCCTCTTTTTTCTTATTTCGGACTTCGCCAGAACTTAGTCTCCTTTTCTGCACTTTCTTCACAGTAAACCTAAGCTGACACTGGTGGATACGTTCTCTTCGAAACAGTTTTTTTACGATCTTCTCGGTTTTCGTCTGCAAAGCACGCTCTTTAAAAGTACTCCTTGATCATGTTATCCTCCATGTGTTTCTCCTCTACTTCCTTAACGAGGTTCTAAAGAATCTTAACACCGCCCTTTACCATCAAGTTGTTGCTCTTCTGCCTGCTGCAAACTTCGATCATCCTTGCAAGTAACAATGTCGGAATATAGATTCGAAAGAATCTTAACACCCTCCTTTACCATCAAGTTGTCGTTCTTCTGCCTGCGCCGCACAAGCATCACGTTTCTCGTTAATAGCCTCGTTATCTAACTCCAAGGGTGTCTATATTACTCTTCTCACTACTGCTACTCAGCAGACTAGATGTTCTTCCTCTTCGCATCAATTGCTTGGCGACGATGAACCGTACACTGAGAAAAAAAGAGGGAGCTTGCAGCACATTTTCGAGTCATGTTGCGCGACTCAACCCTGTGTTCTGCTAGACACTTTTCTGGGGCGCGCAGCGTTCCCCTGAGGCGAGGCGAGCTGTATTTAAAGTGTATTACACGCTCTTTGGGGAACGCTGCACGCCCCAGAAAAGTGTGTAAAAAAATTCAGGGTTAAGTCGCGCAACGTGACTCGAAAATGTGATGCAACGTGCCCTCTTTTTTTTCAGTGTAGTACTGCAAAAAATTGTTCACCCCTACAATCCGTTCTCACTTCAGCATTATTCATAGAATTAACTGTGTAATTTCGCACTTTCAAAATGTTCAAAATGGCCAAAAAGTGTAGTAACCTCGATTCTCAAATTTCATAATTCCATTCTTGCGGTTTAGATGTCCTTTAGTGAAAACCCCACCAACACAAGGTTTATCAAAAATGTACAAGATTCTAACTTGGTAGTGGACAACCACCAACAGGGATTATTGTTAACGTTAATTATTATTATTATTATTATTCCGAGTCAAAATGAGTCATTCATTCAGAATGAGTCATTCAAATTTTGACTCGGAATGAGGACCCTAAAGTTTTGAACGTTCATTTAAACGAATTTTTTTTTATTTATAAACTTTTCTGCAATTATCTTGTTCAGAGTAGTAAATACAACAAATATCAATCACAAAATTATCGAAATTTTAATATTGGGGGTAAAAAACCACCCCTTTCCAAATAACACATATACGTTATAATGAAATGCATATAAGTGTCCAAAATTGCCAAAAGGCGTGAGAATTTCTTTCTCAAAATATTTTTAAAAATTCCCCAAAAATGTACCAAGCATTTTCCAAAAGGTTAGAACGCGCGGACCCCCCCAAAAAAAGCCACCCTTAATTAAAAACCGATAGAATTAGCATATAAGTGGCCCAAACTAATAGAAGGCGTGAAAATTTTTGACTCAAAATATTTTTAAAAATTCTCAATAAATATACTAAACAATTTCGAAAAGGTTAGAATGCGCGGACCCCCCAAAAAAAGCCACCCTTAATTAAAAACCGATAAAAATAGCATATAAGTGTCCAAAACTGCCAAAAGGCGTGAGAATTTCTTTCTCAAAATATTTTTAAAAATTCCCCAAAAATGTAACAAGCATTTTCCAAAAGGTTAGAACGCGCGGACCCCCCCAAAAAAAGCCACCCTTAATTAAAAACCGATTAAAAAAAGACATAAGTGGCCCAAACTAATAGAAGGCGTGAAAATTTTTGATTCAAAATATTTTTAAAAATTCTCAATAAATATACCAAACAATTTCTACAAGGTTAGAACCGGCGCGCCCCCCAAAAAATCCACCCCTAATTAAAAAACAAATAAAAAAGCATATAAGTGCCTCAAATTAACAGAAGGCGTAAAAATTTTTGACTCAAAATATTTTTAAAAATTCCTAAAAAATATACCAAACAATTTCCACAAGGTTAGAACCGGCGCGACCTCTCAAAAAATCCACCTTTAATTAAAAAATGAATAAAAAGCATATAAGTGCCTCAAATTAACAGAAGGCGTACGATTTTTTTTCTAAAAATATTTTTAAAAATTCATAAAAAATATACCTAACTATTTTCACAAGGTTAGAACCGGCGCTCCCCCCTAGAAAACCACCCTTAATTAAAAAACGAATAAAAATGCATATAAGTGCCTCAAATTAACAGTAGGCGTGCAAATTTTTTTCTCTAAATATTTTTAAAAATTCACTAAAAATATACCAATCAATTTTCAAAAGGTTAGAATGCTCGCATAAACCCCCAAAACCCACCCTTAATTAAAAATATTTTATAATCCCCGAAATCACGAGAATGCGTTCGGATTTTGTTCTGAAAATATTTTTAAAAATTCCCTAAAAATATACCAAGCAATTTCCAAAAGGTTAGAATGCTCGCACGGACCTGCAAACCTCACTCCTGAATCGTTATTGTTGACGTGAACGTTAACAATTTAAAAATTTGTGGAAATAAATATTTGAAAAAAAAAATTCTCCTGATTGACAGAATGGTTTAGCCTACTTGAAATTTAAAGGAAATATTTATAATTATTTTAAAAACTTGTAGTAAAAATACGATAACAAAAGAAGGTGGTGTTTTTGAGAAAATTGATCTTATTTATTTTCAGAAAATCATCTCCTATTTTTATAATTTTAAATATTTTTTTAAATGTCAAACTAGATTGTGAAGAGCACAAGACCATCTACAAGACCTAAGAAAGAAAATTAAATTATACTGAAAAGAAAAAAATGCCATGCAAAACTTTTTTTTCACTGTTCATTCGAGTTTTATCACTCAAAGTTCAAATGTGCGTAACTTTGTTAAATTTGTCTTTTTTGAAAATTAAAAAATACGTGTCCTTTTATTTTTCATGTACAATAACATATTAGCGACAGCTAAAACTATAACTTGAAGTTAGGCGACCTGCCTGATTTAAAACGGATTCAGTCTAAAGTGTTTGATTTCTCCAGAATTTTTAATAAATATTCTTGAAATTTGTTTTTTGCAACAATTTTAATATAATAATTTTTCTAGCTGTTCGAATATTGTTAAAGATGTTATTGAAAATATTGATAATTGAACTTTAATAAAAATTATAATGAAAATTTTTAGGAATAATTGCTTTGTTATAGAAATATTTTTAACCGATTTTTAGATACTAATTTTTGCAATTAAGCAAATAAGCAAACCAAAAATTATTAATATTTTGTAAATGTATATTAGAGAGAAATAAAGTCATGCAAATTTATAAAAAACAAAAAAACTGAGGATTTTGCGCCTAAATTGTGAATATGAAAAATTTTTTTCTTTTCCTTTACTTCTAAAAAATTATTATAATTTCTCTAAAAATTGTCATTAAAGAGAACAAATAACAGAAACTTTTTTCTTATTTTCAAAACAATATTTTACTACGCATTTTGCAAAATTGTTCTTCTATCTTTAATGTTATAATTTAATTACGAAAAATGTAATATTGTTTATGAATAGAAAATACACAAGATTGGAATATTTTCTGTCATCCTAAACTTAATTTGAGCCGCCGAAAAGTAAAACCACACATAAAATTTACACAGACGTCTGAGTTGGTCTCTGAATGTTGACAAATCGATGATCATAAAAAAAAATTTTTGAAATCACTTATTGGAAATTGGATTCCGCATCATTTTTCTTCTATAAAAAAAATTGATAACTCTTACCATTTTCAAGAAAAATGCAAAAAACTTGATTTTTTGAAAACACATTTTTAATTGAATTTTTGACTTCAACTCGATCTAAAACATACAGTTATAAATATTTTCTTTTGATATTTACAAGGAGTATAGTTTAAACTATCTATTTTCTGACAAACGCGTACGAGTCAGGAGTCTAGCGTATATATGTGTTGAGTTGGCAATGCTAAGTCTCAAGGTTGTTTGTGTTTAGCCGCGCGCGTTTTTCAGAAAATAGTTTTTCAATAATATTTGCTAAACGGTTAATCCTAGAGTAAAACTACTTTGCAAAAACATTTATTATACCTTAATGAACATTTTCTTCACTGGAAATTTTCGGTCACTAAAAATTTTTCAGATAAACGAAGCTCTCGAACATTGTAAGTAACAATTTTGACACTGCGTATGAAAAAAATTAATAACTTTTTTTAAATAAAATATTTTACTTTCTTCCAAAGTTTGTTATCTTAAGGATAATTTAAAATATACTCCCTGTAAATATCAAAAGAAAATATTCATAACTTTATGTTTTAGAGCGAGTTGAAGTCAAAAATTCTTATAAAAATGTGTTTTCAAAAAATCCAGTTTTTTGCATTTTTTTCGAAAATGGTAAGAGTTATCAATTTTTTTTAAGAAGAAAAAATAATTATGCTGATTCGAATTCCACCCAATGGGGAAAAAAACCATTGGCGCATTAATGGCCCAATAATAGGAGCCACCATTCCATTATTGTCCCATTATTGGCACCCAATAATGGACCACTAATGGTAAAATCGTGGGATGTCCACGCCGATGCCAATACTTGGCAAACCATTATTGGCACATTATTGGCTGCCATTAAAAAACCAATAATAAAAAAAAATTTTTTATTAAATTTTATTAAATAATAAATTTATTTATTTAATAATTACTTTATTTATTATTATTATTATTTATTATTATTAAAAATATTAATTTTTTTAATTAATTATTTTATAGAAATGGTTATTATTTTCTATCACATGGAAATGTGAATAACCCTTTCGTTCAGAGTCTAAAAATTATTTACCTCACATCCATCAGTGCAAAAATAGTAGAGGACGGGCAGAATAAAATTCTACAAATATTCGTGAGAATGCTGCCTCCTTATATACTTTTCAAGTTTCATGTTAGTTGCGAGAGAGTTTTAAGCAACACCTCCTACGGAGCGTTGAGCGAACTTACGTACGGCATGATAATTTCTGCAGCGTCGGTAAGTAATTGTATGTAGTTCGCTCAACGCTCCGTAGGAGGTGTTGCTTAAAACTCTCTCGCAACTAACATGAAACTTGAAAAGTATATAAGGAGGCAGCATTCTCACGAATATTTGTAGAATTTTATTCTGCCCGTCCTCTCCTATTTTTGCACTGATGGATGTGAGGTAAATAATTTTTAGACTCTGAACGAAAGGGTTATTCACATTTCGATGTGATAGAAAATAATAACCATTTCTATAAAATAATTAATTAAAAAAATTAATATTTTTAATAATAAATAAATAATTATTAAATAAATAAATTTATTATTTAATAAAATTTAATAAAAAAATTTTTTTTTTATTATTGGTTTTTTAATGGCAGCCAATAATGTGCCAATAATGGTTGTCAATTATTGGCATCGGCGTGGACATCCCACGATTTTACTATTAGTGGTCCATTATTGGGTGCCAATAATAAACCTAAAGAAAACCAATGGCTTCCAATATTGGGCCATTAATGCACCAATGGTAGACTAATGGCTATTTCCCATTGGGCCATTATGGAAGTGATTTCAAAAAATTTCTTTATGACCATTTTTCAACCATCAGAGGCCAACTCAAACGCCTGTGGAAATTTTATGTGTCGTTTTACTTTCTGGCAGCTCATTTTTTAATTCACAATTTTAATAAAAATATAGAATAATCTTCATAATTTCGATTTTTTGTTAAAATACCTACTTTTTAACAGAACTTTAATTTTTTATTGAAAGAAATGAAAAGAACTAGCATGATTTATATTAGACAATTACAATGTTTATTACAAAGTATGATTTTTTTCAAAAAGAAAAAAGTTTGGAATAAAAAACACGATTTCCTCCGCCGAATGGCATCTCTGCTAGCGTTTAAAGAAAAGCGAAAAAGAGGCTCACGGACAAGAGCGAAAGTCTAGCATATGATTGTGTGCGTAAGCATGTTGGAAGGAGTAATTCTACCGCGAGAGTGGGAGCCGTTTGCCTCCGCTGTCTGCCAGAACAGCTGGTTACAGAGCGGAGTGGGGAGACTTGATTTTGTTGAGTCTTCGAGAGGCACGATGGTCAAGAAAGTCCCGCGTGAAGGAATAGAGAGAATGTAGTCTTCCCCCACCATGCGGCACACGTTGATTGTTGAAAGCGCTGACGATTCTCCTTTCAACTTTGCGGTATATGTGAATGTGTTGAGGCGTTGAAGCCGACAGAAGTCGAGCTTTGCCGATTATACTCGAAACAGGACACAATATAACTGTGCGTTCGGCACAGCTTGGCTCAGCTTCGCGCTTTTAGTCACTGCATTGTCTCAGTACCAACTCGGTTTAATAAAATGTTTTTCTAATAACAATCTTCTTAAATTTTTCTATTTTTAAAAATATTTTTTAATAATTATTAAATCATTTTTAAATCTATATTATATGATTAAAAAAATTTAAATAATTGTCTGAAAATTCATTAAAATATTTGAAAATAATAATTTTAAAAAAATTTAGAAATTTAAAAAACTAATTAAGTTTTTATAAAATTAAAATTTAAAATTTTGAAAATATTTGATTACTACAAATGCTGAAAACAATTTTTATTAAAAAATTGAATTTTAAATACTTCATCATTATTACTTTTTTTACAGAAATTAAGATTTTCAACTATTTTAAATTCAATAACATATAAGAATATTATTATAAAACAAGAATAACGACTCAAAGTGATCGCTGTTTTCATGGTTTATAATAATTGGAACTTGATACTATCATTATTTTATACTATAAAAATATGATTACTGTAATTTCTTCAAAATTATTTTCAGTTCAATTATTCATTTCTAGAATTTTTAACTCAAATTCTTCTTTAAATCAATTATTTTTAATAATTTTTGAAAAAGTTCTTGTTTGGGAATTTTGAAATCCTTTTGTTTACAATTCAATTTAACCTAAAATTTCGATTCTTCTGACATTCTTCAATGAAAAAATTAAAAATTAAAAACTTCAAATGTTAAAAAAAAATTCCATTAAACTTTTTGAGAAAAATTAATACTAAATTTCCTTAAAAATCCTGTCAAGAATTTAATTATTTTTATAAATAATAAAATTATTCGCAGGAATTCAAGTATTCTCAAAAATTTGATTAACATTCTTCAAAATAATTCAATTATTTTTAAAATTGACAAAATTCTTCGCGCAAGAATTCAATTATTTTCAAAATTGATGAAATTCTCAGCAAGAATTCAATTATTTTCAAAAATGATAAAATTCTTCGTAAATATTCAATTATTTTCAATATATTAATTTTTACGTAATTTCGATTATTATTCTGAATTTCTGACATTCTTCAATTAAATATATATTAGAAAATAAAAACTTCAAGAATTAAAGAAAAATTTAATTAAACTTTTTTAACCTTTAAACTGATATGTCGGTCTTTTAGACCGCTACAAAAATTTTCTTTGCTTATAACTTTTTTTCAAAGTGCACTGAAACCTTGGTCATACGGAATGTGATGGCGCTGAAACGGGATGAGGGGTGAAGGGAAGGATCGTGCTTGACTCGATGATGTCAGTAGAGTACCTATTACTGGATCCTTTTTTCCCCTTGATATAACCTAACCTCAAAATTGTTAGTGAGTTATCGGACAATATTAATTAATTTATTTATTTGTCTACAAATGTAATTTCATAAATTCAAATTATCAATTTTACACTATATTAATAAATTCTAAAGATATAAAAAAATTAGCAGGCGACTCTATTTCAACCGAGAGCAAAAAGAATCTTCGTACTGTCCTGCATATTTATACTTTTTCGTCAAGCTGACCTATTTGGATTATTCGGACACACATCCGAGTTGTCCGTATAACCAAGGTTTCAGTGTATTATAAGAACTTGAGCTTTTCAGTAGCTTCATATTTTATCAAAATCTGTTAGGTGACAACTTTTTCAAAAAAATTTTTTTTTTCAAATTCATTAAATTTTGTATTGTAACATATGTAAAAATAAAAAAAATTCAATCAAAATAATATAGAAATGACTTTTTTATGTTAATAAATAAAAAATATTTATAATAGTTGTCTTTAGAAAATTATAAATTACTAAAAAACCGTACAAAAAAGGAAATAACGATCTGACAGACCGGGGGTAGCACTGAGCGTGATTTTTCAGCACGTAGCAGTTTAAAGGTTAAAAAAATTAATTCTTCAGAATTGTTAGTTAAAAGTATGAAAAGTTCAAATTTTCCAAAATTTTAATTTGAAACCTTTTCAAAATTCAATTATTTCTAAAAATTTACGCTACATTGCTTTTAATATTCAATAATAATCTAATATCTTAACTGAAATTCATTTTTAAATCAATATTTACTAAAAAAAATACATAGAATTCAATTATTTAAATACAAAAAATAAATATCTTATTAAATGATTGAGTGTTTCTTGAAATTGAATTTTCATAAAGAATTTAATAAACAAATGTTTAAATAATTGAATTCTCTTCACAAATTTTAATAAAATTTTTAAAAATAAGTTCATTTTTCGGAAATATAATTAAAATTTTAATTAAAAATAATTTAATTTCTCCAAAGAATTTTATAGGAGTTTTTAAAAATAACTGAAATTTTGCCATTATTAAAATTTCAACGAAGAATTCTATTAAAATTATTTTGAAAAAATGGAATTATTACAAAGAATTTCATGGCTTCCGTTTCCGGTACCGTTTCGGTGTACACGCGTTTGGAAAGAGTTAAGAGTTTTTTTGAGAAATATAAAGGTTTTAAAAAAGGGTGGGTAGTGTAGAGTGCTGAGTGTGTAGTGTAATTTGCGGTAGTGTAAAGGAAAGGTATGTTGGTATAGAGTAGTGAATGTGTGAGTGATAAAAAGGTAAAAAAGAGAAGTGTGTTTTGTGAGGTTAGGTTGCTTGAAGTGAGAGAGAGGAGAGAGAGACAGTGGAAAAATTTTGAGCATTTGAGTGATAAGGTAGATTTCTGGAATGGCTGAGTTTGACTCAAGTAGTGTTAGCGAGAATGAGAAAAAGGCGCGGGTATTTGAAAGGGGAATAGGAAAGAATGGAAAAAAGATGACGTGTGAGGATTGCATGGATTTGTTAGAATTAGTATGGATGATGAAGGACGCGATGGATGAAGGAGCTAAGAGAGTGAAGGAAAATTTGATGGATATATGTGAGGATGGGGAATCAAGGGACAAAGAGATAATGGAAATTGAAGAGAGGTTGGAGAAATTGCAGGAAATGTGGAATGAATGGGATAGTAAGTGGAAAAAGGATAAGGAAAGCATGTGGAGAAGAATGAATGGATTAGAAAAATTTATAAAGGAAGTGAATGAGGGGACTGAGAAAGTTGAGGGAAGTGAATATGAGAGGTTAAAGTGGAAAATGGGAGATTTGTCAAGACGAGTGGATGTAGTAGAAAATGAAAAAAGGAAAAAGAATGTAGTGATCAGAGGTATGAATGTAGGTGTGTTGGAGGGTAAAAGAGCAGTGGAAAAAGTGTTGGCGTGGGTGGGGGTTAATGTCACAGTGAAAATGGTACAAGCGTTAGGAAGGGGTGAATATGGGGTTCCAAAGTTATGGTTGGTGGAGTTGGGTAGTGAGGAAGAGAAAATGGATGTAATGAGGGTGAAAGGAAGACTGAAAGGAAGTGTAATAAGAATAGATGAGGATAGATGTTGGAGAGAGAGAAGAATGCTATGGCTATTGAGAGAAAGAGCGTGGACGGAGAGAATGAAAGGAAAACAGGTAAGAATGGGTAAGGATTGTATTTGGGTGGATGGGGTAAAGTATGTTGTGGGGGAGGATATGGGTGGAGTGATGGAAGTGTGTAAAGTGTGATAGACAGGTATAGGCTGAGAATGAGGTGAGAAGATTTTGCTTGGATGGATGGATGGATAAAAGTGGATGACTGGAGCGTGTAAGGGAGGTGAGAAAGCAGGTTTTTGGAAAAAGGGTGGGCGAATTGGGTTGAAGCCAGCATGGGCATAGAAGGAACTGGAAACGGAAGCCCGGCACTGGCGATAGGTTAAGAGCGTAAGGTAGAGAGCGTGGAGAGAGTTGCGTTTTTAGGTTAAGTTGTATGAAGAGAATGTTTAGTTGTAAGGATTTTTGTAAATATAGGTTAAGATTGTTATGTATGTACTTAGGAGTCTCGAACCCTACCTATTGTAGGGAGAGTAAATAAACTATATATACAAAGAATTTCATTAAAAATTTTTAAAAATAATTTAATTTTTTGAATAAATTTAATTAAAACTTTATAGAAAATAATACTTAAATTCTAATAAATAAATTGTAGCAAAGATTTTTAAAATAATTGAATTTTTTTGAGGAATTTTAATCAAATTTTCATTTATTTATTTATTTGGTAGATAAACGGGTGAAAAATACCCTTTACATAATATAATATACATATAAGTAAAATCTAGAAACTAAAAATTAAACATCGGCCATAACAGAAAATTGTAATTAAAAATTTTCATGTAAAACAATTGCCCAATTGGAAATGCCAGTGTGGTGCCGATGTTCACCACTGGCTTAGTACTCAGACGATTGTTTGGCGTAGTCTAGCCGAGCCTCGACAATTAGTGCTGGCGCAGTACAGAATTTTTGTTTCGCCAAAGCTTGGACAAGCCACGGCGGCAAGTGCTGGCTGAGTATAGAAAAATTGTTCACAACGCTCTTTGCCAACATTGCTTTTTTGACATAAACTTGAAAAAAATTATAAAAAAGTTTATAAATGTTTATAAATATAAATTTATTCAAAAAAATTAATATTTTACTTTTCAGTTGTTCATTTTTTATTCTTATTAAATTTAATAATAACAATTTAACACAATTGTCTAATTTTGTACACGGAAAAAATAAGTTCAGCAGATTTTACGAAACTAATTTCGCACTAGCGGATATTTAAGATTCCTAGACGAAGTTTTTCAAAAACCCAGAAACTTTCACTACTTTAAGCAGAACAATTGTCGAGAAACTGCAACCAGTGTTGTAATTTATAAAACAAGCTTGAATGTAGAAATGTTTCGTATTTTCTGGTGAACATTTTATCAGAAAATGGTAAAAATGTTTCGTGCAATCTAAAAACGCGTGGTTTGAGTTTCCACTTCGCTGTCTATCGTGAATTCTCGAACACAAAGTTTCGTAAAATTCTATACGGGGTGTACCAAAAGTCGCGTTATAAATAGATATGTTGAAGCTTGTCTCGTCGCGTCGGTATTAACTTGTCTGCTGTATATAGATATAATATGTGGAAGGAAAAAGAGAACTGCTTTACCTGCCGGTAACATTTGGATAATTGTTTTCTTTTACGTATTTCACATTTCATTGTTCCAAATTCGTAACATTTTTTATGTGCTTTTGTAATCCAAACTTTTAATTATTATTAATTTCTTTTAATTTACAGTCCAATAAATTTTATAGTTTATCATAATATTTACCGATGACAATATATATATTAATTTCTCAAGTTTTAACTGTTATTACTTCAAATTTTAGACAATTTAATATAAACATTTTTTGAGTTTGAATTTAATTTTGAAAATTTTTTGTCAATTTATTTATAATTTAAAATTAAGAATAAAATTATTTTCTAAAAATTGAAAAATTTTATAGAGATTTTATAACTAATTATAATCAAAAAATGTTATTTTAAAAACCATAAAATATTTTGTATAACTTTTAAAAAAATGATTTTTTTAAAAATTAATATTCAGTATATTGACATTTCTCACAAGCACAGTTTTAATCTCCTCAGTTAGTATATAAAGAAACTCAATTCTTTCATCTACAAGTGCGAGTTATATTGTATGTGCGTTTTTTTGAGTTTTCGAGAAACGCAGTCATCATATTGTAACAAAATTTATCTTTTACAATATTGAAATTTTAACTTTAATAACAAATCTTTTAATTAAATTTAAATAATGAAAATAATACAATTAAAATAAACAATTTATCAAAAATCTCCATAAATGAATTAAACAACGGCAAATATAAAAGTCAAGATTATTCTATTTTACTCAAAAAAATGATAATTACATCAATTCAAAATTCAATTAGAAATTCACAAAAGATTAAGTCAAATTAATTTATTTAGAGGCGCCTCACTTTCAAACATATACACAAACATACACACACACAAAGAATTGATAACTGCGATATATAAAATAAACAAATATAAAAGAGTTAGATAATATTAAAAGAATAATCAGTTGAAACAATATATATGGTTAATATAATAAAATAATAAAAGACTTATCGCTCCATGGGAATAAACGTGGTGCAATATGGCGGCGAGTGGAGAACGGTCAGCGTCTCTGCGGTATTCTGTCAATTATGTTGAGAAGGATTTGGTGAAACTCTTGCACTTCCTCTCTTTAGTATAGTCAGAAGATATTGTCAAATCCCAAGATATGGACCAAAAGATGTCAATATCCGCTTGCTTCCCTGAATCTCTCGATCGATCTTTGCCTTGCCTCACACGTTAAAATTCTCCCACATTTAATTAATCGCCACACCTTATTCAAGAAATTTAAACAAAATTATAATTTAACTATAAATACAAAACTATATACAACTTGAAGCAAACAAAAAAAATGGAATTAAATTTGACTCTCTACCTGTGAATCATCGGCGATGCACACACGAGTGGCGAGAAATTTTCCCTTTAATGGTTACGAGCAATAAGATCGAGAAACTCAGGGAAATGAATTTTATCGTACAAGGTTTCTCCAATTCCCCCTCAATCCCTCAATATACCCAAAAGCTGAGCGATCTCACACCCAACACGGAAACACCATTCTATTCCCCGAAATACAGCGGCGATTCACGAAATTCAGCGAACATTTCGAAGAATTATATTTTCTCACACAAGCAGAAACGCAAAACTTTTTCATTACAAACCGAAAAACAACAAACAAAGAGACTCACAAACACATCTTATACTATATCATTCACTGTATGCATGTCCATTACATATCTATAAAGAATTTCCCTTCATTCTCCCCCTAAAACTGCGTTAATTTTCTCTTTATTTATTTAATTATTTATTTTTTTTTTGAAAATTCGGAGTTTTAACATCAATTAAACAGAAATAAACAGTCGATTCAAACCTATTGTTGGTTCACTATAATTTATATAAAATTAATTTTATCGAAAATACATACATTAACAATCTCATACTTGCATCGACAACTAAATAGAAATGATAATTTCTTACATATGAAATATACTCATTATTTTTACTACATAAAAAAACAATGACCATGATTTACATACACAAAAATCATTCTAAATTGACAAATATGAAGATTAATCATCTATCATAATCGACAAAACAATCTCAGATCTATTCAGGATCTGCCCAACAAAACTCAGCATAATGGTATTTATTCTCTTTTATGGTATTTCTTTAAATTTACACGATTATGAACACCCACCCTGCGTTCATGATTCATAGGATCAACCAATTCATATGACCCATTGTCAAAATCTCATTAAATCGAAATAAAATACCCTGCTCAATGACAAAATTTTTAGTGAATTCCTTACTCTCTAATTTTTTACGAATGAGATTCGACATCGGATCAGATTTTTGTAATTCTTCGAGATTTTTTAAGGACTCATTTAATTCATCGGTATATTTTATTTGATTGCATTCATAATTCGCGTATTCTACATCATCAAGAAACAAAACATCAATGGATAGAGAATTCGATGGCATAGTTGCGAATTTACCCTCCGGATTCCTGCTGAAAAAATCCGCAACCACATTATCAGCACCCTTACAATATTCTACGGTAAAATCATATTGCTGGAGAACCAAGCTCCAGCGGATCAATCTCGAATTCAAATACGCGGTACTATTTAAAAAGGTCAAACCCTGATGATCGGTAATAATTAAAAATTCATGACCGATAAGATAAGTCCTAAGTTTTGTGATCGCATAGACAATTGCCAAAAGATGTCAATATCCGCTTGCTTCCCTGAATCTCTCGATCGATCTTTGCCTTGCCTCACACGTTAAAATTCTCCCACATTTAATTAATCGCCACACCTTATTCAAGAAATTTAAACAAAATTATAATTTAACTATAAATACAAAACTATATACAACTTGAAGCAAACAAAAAAAATGGAATTAAATTTGACTCTCTACCTGTGAATCATCGGCGATGCACACACGAGTGGCGAGAACTTTTCCCTTTAATGGTTACGAGCAATAAGATCGAGAAACTCAGGGAAATGAATTTTATCGTACAAGGTTTCTCCAATTCCCCCTCAATCCCTCAATATACCCAAAAGCTGAGCGATCTCACACCCAACACGGAAACACCATTCTATTCCCCGAAATACAGCGGCGATTCACGAAATTCAGCGAACATTTCGAAGAATTATATTTTCTCACACAAGCAGAAACGCAAAACTTTTTCATTACAAACCGAAAAACAACAAACAAAGAGACTCACAAACACATCTTATACTATATCATTCACTGTATGCATGTCCATTACATATCTATAAAGAATTTCCCTTCAATATATTACTATTGATTCTGTTTTATCTTATACTAAACTCCTTTCCGTATCCGCTATTCCAAAATTAGTTTCGTAAAATGTACTAAATTAATTTTTTCCGTGTAAATAATAAATTATTTAAACACATTAAAATTATAAACAAAATTTAAACTTTAATCTCAATAATAATTTGGTTCCTATTAAGATACTATTATACTTCTTATTGTAAATAAAAAATTTTAAAAAAATTACCACGTAATAAGAATTACGTAAAATGTTAAATGCTATAAGTAAAGTAATTTAATTTTTAAAAATTTAGTTTAATTTATTTTATTTCAATTTATTATTTCTAACGTATCCCTATTTTTTTCTCATCTTTGACTCAATAATTGTATGTCTGAATGATACTGAGATATTAATACTTTACTGTACACATGTGTCGTTAGCATAGTGGTTAGAGCGTTAGTCTGTTAGTCCGTAGGTCGTAAGTTCGATTCCCCTCGTCAGCAATTTTGTTTATTTTCATAGGTTTGCGATATTTCTAGATTTCAATCGTTAGGTACTAAAATATGAAAATCTAATGCACACTTACTGTAATTGTTTATTATTTAATTTTTAAATGTTATAAACAATTTTTTTCTACTTCATTTACTATATCCATTGTTAGTCTCCATCTTTAATACAATTTCTTTAAGAAGAGAAATATTTTATGAATAATAACTATTTATTAATATTATTTACCATTTTGTTGTTAAATTATTTATAATTATTAATTTGCGACTAATTAATAACAATACGGCATTTATTGCGGCAATATTCTCAGCCAGCACTGGTCCAGTGCTGCGCCAGCGCTGTCTGGCAGCACTGACAGACAGTACTTCGGCAGCGCCAGACGGCGTTATCATCCCAGTGCCATGCCAGTGCTGGCTCTCAGCCTTGCCGCCAGTGCTGCCAGTGTTGGCGCAGTACTACGCCAGTTGTAAATTTCCCATTGGGTGCTCGTAAAGCGGCGACAAATCTCTCCATTTTAATATCAAAAAAGTCAAGGCTACTAGGACAAAGATTCGCTTGCCTACAGAGTCTAGTAATAATAGAATTCTTCCCATAATTAGTTCTATGTTTTTTAATATAAAACAAATTATAGCCTCTTAAGACTCTAACCGGAGTATAAAAATTAACCTGAGAGAGAATTCTAGGACAGTACACGATGCCGTTTATAATTTTAAACAAAAAAAGCAAGTCATTATATCGAAACCTTGTGTGTATCTTAGGAATTTTTAATTGCGAACTTAAAGCATCATAGTTATGGGGAAAAAAATCGTAACCAATACCAAGTTGCCTAGCAACAAAGCGCAAAAAACGATTTTGAACTCTTTCAAGTCTAACAATGTGAATGAGGTAAAAAGGAGACCATATCACAGAAGCAAATTCAAGGATTGATAAAACAAAGGAATAATATAGAACTTTAAGGGAAACCAAACTTCTAAAATCCGATGCATTTCGTATAATGAAACCCAATAATCGAACAGCCTTGTTTACAACAACAGTAATATGGTTAGAGAAGGTCAAATCATCACTGAATACACCTCCCAGATCTCTGGGAGATCTGAGATTTTATTTTTAAGAATAATTTTATTTTTCGAAGAATTCTATTAAAATTTTTTTTAATAATTAGATTCTTTTGGAAAATTTTATTAAAGTAGTAGATTTGTCAAAAATCATTGAATTAATAACAATTTTTGGAAATAATTGAAATTTTACCATGAATTTTATTAAATTTTTGGAAATAATTAAATTTTTAAGAAGAATTTCGCTACTTTTGAAAATAATTGAATTTCTGCAAACATTTGCAATTACTTCAAAATTCAACTTCTTTTAATGTTTTTAATTAAAATTCTTCTATAAATATTGATAATATAGAGCACTTATGTATATTATTTAAATTTAATTAGAGGTGGTTTATGGGATTTCGAGCGCCACATCGAACCTATGGGAAACTGTTTGGTATAATATTAGGAAATCCTTGAAATATTATTAGATAAAAAGCCGAACGCATTCTTGTAATTTGGGGCTCATATATAGTATTTTTATTTAGGGGTGGATTCTGAGGGTCCGCGCGGGCAATCTAACCTTTTGGAAATTGATTGGTATATTTTTAGTGAATTTTTAAAAATATTTCCAGAAAAAAAGCCGAACACCTTCTCTCGATTTTGGACACTTATATAGTGTTTTTAAGTATTTTAAATTAGGGGTGGGTTTTTGGAGTCCGCGCGAGCATTCTAACCTTAATGAAATAGTTAGGTATATTTTTTAAGAATTTTTAAAAATATTTTGAGAAAAAAATTTGCACGCCTTCTCTTAATTAGAGGCACTTATATGCTTTTTTATTCGTTTTTTAATTAAGGGTGGTCTTTTTGGGGGGGGGAGCGCCGGTTCTAACCTTGTGGAATTTGTTTAGTATATTTTTTAAGAATTTTTAATAATATTTTGAGTCAAAAATTTTCACGCCGTCTGTTCATTTAAGGCACTTATGTCTTTTTTTAATCTTTTATTCTAAGTAGGGGTAGATTTTTTTGGAGGGTCGCGCCGGTTCTAACCTTGTGGAAATTGTTTAGTATATTTATTGAGAATTTTTAAAAATATTTTAAGTCAAAAATTTTCACGCCTTCTGTTAATTTGAGGCACTTATGTCTTTTTTTAATATTTTTTTTTAATTAGGGGTGGATTTTTTGGGGGGTCGCGCCGGTTCTAACCTTGTGGAAATTGTTTGATATATTTATTGAGAATTTTTAAAATTATTTTGAGTCAAAAATTTTCACGCCTTCTGTTAATTTAAGGCACTTATGTCTTTTTTTAATCTTTTATTTTAATTAGGGGTGGATTTTTTGGAGGGTCGCGCCAGTTCTAACCTTGTGGAAATTGTTTGGTATATTTTTGGGGAATTTTTAAAAATATTTTGAGAAAGAAATTCTCACGCCTTTTGGCAATTTTGGACACTTATATGTATTTCATTATAACGTATATGTGTTATTTGGAAAGGGGTGGTTTTTTACCCCCAATATTAAAATTTAGATAATTTTGTGATTGATATTTGTTGTATTTACTACTCTGAACAAGATAATTGCAGAAAAGTTTATAAATAAAAAAAAAATTTCGTTTAAATGAACGTTCAAAACTTTAGGGTCCTTCGGAATGATCGTTAAACTCAAAGTTTTATTTATAATTTATTATAAGTTTTGTTAGCTGCCCCGCATTATTGTCATTGATAAATTTATCTGTTCCTTTTAGATCATCTCGATACTTTTCACTTTTTTATCTCATATTATAGAACGAATTATGCGAATCACTCATTAATTAATAGATTAAGTAGAGAGGCGAATATAATTTCAAACGATAGGGTAGAGTGGGGTAAAAAAGCCATTTGAGTTTTATTTAAAAACTATTAAGTCGATTTATCAGCTGTTTAGAATATAAATACTATTAGGTAATACGCAACTTTTGAATCTAATTTGAATGTTGTACCTAGATTAATATTGTTTTTATTGTAATTTTAATTTTTTGTTGCTTTTTTGAAAACATTTTGGTGAACTTTTCAAACATATTACAATCTGATTAAGTGAACGAATAATAAAAGTAAATGTTTGTACATAAGGAGAAAAGTATACTGAAAACGTATACAATGTTAATTTTTGGAAATTGAACTGAATTAACAATTTATTTTTGCTTTTTTTAATAACTGGTCTTGGGTGTAAAAAAGCCAGGGCAAAAAATCCATTGAATATTTTGTGAAATTCACTTGTTTTCTATTTAAACTAACCTTCTTATTTTACAAAATTTCTCGTGTTTATTTAATAAAATAAATTAAACACGACGAAAAAGTAGTTCAAAGTGCATTTAAAAAATAAACAATGAATAAACGGTTGCAACGAAATATGTTATCTGTGGTGAAACTTAATGAGAACTTCTAAAAAAGGTACGAAAAATTGGCAGTGCAAATGGAAAACAGGTAAACTTAATATAATTTTCAATTTTGCTTGCTAAAAACTCTTTCATAATTATTAAAATATTTTTCAAATAAGACTATTTGTCATATAAATAAAGGAAAACTATAAAAATATCTAAATTGATAACATGTTTTGCTAAAATCGTAGGGTGGCTTTTTCACCCCACCAGGTGGTGCAAAAAAGCCACTTACAGTGCTTTCGTAAAACTTTTATAACTTAGTCCTTTCATGAGATAAAAAATATTTTCGTCAAGAATTTTCAAGCTTAGTAACTAAACTTTCAATAACAATTGGAAATTTGAGAAAAAAATTTTAAATACAGATTTTACATCATCAAAAGTAAAAATGTGGCTTTTTTACCCCACTCTACCCTATTAATTTTTTTTATAATAATTTGTCAAGATTTATCAACGTATTGCGTACTACTATAATTAATAATAATTAGTATATAGTCAAACCTAGCATAGTTAAATGCTTTTCTGTTTGTGTACAATTTTGTATATCAGTACTTAGGTATACGAAAGGGTTTCCTTTATGAACCCGTGTATAGAAAAAAATAAAATAAATATTTAAAACTATATCAAGTGATAAAGTCAGAAAATTACATTTATGTTTGTAGCAAACTATTTTTTCACATTTATGAAAGTATGAAAAGTGTGGAAAACCCGAACGAGATACTATATTGAAGACGGATGGTTTCGTCCTTTTCCGGAGTTTTATTATAGGGACGGCTACTGGGCCATAAGTACTATTATGGTAAAAATAACTTTACCACATGTTATAATTTTTATTTGTATTAGTATTTCTTATAATCTCTCCGAAAATTTGTTTTCCATGTCTAGTCTTTTTTCTCTACACTATTTTCTTCTTTTTTTGGCATTATCAGTTTTCATTATCGATACAGATATAGGGGTACAAATCGCAAATAATAAAAGAAGAAAAAAGAGTGGAAAGAAAGAACTAAAAAAAGTTCAATACATATAAAAGTTTGCCGCAATCTCCTATGTTGTCCTCTTATCTCAGTTACGTTTACTACCACTATTGCGAAATAAAATGTAGCGTGTCAGTGGAGTTGATAAGCTTTTAGACTATATTTTTTATGATTGCTTGTTTTCTATATATGTATACAAAGACATGTAGATATTTCGAAAAGAAAAATCCTGACTCACAAATTTTCAATCTTAACATTATTGACTTTAATAATGTCTTTCTATTTTAATCCACAGAGATGTTTTTGTACATGTGATATATATTTTTTCCCACTTTTTTAAAATCATTACTTTGTGTAATTAAAATTTAATTTTTAAGTCGATGCTAAATTATATCTTTCATAACATCTCTATTCGAATTTTATTACATACAAAAAAATATGTTTTGAGTACCTTAAAATTTTATATTTCAAAACTAAAATCTTATATTTTGAAATTCCACTGCCAATTTTTTTACTATTTTCGGTGTAATTTTTTTCTCATGGTTTTAGTACGATTTTTTTACTATAATACTAATAATACAAATGTTACAATCACGTAATATTTGGAAGAGATTTTAGATTTAGTCAACGATTATAAATTTAAAGTCAAAATTGCAAAATGGCGGATGAATTTTTAAGAAGTTAACGCTTTTGCTTGAAACTTGATGCTCGTGGGTTTTTTCAGTCGTCGATTATGAATTTGATATCAGATTTTCAAAATTCAAAATGGCGGATCTAATATGGCGGTTAAATTTTTTAAAACTCAACGAATTCGCTGGAACTTGTTACCCGGGGGTTTTCGGAGTCACTGATTACGCGAATGTAATGTCAGATTTTCAAAATTCGATTTTTTGAAAATTTGAATATTCGCAAAACTATTCAAATTCGCTTGAACCTTTTCACTTGGGAGTTTTTGGGGTCACTGATTACGAACCTAATATCAGATTTTTAAAAATCGAAATTGTGGATCTAATACGATGGGTGTGGAAAATGAAAATTGGTCCTAGCCAGGTCCTACCTATTTTGCCCTGTTAATAGCTTGGTCCTAGGTTGGCAGTGTAGGTTGGACCAACAATGGCTAGTGATGCGATTCTAGCCTGGTCTTAACTTTGGAGCCTAGTTAGGACCAGTTTATTTATATATTTTATTATAATTTTAATTAGTTTATAATATTTGCTAAAGAAATAACCTAAATTATTAATAATAAGTATTAGTTTTAATTAATTATTATTTTTTTCAATTAAATGATGACCAAAAGCGAATTCATAAATAATGTTAGTATATGTAGAGATTAATATATATTCCTCTAATATATACATTAAAAATTATAAAAAAATTAGAAATTTGTTAATTAAATTATTTTACAGTATATATAATCATTAAATTGCATACTTATACGAATACAATGCAGAAAAATCGGAATAAACGCAAACCTAAGAAGTAAATAAAATCTAACGCACGCGGGAATCGAACCTACGACCTACGGACTACGAGACTAACGCCCTACTCTCTAAATCTGAATATGTGAAATTTCACTTATTGTACGTTATAAGTCGTCCTCTCGATCAATAAGTGCATATACACTTATAAATAAGTGAATTTTCACTTATTCTGAGTGAAATTTCACTTATTACCAGTGTATATGCACTTATTGATCGAGAAGACGACTTATAACGTACAAATATGTGAATTTTCACATATTCAGATTTAGAGAGTAACCACTATACTAATGAAACTAGTTGAGATCAAAATTTTTATTGTCAGTGACTTGTGGACTTGCTTTTGATGATTCAATATAGTAATTATTGACACTAATACACGATAATAAATAAAAAAAATAGTTTAACAACAACAATAATAATAAAATAATATCCAAATATAACAATTCAAAAATTAATATTTTTATATTATATCAAGAAAAAAAATATCTATACATTTTCGTTAAAAACAGGTTTTTCATTGTTCTCAATCATTTTTAACATTAATTTCTTGGTCTAAAAAAAATATTCGTCTTTTGGACTTGGAAATTTTTCCTAATTAATTAAGCGGGTGATCCACTTTTTAAAAAAATGTCAAAAAAATTTATGTTAAAAACACGTTTTTCATTATTCTAAATCATTTTAAGCATTAATTTTTTGTTGCAAAAAATTTTTTAGACTTGGACTTAGAAATTTTTGCTAATGAAACTAGGAAGCCCAGGTAGGTCCTGGGTTGGACCTGGGTAGGTCAGCCTACATTCCAATTGCAATATCTCTTAGTGTTTAGCACCAACTTAAACGAAACTTAAAATCAGCGAACGAAATTATAGAAATATATTTTCCTAATGATAATTATATTGCAGTCTGTATCTGTTTAAATAAATAAATAAATTTTGCTGTTTTATTAACTTTTGTAACAAATTACTTAAAAATTTGCAGTTTTTTATCTAACTTCGCGATTATTATAAACTTGAGTAGTGAAATATGAAGATAATTTATAATTTTAACAATTCAGCATTTGTTTAAACAGCAAATTGTTGTTATTTATTAATTCTTAAGACAATAAAGCGTCTAGACACTTGTAGTCTTTTAAAATTTTGCAATTAACTAATCTGAGTATTTACTTATTGCAAAATTAGAAAAAACTGCTAGTTTCTAGGTTGATTGTGTAAAAAGTTAGTAAATAACAATTATTTGTTTAAACAATTGCTGAATTAATAAATTAATAAATTAACTTTATTTTATAGTATTTGTATAATTTTCTGATTTATGTCAAACAATAAATTGTTTAAACAAATATGATTATCAGTTAATTTTATAAATATTAATTGAGAATATTTATCAATTTTTACATGTTTTTCATGTATCAATTTTGACACTTTATTTTCCTAAAAAATTTTCTAAGTCATAACTGGATTTCCTAGCTAGTACCAAGTTAGGACCAGCCCAGGATATATAAAAAGGGGTTGCAAAGTTAGGTCCAAGCTAGGGCCAATAATCATTTTAGGCATAGCATGGTGATTTCTACACGGGGGCCAAATTTTTAATGACTTAAAAAAATTGCAAAAAATGTCTAACCAACATTTTCTACAATTTTAGGTTAGAATATCTCAAGAACCTGATGTTTTGTCAATTTTTTTGTCTTTTGACAAAATTTACCAATATTATAAATAGTATATCATCAACATATCTAAAACAAAAAATAATAGTCACTATTCTTCTAATTTCAAAACAAAAACAATTGTGATAAAAATTTTCTTTCTCAAAACCACTATGTTTATATATATTCCACAAAGTAATTATTCTCTTTCACTCAAAAATGACGAATTTCATCAAATTGTGCCACTTTTTTAATAGTTATTCTCTCTCTATTGTTTCTAGACTTTAATATAGCATTTTCTCCATAATGTCTCTTTTCCCTCTCATATTCCTTTTTTATTCTCCCCCGCTATTAATTTTAACATATACAGGCAAAAAACTCTCATTTCTGCTCTAGATTATAAAATTTCCATCTTTAAAAACTCTTTAAACACACTGTTAAAAAGATTGTAAATTTACAATACTTTTATACAAAAACTGATTGAAAATTCACAAATATTATATATGAAATAATTTCAAAAACGCGTGTTTGAAAGATTTGTAAATTTACAATATTTTCAAAAAAAGTGTTTGAAATTTTTAAAAAAATTTTGTATGGATGAACTTCAAATACATATGTTTGAAAGATTTGTAAATTTACAATATTTTCAAACAAATGTGTTTGAAATTTTCAAAAATTTTTGTATGGATTAACTTCAAATACATATGTTTGAAAGATTTGTAAATTTACAATATTTTCAAACAAAAGTGTTTGAAATTTTCAAAAATTTTTGTATGGATTAACTTCAAATACATAAGTTTGAAAAAATGTAAATTTACAACCTTTTCATAAAAAAGTGTTTGAAAAATTTATGTGTAAAATAATTCAATACACATATGTTTTAAAATATTGTAGGTAAATTTATAACTTTTTCATTGAAAAGTACTTAATTGAAATTTTTTTGAGTTTTTATACGAAATTGATTTAAACATATGTGTTTAATAATTCTCTAAATTAGTTTAAAACATTATTTATAAGTAAATATATTTTCAAATGTTGAAATAACTAAAATTTTTTTTTAATCAATTTAATTAGTTAAATTTGCCAAAACTTGTTAAGAGAAAAAAACATTTTGGATGATATAATATAATTAATTAATATAGTTAGTTATTTTGTACAGATTAAAATTTAAAAACTGCTAAATTAAATAGAAAAATATTTTTACATACAAAATCTGCTGTTTATAAAGTATTGTTTAAATATTTCTTAAACATCTTAATACATATCATAAATTTAACAGAAACGTGAAGAGAAAAAAAGTAAAGAATACAAGAATCGGTTGGTGAAGAATTTTAAAGATATTGAATCTTTAGAAATTTAAAAGAAGTCAAAAAAAGGGAATGGTCCACATGTTTCTCACTACTGATACTTTGCAAGAGATTTTCATAGCCTCCCTTAGTCGAGCGCGTCTAGGCGCAGCTCCCAAGGTTGATGGCTCCATACAAGACACACTATACACAGACATTACTATATACGACTAAGGGTTCAAATCGTAGTGTCGAATTTCCGTAAAAATGCCAATAAAACTTTTTTTTTAATTAATTTACATTTATTGTAACATATCAAAACACAATATAAACAGTTTAGATTTTTCATTTAAATATTTAAATCGTTTTGGTATTTCAAACAGATTTGTTTGAAATTTCAAACAAAACTGTTTGAAGTTTCAAACAAAACTATTTGAAATTTCATTCAAACACTTTGTATTAATTTTCCAAAGAATAATTTGAAAATTTTAAAGAAATGTGTTTTAAAATTTAATAAGAAAATTTGTATTAAATTTAAAAATGTGTGTTGTAGTTTTTCAAAATTGTATATATGATAATTGCTTCAAACATTTTTGTATAAAATTTTTGTTCCAAATTTTATACAAAAATGTTTGAAGCAATTATCATTTACAATTTTGAAAAACTACAACACACATTTTTAAATTTAATACAAATTTTTTTATTCAATTTTAAAACACATTTCTTTAAAATTTTCAAATTATTCTTTGGAAAATTAATACAAAGTGTTTGAATGAAATTTCAAATAGTTTTGTTTGAAATTTCAAACAAATCTGTTTGAAATACCAAAACGATTTAAATATTTAAATGAAAAATCTAAACTGTTTATATTGTGTTTTGATATGTTACAATAAATGTAAATTAATTAAAAAAAAAGTTTCATTGGCATTTTTACGGAAATTCAACACTACGATTTGAACCCTTAGTCATATAGGGTAACTGCACCAATTGCCGAGGGTGCTCCAATTGTCGAGGATAATAATTTTCTTTTTTAGATAAATAGTATAATATATAATATTTAAGAACAAAAAAAATTTCTAAATAATCTTTGTATTTTCAACTGTATATTTATATATACAAATTTCGTAGCGATTCTACTAAAATAATTATTTAATTAATATTATAATTCACTGCTGTGAAATTTACACGAATCTCCATTTTCTTAATACTTCAGGTTGATTAAAACAGATTTTTAGAAATGCAAATTAAACGTATTTATAATGACTTTTTGTGTACAAAATTATTATTATAATTTTGTACACGAACTAAATTAATTTTGTATGCATGTTTTTTTGTTAAAAAAAAATATTTAATATTTTTTAAAAACAAATCATCGGTATTTGGTTCCTTTTTTTTGAGAGTTCCATTTTTCGAGGTAATGACTCGAAAATTGGTGTAGTCACTTTTTTCGCTGATGCACCATTTATCGATGGTTAAGTGTTTATTTACTAAACGTCAAACATAAATGCCAAACATTTATAGGTACAGAGAAAAAGAAAAAAAATGCTCCAAAAATTTACAACCAACAGAAAATAATCAACCAAAAAAACGAGGAAGACCGAAAAAAAATTAATAAAAAAAATGCAAAATTCAAAACTAAAAAATTTTGTACTATAGTTTAATTATAATTAACCATTATATTTACAGTTTGTAATTAAAGTTTATTTTATTCGTTTACAAATTTAATGTGACTTAAATTAATTTATTTTTTCAATTAATGTCTGATTAACAAAATTGATTAAATTTAATTAACTTATATTTATAAAAGTTTAAAAAACAGTTAAATAATTTTCTGTCCTGTATCATCTACTATAAAAATGTTTTATATCGATATTATAAATTATTCAATTATAGTTAAATAAATATATTTGTTTTCTGGTAATGTTCTATAATATTTTTATCAAAAAAATAAATATCTACTCGATTTTCTAATATCTGTACAGGTTAATTGTTAGGTTATATTGGGTTATATGTTTAAAAATGTCATACCCTCGACAATTGGAACAGACCCTCGAGAAATTAGCACAAGACCATCGAAAAATGGTGCTTTTGCTCGATTGACTTTTAAATATATTTTTTGCTTAACAATTTAGTTTATATTAAAAAAATAAATATGAATATTAAACATTATTAGATCCTTCGTCCAAATATACAAAAATCAAATTTTAAAGTGCATTTACTTCCGAGAAAAAAAATGTCAAAGTCACATGTTGCCTAAAACCCTCGACAATTGGTACAGTTACCCTATAGTGTTGTCTGTGTATAGTGTGTCTTGTATGGAGCCATCAACCTTGGGAGCTGCGCCTAGACGCGCTCGACCAAGGGAGGCTATGAAAATCTCTTGCAAAGTATCAGTAGTAAGAAACATGTGGACCATTCCCTTTTTTTGACTTCTTCTAAATTTCTAAAGATTCAATATCTTTAAAATTCTTCACCAACCGATTCTTGTATTCTTTACTTTTTTCTTTTCACGTTTCTGTTAAATTTATGATATGTATTAAGATGTTTAAGAAATATTTAAACAATACTTTATGAACAGCAGATTTTTTATATAAAAATATTTTTCTATTTAATTTATCAGTTTTTAAATTTTAATCTGTACAAAATATCTAACTATATTAATTAATTATATTATATCATCCAAAATGTTTTATTCTCTTAACAAGTTTTGGCAAATTAAACTAATTAAACTGATTAAAAAAAATTTTAGTTATTTCAACATTTGAAAATGTATTTACTTATAAATAATGTTTTAAACTAATTTAGAGAATTATTAAACACATATGTTTTAAGCAATTTCGTATAAAAACTCAAAAAAATTTTAATTAAGTACTTTTCAATGAAAAAGTTGTAAATTTACTTACAATATTTTAAAACATATGTGTATTGAATTATTTTACACATAAATTTTTCAAACACTTTTTTATGAAAAGGTTGTAAATTTACATATTTTTCAAACTTATGTATTTGAAGTTAATCCATACAAAAATTTTTGAAAATTTCAAACACTTTTGTTTGAAAATATTGTAAATTTACAAATTTTTCAAGCATATGTATTTGAAGTTAATCCATACAAAAATTTTTGAAAATTTCAAACACTTTTGTTTGAAAATATTGTAAATTTACAAATCTTTCAAACATATGTATTTGAAGTTAATCCATACAAAAATTTTTGAAAATTTCAAACACTACTGTTTGAAAATATTGTAAATTTACAAATCTTTCAAACACGCGTTTTTAAAATTATTTCATATACAATATTTGTAAATTTTCAATCACTTTTTGTATGAATGTGAAAATTTCCCTCTATAATTAACACTTTTCACCCGTTTTTTAGAAATAAAAAAAAACAAAGACGTACACTACCGGTCAAAATTGAGAGACCATCCATTTTCAAATGATTGAAAAACATTTTAAAACATAAAATGTATGGAAACTAAAATTTTTTTCTTTGTATTTTTTGAAAGTTGTTAAAATTTTGAAAAGAACAAGATATTTCAGAAGTCGTTTGGAATATTTTATTTAGATATTTTTAAATAATTGTCATTTTCAAAGTTTTACAAAAATTTGAATAATTTCTAAAATAATTAACGCTTTTTAATTATCTTCGGCTTATTTTAAAGGTCATTTGTTACACTATAAGAATTACTTATAGGCATTAACGTGTAATTTTTTTCTTACACGGAAAAAAAAAGTTCGAGGATTATTCGGGAACTTCGTTCTTAACTCTTGGATACGGCGGGTAGTACACAGATAACTAAAGGTTGCCTCGTTTAAATATGTCATTTACTATTTCTCTACAAATTATAACTATTTCACCACTTCTCGGCAAACTGTTCTTGAAAAAGTCGGGAACTGTTCAAGAAAATCGAAAAGTTAGTCGAATGCAAGAAAAAATGGATTCTACTTCCCCCCTCCCACTTCCCCTCCTTGACACGTCCGCACACACACACATTTATCCTTGAAGGTCACATACAATTTTTATTTTTTATTAAGTTTCTGAAATAGAAAAAACCATATTAGAGAAAAATCGACGGCGGCTGGAACAGAACTCGCGTACCCGAGAATAGAACTACTAAAATCAAGACTGAATAAAATAAGAGTGACCAAAAAGAAAAAAGCTTGTCAGGTTAAATCATCAATTAGCGATGGTAAAGTGGAAAATACACCTTGTCTCTATTGTAATGGTTATTATTTAGACTCAAATGAAGGCTGGGCTGCTTTTTTTGTCTGTGACCAATGGGCTCACTGCAGTTATGCATGAAGATGAAGATGCAACCTTTACTTGTGAAATTTGTCGACAGAAATAGGTTGTTTCTTTTAGTACCCCATCTTGCCCCCTGGTGGGGCAAGATGGGGTGATTTGCAATTTTTTCTATATTATTAATTATTAGCTATTTAAGAATCAGATGGCCTTTGTACGCTTTTATTACGAAAGACTGATTCCCAAAGATGATTAAAAAATAATAATAAAGTATATATTACATAATTTTCGTTTTTTTGCGCTTTAAACCTTAAGTACCCCGTCTTGCCCCACTCTCTCCTATATGAATTATTAATAATAATAATAAATATTATTGTTATTATTTTAATTCATGTATGTGTGTATATATATATTTAATGGCAATAAGTTACTATTATAATAATTATATTACTTTCGTATAAATAATATATTACTAACAATAAATGTCATTTGAAATAGTAATACTAAAAAAATAATTTTAGTAAAAAAATACAACTTTTCTGTTAATCGATACATTTTTTTCTTGATTTTTTAACAGACTTTTAACATTATTTACAAACCATGTTCACATTTTTTATTCACAACACAACACACAATTTTATTATTTTATATGACGCTTAAAACAAAGAATGAAAAATATTCGCTCGCATGTGGGATCGAACTCCCGCCTCCCGCCCCTAACGCATGCCGGAAGTATCTAACGCACGCATTTAAACCGCTCGGCCACAGAAGGCTGAAAGGCTTCTCGCCTAATCTACTATATCAATGCCAGTGCCGTCACTCAATATTGGTTCAGCATGGGACACCAATGTTCGTCCCATGCTTGATTTAAGACTCGGTCAATCTTGATACAATATTCAGTTTCTTTATTACGTGTGCACTGTACAATATTATCTATAAATATTTATAAATTATTTAATATTAAAATATTTTTTATGATAATTTTATAAGTTAAATTATATATACATATTATTTTTTTTCTTGTACAGTGTCAAATTATTATTTTCAAAGTTCAAGAGTTTCGTTTATCTGAAAAATTTTTAGTGAAAAAAATGTTCATTAGGTAGTAATAAATATTTATGCTTAGTAGTTTTACACTAGGATTAACTGTTTAGTAAATATTATCAAAAAACTATTTTTTGTCAAACGCGCGCGACTAAACACAAATAACCTTGAAACTCCAGCATTACCAACTCAACACATATGTTAAACTCTTGAGTTGGCATAAAGCTAAAGTCTCAAGGTTATTTGTATTTAGTCGCACGCGTTTGACAAAAAATAGTTTTTTGATAATATTTACTAAACAGTTGATCCTAGTGTACAACTACTAGGCATAAATATTTATTACACCCTAATGAACATTTTTTTCACTGAAAATTTTTCAGAAAAACGAAACTCTTAAACTTTGAAAACAATAATTTGACACTGTGCAAGAAAAAAATAATAATATATAATTATTAATAATAATTTTTAAATAGTATACAAAATTATCATAAAAAATATTTTAATATTAAATAATTTATAAATATTTATATCTAATATTGTTAAGTGCACACGGTAATAACCAATATTGAGTGACAATGATATAAAGACTGCTTCAACTCTGGGTTACCCACGCTGGGCGTTCAAGACTCAATCAAGCTTCAACCCATCGTCAGCATTGGTCTTTCGCGCCTGGGAAGAATTACTTTGACTTACAGAAAAATTTTAGAGTTGACTGTATTTTCTAGAATAGTTTTTAGTACAGAAAAATTGTTCCAAATTTTTTGAATTTTTTTGGTCCAAGTTTGACGGCCTGCATTTTCTAAGAAAAAAATTACACGTTAATGGCTAGAAGTAATTCTTATAGTGTAACAAATGACCTTTAAAATAAGCCTAAGATCATTAAAAAGCGTTCATTATTTTAGAAGTTATTCAAATTTTTGTAAAACATTGAAAATGACGATTTTTTAAAAATATCTATAAATGAATTATTGGCCAAACGACTTCTGAAATATCTTGTTCTTTTCAAAATTTTATCTATAAAAAAATGAACAGAAACCAATTTTAGTTTCAATCAACATTATGTTTTAAAACGTTTTTCATTCGCCTGAAAATAGGTGGTCTCTCAATTTTGACCGGTAGTGTAAGAAAAGAAAAAATATTCAATACTCGAAAAAGAGGAAAATGGAAGAAAAAATAGATATTCGAAAAAAAAGAAAAATTATAGAAAAAAGAGAATGATGAAAATTTGTTTAAAAATTAACAAAATTTACTAAAGGAATTATAACGTTATTCAAATTCACTACGTTTAATATCTCATCGCGATGATACTAAACGCACTTTATAAAATATGTGAATCACCTTATTATTAACTTTCTTGTAATGATCGAAAACGAAAAATTATTGTTTCTTATCTCGCGTCAAGTCTCGTTTATATTGTTCCGCACGTTTTTATGACGCATCGCGCGTCCCACACACACGGCTTTTGACAGGTCATATATATATATATATATATATATATGAATATATATTTAACGATCGATTGCAATGAGAGAAAAAAAAGAGAATTCGTTAATATGGAACAACACAGAAATAAAAGTGAGCCTCTCACTCTTTATCGTTTTGTTGCACAAGTTTTGACAAAAATATTTAAACGCAAAAAAGAACCTTGAATTTATTCTATCGCGCACCGATAAGAAAAAAGAGACACACGTCCAGCGCGCATTGCATGTGATTCAAGACTGTTATGATGAGGGAAGACTCACTTGTCTTATACACTTGGGTTCTGCTGTGGCAATGCGATATAGTGCTGTTGCTGCTACTATTTTTTCACTTTTTATTTTGACACAAGCTGAGAGCACAGATATAACAGAAAACCGCACAAACACGTTGCGCCGACTCCAACACGCAGGCTGGCTGCTTGATTTGACTTGACAGAAAGAAAATAAAACATGGCCGACCCCGTGTGTGAGATCTGAGAGACTAGGGGAGTTGCGCAATTAACCTCCGCGCAGCCGGTTCAGACATTTTTTTGATTAAACATTTCCACCAAAAAATACTCCTTTTATTTAAATAAAAAAAAGAAAGAAAAATATATCCTTTAAAATAATAAATACTTTGTCCCATAAGGACAAAATTTCTTTTTTAAAGGAAAAATTAATTTACAGAAAGAAAGACGATCGTGGTTTTGACAACATCATTGCAATATATTATGATATATTATCAAATTGTATATATCGTTATTATTCATGTTGAAATTATTACATAATTAAATTAAGTTTATGTTGTTTAAATTATTACTAAACGCATGATGTAAATATATGATTAGTAGGAATGCAAAAAGGGTTATGTTTACTTGTTGTTGAACGTCGAATCAAATCGCGCATCTTACGCTTGCGCGTAAGTAACGTAACTCCGCACGTATCAGCGAAAAATCGTCTGCTACTTTTGTTTAATTGTGTTGTGTGTTATTGAAAACAATTGAAAAAATAATAATAATAATAATATATATTGATAATTTCCTATTTTTTATGCTGAATTCAAGAACAGTGAGACTTTTAATTTACAGCATTGGAATTGTTTTGTTAATGTCATTGAAATTAGTAATAACAGAGAATCTCGGAATGTCAAAACTTGTGACTGTTGATTTTGAGATATACGGAAGAGTACAGGGTAAGTGCGATGTAAAGAAAATATTTTTAAAAACACTATCAATTTTTTATAACCACAATAAGAGGGAATTTCCCATAATCACGTTTCATTTTCTAAATTTGAAATTTTCTTTTCCAGGTGTTTGCTTCAGAAAAGTGAGTAATACTGCGTAAAATTGTTTGGGAATTAATTTTTTTTTTAGAGAAGAGATTTTAAATTGTCACATATCAAAACAATAATAGTGAAAATCTATAACGTGAAATTTCTGGAAGTTTCTTATCGACTTTGAATATAGTAGTAAAAAGGTTCTCTACGAGTGGTAAAACAGTTTTCTTTTCGCGAGAAGTTTCGGTTTATTAACGACGAGTGCAGCAGGTTCGTTACGACTAAATATAAACGTACTTCGTTTCTAAGTATAGTTGAAAAGACGTTAAAATTTATTTATATTCACCTGTCCCTACTAAAAAAATAATGAGGAATCATGACAATACATCAGAGTTCTGATTATTCGTCAGATTTTCTGATGCTTCTTCTTGACTCTGATGATTTGTCATTTTTCTGATTATTTCTGACAGAATTTTTAGTATGGATTTGATGTTTTGTGAGAACACTGTCAGCTTCTCACTTCACTTCACAAACCAGGCTGACCATACTTGAAGCGTATCTTTTAATTTCTTCAAAATAAAGTTTCTTAGAATAAATTTTAGATATTTGGAATCATGAAATATCACAGATTTTGAATTTTTAAATTATAAACTTCAATTAGTTAAATTAAACAAATTTCAAGTCATAAAATTTTTGTTTAAAAAATCATAAACCTTCAGAACAATGCCTTTTTTGCCCACTCGACTCAACTCAGTCACAATGACCACTTCGCTATGCACCTTTCTTTAACAATAGATTTTCGAGTCTATTGTGATGATTTTAAAACAAGAATTTTATAACTTAAAAATTTTGCATTTTAACTAATTCAACTTTGTAACATAAAAATTTAGAATCTATGGTATTTTACGATTCCAAATATCTAAAATTTATTTTAAAAAACATTTGTTAAAATAAATTATAAGGTTTGGGTGATAATTAAAAAAAAAGATTTTTAAAATAAATTTTAGATATTTGGAATCGTAAAATACCATAGATTCTAAATTTTTATGTTACAAAGTTGCATTAGTTAAAATGCAGAAGTTTTAAGTTATAAAATTCTTGTTTTAAAATCATCACAATAGACACGGAAATCTATTGTTAAAGAAAGGTGTGTAGCGAATTGGTCATTGTGACTGAGTTGAGTCGAGCGACCAAAAAAAGGCATTGTTCTGAAGGTTTATGATTGTTTAAACAAAAATTTTATTACTTGAAACTTGATCAATTTAACTAATGGAAGTTTATAATTTAAAAATTTAGAATCTGTGAAATTTCATGTTTCCAAATATCTAAAATTTATTCTCAAAACCTTTATTTTGAAGAAATTATAAGCTATCTCGTGAACTATAACTGATATGTAAAAACTGATATCATTTTTGAATTTTAAGCCAAGAGAGTATAAGGTATACGTAAAACAGTTTTCAGAATAATCTGAGTTTATAAACATTATATATGATGTTGAAATAAACAAAAATGATTTTAAACATTAAAAAAGGCATAATGGTTTTTCGATTTTATACCTAATTTATAAAAGGCGTGCGACGACCTTTTTACATAAAGGAACAAAAACACGTCCCCAAAAAAGATTTTTTGCTATGCTATAAAAAAATTCGGTGGCAGTCATAAAAGTTTTCATGATTTTTGGCAGTATTTTGAAGGGTTCTATTTCTTTTTCATGTTTTTGAGCTGCAATTGTAAGAAAAACTGCTCAAAAACACCAGAAATTCTGATTATTTTTCTGATGTTTTGTCATTATTTTTTTAGTAGGGGTGACTCAGTGGAAACGGTAATTTTTTTTATTATCTCAATAAAACAAGTATTTATAATTTATAAATCAGAGAAAACTGTTATAATATACCATGAGATATTTTATCTTAAATGAATTTTTCTATTTTATTATAAATTATTTCGAGTATTTTCTGTTTCCGAGACAAACCGGGCTCAAGAACAAAAATTTTTACGGGTCCCCATATTAATGGCTGCTAATATCCACAGATCGACTCCATTAAGAAATTGTATTAATTTGTTAAATCTATTGTTACTAAAGGAAACAAATTTTTTATAATGTTAAAATTTTTAAATATTAAGTCAGTAAATTTATGCAAATTCTCGTAACCCTTTGGTTTCTTGTACACTTTTGTAAAGTGCACCTAAGCACTCAGGCTTAGGGCTGATTCATAGCAAGTATTTTTACTGTATACATACATATATTTGGTAACAATTACCAACTGAAGGTAAAAGCGTTTTCTATCTTTTTAATCCTCATTTTATGAATTGCAATTTTTAATTTTTTTTACATTAATTTTAAAGATTTTACGCTGCACAGTGGGCCAGGAGGTAGCCAAAAGCGGCCAATACTTAAAATTTAATCGGATTCACTTGAAACTCGTTACTCGGGGGTTTCGGGGTCGCTGATTACGAATCCAATGTCAGTTTTTCAAAATTCAAAATGACGGATCTAATATGGCGGACGCTAATGTTAAAAATTAATCTAAATTACTTAAAAATCGTTACTCGGGGGTTTTTGGGGTCGCTGATTACGAATCCAATGTCAGTTTCTCAAAATTAAAAATGGCAAATTCAATATGGACGATGCCAAAGTTAAACATTCATTTAATTCCTTTGAAAATCGTAACTTAGGGGTTTTTCGGGTCGCTGACTACAAATCCGATGTCAATTTTATTTAAAATTCAAAATAGCGGATCCAATATATGGCAGAAGCCAATGTTAAAAATTAATCTAATTTACTTTAAAATCGTTACTTGGTGATTTTTGTGGTCGCTGATTACGAATTTGATGTCTGCTTTTGGAAATTCAAAATGGTGGATCCAATTTCAGATCAGAAATTTAAAAACTTATTCAATTTAGCAGTTAATAATATCCTAAGGGTTTTTATGAGTTCTTAATAAGAATGTGTAATTAATAATTTTAAATGATGGACCCAAAATTTTAGAAATTTTTTTTAATTAGGGTTCACAGTGGGACAAGTGACCCTATTTCATAACTAAAAGTCTAAGTGTACCAAAAATTGATTAGGACTTGTTACTCGGGGGTTTGCGGGGTGATGATTACAAATCAGACGTCAGATTTTCAAAATTCAAAATGGCAGATCCAATATGGCGGACAATTTTTCAAAAATTCAAAAGATCTCCTTCATAATTTGATTTCACCACGTACACGCTCGATGATTCTGGAGCCAGTAAGGAGCGAATAAACAACAAGATTAAAATTCTTGGGTATCCAAATTCTTAATGCACTTTAAATTTTCCATTTTGAATTTTGAAAAACTGACGTCGGATTCGTAATCATTGACCACGAAAACACTCAAGCAACGAGTTTAAAGGGAATCTGTTGACATTTTTTTAATTTGTTCCCCATATTGGTTTTGACATTTTGTAAATCTGGCGTCGAATTCTTAATTAACAACCATAAAAACCCTTAAAAAACGACTAAATGAAATTCGTTGAATTTCTTTAAAAAAATTTCGCCATATTTGATCCGCCATTTTGAATTTTAAAAATCTGACATCTGATTTGTAATCAGTGACTCCGATAATCCCCAAGTAACTAGTTTGAAGTGATTTTTAGTACATTTAGACTTTTAGCCACGAAAAAGGGTCTCCTGAACCACTATGCATTATTTCGCTTATAATTTTTTAAAAATACAAAATAAGCAAAAATGGGCAAATTAATCTAATACAATATATTAAATTTAGATGAGATTTCATGTTTAGCTTAGGGAATATAATGCGGATGTTAGGAGAACTATATAATAATATCAAATGAATTTCGAAAAAAGGAAAATTTAACAATATCAAATGTGCTTTATTTTTTATTACATAAACTATTTTCAATTTTTTTTTACTTTTCTTCAAAATTCTACATCTTATAATAAAGAAATAAAGGTTACGAGTCAGAAAATTAATTAATTTAAGAAAGAAATAAGTACATAGCCCAAAATTTGCCTTTGTAAAAAATGATATCCAAGGAGAAATTTTTCGCCTTATTTTGTATATAACTCCACCAAACTTTGAAATGGGCAAAAATCGGCAAATTTAATTAAAAGTACATTTAATTTAGAAGATATTTCACGCTTAGTTTGTTCTATATCGCGAGGAAGTTAAGAGAACTAACAAATAATAGCAAGTGCATTTTTAAAAAAATAAACATTTTCCGACGTTAAATGTGTATGATTTTTTTAAATATAGTGTTTTTTAATTTATTATAAATATTTTTCATAATAATACATATCATTTTAAAGAAATAAAAAAAAGTCAGAAAAACAATCATTTATACAAAAATAAATAAATATTTTAGTCGGTAGAGTCCTTTTAATTTTTTAATCAAACTTTTCAACAAACATACAATTACCGCTATAATATTTGACAAAGAACTATAATATTCTATAAAAAGTTACATAAAATACTATAGATTTAGGTTATTATATATGTAAAATTTATAATTCTAAAGTGGACTTTTGTCCGCTGTTGGATGCGTACTGGCCCACTGTGCGCTGGGTAAATGCACCAATTACAGAGTCATTACACTCAAAATCCTTTTTGAATAGAAATACATAATTAATTTATTTATAATATTTATTATAATAATTATATTCTTATTAAAATAGGGTAGGGTGGGGCATTACTATTCCTGTTTGGATTTTTGAGTCTAAAAAAAGTATTTTAAAAAAAAATAAAAAAAATGCTTAGGACCGTTTGAACACTTGACTTCTTAGCTACAATTTTGCCATGTATTATTTTGCTGTAACTCGATTCTGTTCCGAACTACAGCGATTTTACGAAACCCTTTTTTCATGTCGAAAAAAACGATGGGCGAAACTATTCCAGCAGCTATTAATGATATAATACTAAAAAAATATAAAAATTAATTTGTTAATTAAAGGAGTTTTTCTCTTCCAATTTCTTATCATTCTAATCTAAAAACAAGCACACAAAAAAATACACTGATTCGTAGTTTTCGCTGTCATCAGTAGGCGAATAGTTTCGCCCCAACCGCACATTTTTTGAAAAAAGCACTTGTAAAATTTTTGAACAATAGAATATCAAAAATCCATTATGATATTCGTGTTCAGCACTAAATTTGATTTAGAAAACACTTACCCGATAATTTTTCCGACCGTTTATCACTATTTACAATGGCAGACTAAATGAGTCAAAACAAGTAACCTAAATCCTATGATAGATGGCACCAGAAGCTCAAATGTGGCGTACAATGTTTATTTCACATGACAAGTATACAGTGTAAAAAGGACTTTAATCGGATGAATAATTTTCTTTCCAGGACTCTAGAATAGTTTCGCCCCGGGAATAGTATAATGCCCCACCCTACCCTAATTAAATGTACTAATTAATATTTACAATAATAATAATTATTATCATTAAGATAATTATTATGATTTCAGTTATTAATATTTTTTATTAACAATAAAATTAATAAAATTTATTATTATTAATATTGTTCGTATTATTACCTATTTCAGATTAACTGAATCGAAAAATTATAAGTATAAAATCGTTTATATGTTTTAACCGGTATTTGATACACGGAGAAAAAAATGCTGTTGAATCAATGACATATGGGTTTGATTCATTGAATAGTGTCATAACGGGCTGCCTAACGTATATGCTGTTGTTTTGAAAGCACCGATTCTAATGATTCGATAGTATCACTTTCTTTGAAACAAAAGCATATTTCTCAAATTGACAGCATACTATGTTAATTCGAAGGTGAATCCTTTTGAATGAATAAACAAAATTTTTTAATTTAACAGTATATGCTTTTGAGTCAATGACTATAACTTTTAAATTTAAAAGCATCATTTTTATGATTCAAAAATTTGTACTCTTAATTTTTTTAGTTGTTGCTATCGATTGAATAACACCATACTGTTAATTCAATTCTTTTATGTGGTTAAATATATACCAACGATAAATTGAAAAAAGGAAATTTTTGTTCACATGTTTTTTATATACTATAATTAATTCTCACACCTTTAACACAACACTTCTTATACACATCTTTTTTTCAATTTTACACACAAACATACACATTTTTATTATTTTTTTCATTTTTTCCAACGGCTAAACACACACACATACACATTCAAACACACTTATCTTTTTTAGTCAGAAAAATGCGGCTATTCCCAAGCGGTCACCCATCCATTTAGTAACCGCGACCAACAACGCTTAACTTCCGTGATAGACGAGAACCGCCGCGCTGCAATGTAATACATCCGCTTCTCAACATTGGGCACTTACTTTGTGGTTAAATACCGTGCGCGAGATTTTTCGCGTATATAAGGGAATTTATATAGGGAATTTATATTTAACTAGTCATTAATTAATTAAAATAATTTAAATAACACTTTTTATGTAAGGTAAAGGAGAATGCTGGAAGTTCGTTCAAAGCCGAAAGGCAGGAACTATGTATAATAAATAATAAAATAAATAAATAACACTTTTTTATATTGGAATCTCAAAAACGACAGATTTAATAAACATATAAATATATGTGGGTTAGTATTTCAATAAATTTAGTACCTGACAAAGTCTCAAATACATAGTGTTCTTATTTTTATAGCATATGCTATAGGCAGTCCGCAATAGCACCACTCATTGAAACGAAAGCATATGCTTTCGTTTTCCAGAGCGCGCTTCTTTGGAGCAAACAATTTTTCATTTGATTTAAATTTACATGCATTTTCTTCAAATTTATCTATTAGATGCTTGAAATGAATAATGTCAAAGAAGCAATAAATTATTCTGTTGCTATATATAGATGAACTATAGAAACAATTTGCACAATATCATTAATTCTACAGTACTGTACTTTTAATTTAAACAGTTTCATTTTTTCGTTTTAAGCAATATACTTTTCGATTAATAAATGTGTCATTGAATCAATAACGGGAAATTCAATAGCATGGAGCTATTTGATTCAACAGCACTTTTTTTTCAGTGTAGATGTCACTTTGATCGGTAAGGTCGATAACTTCTTTGCAATGTTAAAATTTCGAACCGATGATAATAAGCATTCCATAATTAATTATTTAATAATAATTAATAATTCTATGACTTATAATTATTACTATTATTAACTGTCGGAATGCAACTTGATTTTTTAAAATTTTATTACAGTAAACAATCCTTAAAAAATTGTTTTATAGGTAATACCTATAAGCGCCTGAATGCACTGAATTTTGTGTCTGACTTCTTACTTAAATATTTTTTAATAAAAATTAAGGAAAAATTTTTAACAATAACTTTTTTGCATACACTGAAAAAAATATATTTATGATACTGCCACAAATATGGGCAATACTCACATATTATATTGGTGGATATGGGACAGCTATACAGTATTGCTGTTTCAGGTATACGCAGTGTAGAACAGCCATATGTATGTGAGAGGCAGTAATATGTATGTGAAGAACACCAATACTGTATTTGCAGAACAGAAATACAGTATTGCTGTTTCAGCTATACGTCCTTACTATACTCGTACACGGAAAGAAAAAGTCCGTCAACCATTAATGGATTAGTATATTACTTTGAGACGGGACACTTTTTCCGTTGATGGTTACTTAACTTTACTTAACGATTGAAAACGAGTCATGGATTGATTAGAATGCCAGTATGTGACCAATTGTTTTAGATTTAATGCTGAATTGTTATCAATGGCTGTTTGAATGTTTACGAATCATTAGTGAAAGTTTGTGAAACGTTAGTTGACTCGTATTCTAAATCGGCGCTCTTCACTAGCGCATTGTTGCGCAGTGTACCGATGCGCATTTCTTCCGGTTTCTCTATAGTCCATGTGTTTTTGCTGTCTGCTATACATATCCCTATATACTATTATGTGTAATGTGAATATTTAACTTAACTAACAATTTGCAGTTGAATTGCGTCTAGAAATTGACCTCGATGAAAATATATTTTCTTTTATATTTCTCGCTAATTAAAAAGTAGTTATTAGTGCAAAATCATTTCTCACAAGTTGTGAAAAATTTTGTTATTTGGTATATAAGAACAGTTTGCTTCTAAACTTAAAGTGTTATAAGTGTGCGTTTCTACGTGTAGTTATTATAAGTGCGAAAATGTGTTGGAAAATGTGTTGGTCTAAAGCGTCTAAGAGTGTAAATAAAATATCGGAACTGTGCAACGAAAAAAATGTGTTCATTCTGTACCAAATAGTGTCTAAAATTAGGGATAATTCTGAAAGAAGTTGAATTTTTTGAATGCTTTTGATAGTCATAGAAAATTTAATAGACAGTTTTCTAAATTTTAGTGAACGAGTTTTATATATTGATGACAGTTTTCTAAATTTTAGCAAGCAACTCGTCACTGATTGCGACTCAAAGTATGTTATCCATTGAATGATTTTGTGTCCCGTCTCAAAGTAATATACTAGTCTATTAATGATTGACGGACTTTTTCTTTCCGTGTATGACCAAAGCGACAATATCATTTTCACCCTAAAGAAAATTCAATTTACGGCTCTGGCCCTGGAAGGCTAGTATTTTGTTTTGGTTTTTCTAATTCTTTGGCCATATTTTTAATGCAATTAAAAAACCAAAAACGCTATCTGCTTTATAAAAAAATGAAGAAAATGACATACAATAAGGTTATTTTGCATTAAACATGAACATTCTATCAACAAAACAATTTTGGGCTGGTTGACCACACCACACGGAAAAAAAAAGTTCGAGGATTATTCGGGAACTTCGTTCTTAACTCTTGGATACGGCGGGTAGTACACAGATAACTAAAGGTTGCCTCGTTTAAATATGTAATTTACTATTTCTCTACAAATTATAACTATTTCACCACTTCTCGGCAAACTGTTCTTGAAAAAGTCCATATTAGAGAAAAATCGACGGCGGCTGGAACAGAACTCGCGTACCCGAGAATAGAAGTCCGGCGTCTTATCTTTTTTTTTCTTTTCTTATTTATTTTTAACGACTCATAAAATACATAAATAGTACGAAGTAAATGAACAAAGCATTCGTATATAAATTTTTTTTTAATTTAATAACAATAGTTGTCGAAAACGGGCTTGCTAGTAGCCAATGTAAAAAACTCGTCGACAATAACCTTGGCTTTTAGTTGTTTTTTAATTTTTGAATATAGGTAAATATAATATAGTTTATATGGTATCTTTGTTATTTGTTTAGTGTGATAACTAGAAAAAGGAAGCGCTGCTCTACATGCACTCTTGAAAAACTAGTTTACATTTTATGAATTAATTTTTGTTTGTCTTATTAGACGGTGATTCGATATTCTTTATAATTTTTTAGTTATTATACATTTGTAGTTTTTTTTTTTTTACTTATTTTATTCCATTTATTTGATTGTTTATATTTTTTGTCATTAATGTATGACCGTCAATAAATACGAAAAAATAATTTCCTTAATTTTGTTTATTTGTTTGTTTTTTTTCCCTATCCTTTTCTACTTATGAATTTTAATAATGACTAGCTTTTTTATTTATACTGTGATCATATATACTTATAATCGGTTCTGTACTTGTGCATACAATCATACTTACACACATGAATTCCTGTATTGTCATGCTCACCCACGCTCACATATTCAATTTTATTATTATTCTTTCTCTTTTACTCCTTCCTTTTTTTCCCTTTCTTGTTCCTTATATTTGGAACTCAACAGTGTTAATGATGGCCAAACTGAAAGTCCAAGAGCACTTAATTACAGAGAGAGATGGATCCATGTCGGTCTGAATAACTTTTTTATTTATTTTTTTTCCCTTATTTTTTCTTTTATTTATTTATTTTTTTTCTTTTTTTAAATTGTGTTTCCGTAATTATGAGGACTGAGGCGACAAATTAATTATGGCTTTTGGAGCACGATGTTATGGAGTGATGTGAATGCTGTTTTCTTTTTTATAGATTTTTAAATACAAATCAAGTGTCAACACTACAACAAAAATAAATACAAATATAAAATAAAACAAAACAAATAAAAATAAAATAGAGGAGAGAAAATACCAAGTCATCCGCATATCGCTTGCCCAAGCATGAATAGGGGTTAAACTATGCTTGCGTGGTTTGCGAATGCAGGCGGCTTGCATCTCGCCCCTCTCCCAACCCTAATTCTGATGTAACCAATAATATTTCTCCCTTGATCTGTATTTGTTAACTTTGTCCTCCGTGTTTAATGCTGTGGAGTAACGCATTTCTTTTTCAGGATTATGTAGCAAATCCTCTGCTGATGGATTTTTTCCGAAGTGAAAATAGTATGTTTATTAAAATATATATTTAAGTTTGAAGTCAGACAAAAAATTTAGTGACTTCAGGTTGAGTTAATACTATCTAATATTTTAATAATATTCTAGAATGAATTTTTACAAAGTCGCAGTAATTGAACCCCAGTTACTGTACAGCTTGTTACACGGAGAAAAATGGTGCTGAATTTGTAGTAAAAGTTCCTATGGAATAGTAATAATTCTACTTTTATATTAAAAATTACTTTTTATTGTAAAATGTACTTCGCATGAAGTAAATATTACTATTTCTGGTAGTAAAAATTACTAATAGTAATTACTACATTAATCACTTTTAAAAATTGCTTTAAAAATTTAAATTTTTACATCGTCATTGTAAATTTTATTAAATTTTGTATTACTTTTTACATTCGATATGTTGTAAATATTACTTGTAGAAATTCTAATAATTAATACTGCGGAAAATAAAGATTGCTTCTGCAAGAAGCAACTTTTACTATTGCAGAACAAACTTTTTACTTGAAAAAGTAGTAATCCGTACCACTACTTCTATAGACCTGTGTGTGTGTGTGATGACGTCACTACTGTCATGCGCAGCGATCGTAGCCTGACGTCAAAGTCATTAAGATTATATAATACTATACTCCAAAGTTTTATATATTAAAATGTGCAATTCTAGTTTTGTATAAAATTATTTAGGGGAGACCGAGGTGAGTTGTAACAAAACCGTTTTCTCGAAAGCTATGACCTTTTAAAAATTTTGAAAAGCGTGAATTTTTTACATTTTTGATTCATTATTTGATGCAAATTTACTTGACCACCTGAGAAAAGTTTTTGAGATGTATTTAATATGTGCAAAAAAATTTCTTAAAGTAAGTTTTCGGTCAAAATAAAATTAGTGATGCCGCGAGACGAGACGATTACACGAGTTGTAACAGGCTGTTTCAACTCACCAAGGGTTAACGCAAATTTTTGTTAGATCGAGTAGAGACTGTTTGGATTTTTGCTAAAGTATATTGTTTTATATTATGGACTTAAAAGTATTTAGAATTTTACAAATTTTCGTGTAAATCACTTTCATATTTTCCAAAGGAAAAAAAATATTAATAAAAACATTTTTCGAGTTGCTCTTTCATATACAAAAGTCAAAAATAATTTCTATAATAGGTTTTTTTTGTTATTATTGAGCTTGTTGCTCATTTTTAATTTAGTTTTCGGTTTAATTTGATTTAGATTGATCTCATAAATTTTCTTGCTCTAATTACTCCTTAATTATTTAAAAATTCTCAGACAAAATTTTATTATTCTTAAATTTCTATAAAATATATTATATAATATTATTTTTAGCTTTTATAAAGCTCAAATTGTTATTATAGATCGTAATTAAATACCAAAGATTTGTTTAAAATATCTAATTAGTGTTAAAGAAAACGAAATATGGGATAACTTAATTCCAAAATCCAGTAAAAAAAAGTATTGGAAGAAAGCGAATAGTATTGGCGGTGAGTTTCTGCCAATACGTTTTCGCGTGAAAACCGTATTGGGGGCTCTTGAATCTTTCGATTTCACGTTCATTGACTCGACTTGAGTGTGTACTGTTGATCTTGATCTATTACCACATGATTTAGGGAGCTTTCGACGTTCGCGCTAGGGGCGCTGTGAGTATAAGTCACAGCGCTTATCTAGAAAATACCCTAAATCATATGGTAATAGACCAACAGTACACAGTCTGCTGTCCAATTTTATTTATTTACATTTTAACAAAGTTTTATATTTCCTGTTCGTTATCAGCATTTTTATACATTAAATCAATCAGTCTTTTTGATTAAAATGCCAAATCGAGTCAATGAACGTGAAATCGAAAGATTCAAGAGGACAGTATATATTGACGGTTAAAAAGCAGGATTGGCAGAATGCCCCCAATACGGTTTTCACGCGAAAACGTATTGGCAGAAACTCACCGCCAATACTATTCGCTCTGTTCCAATACTTTTTTTTACTGGGAAATAAATTAAGGTATTAAAACGAGTGTTCTATTCGTTTCTATTAGTAAGATGTCTTTACTAACTAATTAAATTTACTTTACTAACTAAACTAAGCATTAAAAATTAATGTTTTTTATTAAAATCACAAAATTTGCAACTGTTACAACTCACCTTGGTACTAGGCGAGTTGTAACACCGGGGACTGTTTTGGATTTTGCAATATTTTTGGAAACCCTTACAACTTTTTACATTTTTCATTTTTGATCCACATACTACACAAAACTACCTATCCAAAAATACAAAGCTCAATAAAAATAGAACAATTTTTGGCTAAGTTATACTGGATAATGTAAAAAATCGCTTTAACTCACCTCGGTCTCCCCTGTAACATTTATTGAAATAATTATTTTTTATTTTGTACAAAATCAGAATAAGGAATCTAAGAATAATAATCTAATAATTTAATAATTAAATTAAGTAATTTTAAATTAATAATACTGTCGTTTAGTATTATTAATGTTTATATTTTAATTCAGTAACTTATCTAAATAAATAAAATGTATGATTCACTTTATCAAAACCCGCATGTAGCACGTAATATTACAGTAACCTTATAGTACTCTCTAAATCTGAATTTTTGAAAATTCACTTATTTATAAGTGTATATGCACTTATTGATCGAGAAGACGACTTATAACGTAAAATAAGTAAAATTTCACATATTAAGATTTAGAGAGTAATATTACCCGTCAATATTACAGTAATATTACAGAAACATTACAGTAATATTATTGTAATATTATAGTAAAATTACATTAATGTTAAAGTAAATTTTTCGGAGCAAAATTAATTTAAAATTACAGTAATATTACACGAGCATGTAAAGTAAATAAAAATGGCTGTGAAATGCATATCTAATGAATAAATAAGAAAATTTTTTTTCTTATTTTATCATTGGAAAATAAACTTTTTTGCAATTTTTTCGTAAGTGTGTAATATTACAGTAATGTTACAGTAATATTACCGCATAATATTACTGTAATATTAATGGGTAGGGGAGAGTCTCCAGTTGTGAGACACCACCAGTTGTGAGACAGTCAATTTTTTTTAACATGTAATATTAAAAAGCCGATTGGTTTATATAAAAACATTTCTTTTTATATGAGCCAACTTTTTTGTGTACGCCGAAGTGGATATATAAACTGTTTTTGTTAAATACCAACACTGTGTGTGATAATCGACTAAAAAGCGTTTTTTCAATAAATGCAAAGTACTTTTTTTCCAAGTTAATTAATTGGAAAAGGTAAATGTAATGCATTTTCTTTTAGTGTTTTCCTTATATTTTGTGATGCAATATTGCATTGTTCCAATCTGCGATTGAAAATAATTTAATTTTCCTTTTTCAAAATAGTGCCAATTTCTGGGTGTGAGACACAGCATATCACCAGTTGTGAGACGGTGTCAACACCCATCTGGGCAGCATAAAAAATACGACTTTGCAGGCACACCCGGGTACCCGGGTAGCAAAATCCAAGTCGCTACCAAAGTACAGATCTGATGCAGACCTGTTATTCTAGATCTGGAACGGATCTGGAATTTTACATGGTCCAAAGCAGAAGCAGACTTGGTAACCAATTAAACAGCTCTATCTATATGCAGGTACCAAAAGTACTAAACCAATTGCACAAATAATGAAAAGTCGGTAAGCTGAAACCGATTGAGCCCTTGAACAGGTAGGAAAACAAGGATAGCGACGCGACGTACAGAAGTGTATTAAGAGAAAACCGAAATTTTAACTTTGTATTGCTATAAATTTCTCTTTACTATTTTAATGATCATTCTCTATATTTGAATTAGTTAAAAATAACTAATTTTCAGAAAAACATATCTGATTGTCAGTTAAAAATAACTGATATTTTAGTAAACTTATTTAACTGATTCAATTATAATTAAATAAGAATTATTAATTAAGCTTAATGAGATTAATTAGTGAGTAGCTCATAGTAGATAAACAAAGTGAGTTCTACGCGATAGTTCTCAAGGCTGCCGCTAGAGGCGCCACTGGCGCTGCAGTCGGTGAATGGCGCGCGTTTTTGAAATTAGTTCGCGAGGCCGCCACTAGCGCTGCAGTCGGTTATGGCGCGTATATTTGAAATTGTTAAATTTCTACCTAACCCTAATTTTTAACCTAACCCTTTTTACTAGTGCAATTTGCTATGTGTGAATCCGTGTGTTTGGGTATAAATATCCAGAATTCAATGGAGTTAGCATTCGTAGCAGCGTCTTCGAGTCAACCGGATCAACCAGCAGAGGCAGAGAGGGTCAACCAGCAGAAGCAGAGAGGATCAAGCAGCAGAAGAATATTATATGCAAAGTTGGAGAGAAGGAGAGAGCGAGAGAGAGAGTGAGAGAGAGAGAGTCCCAGCGTAGGAGAGAGGAGAGGAGAGCACCTTGGCGTGAGAGAGAGAAGGAGTGAGCGAGAGAGAGTCCCGGCGTAGGAGAGCACCGTCAGAAGGAGTTGACGTGAGAGAGAGTGAGAGGGAGATAGAGTCTCAACGCAGCGGAAAGAGAAAGGCTCCACCGCTACAAGTCGGCACTAGCTGTGACGTGTAGAAGGGAGACCCCGTTGAATGCTTAGGTGACGCGCAGCAGTAGGCAGCATCGTTGTAATTTTAGGTGGCAGCACCGTTCATTTTAGCAGCTTTTAAATACAATTTTCAGAGTAAGATTTTATATCAAAATTTGTTAAGACTTTATAGTTTGAATTATATCTTAAACAATATATTTAAACTATAAAATAAATTTTGAAAAACTGAATTTAAAAAAAAAATATTTTTTCTTTAAATTGTAGAATGGCTGGTAAACGACAGGGAAAAACAAACTTGAAGCCTGAGGTTGCAGAAAAGTTGAGAAAATCCAATTCATCGCTTCTTCAGGAGATTGAAAGTATTCTTCATGCTGCAGAAGATGGCTTTAATTTGGTGAACTCAACTAGAACGGAAATCGACTGGACTCAAAACATCGCAGGATGGATGACTACGTGTGAAAAATATATTGCGAATTTAAGGGAAATATTAAATGAACCTAATTCTTCAGCAGGAAGCCAAAAATGTCTTAACCTAATTCAGCAATTTATTTGTCTAAATACAAAGTTTGAATTTTATTTGAAACAAGGATTTGGAATGGGAGAAAATTCAAAAAAATCAGAATCTCCAGCTGCAGAAATGGATAACATTACGGATCGTGTTCGTTGGAGCAATTGCGAGAGTGCTTTCAAATGTCGTCTTCAAACTAGTTTCATTATTAACTTGATACATATAGATGTAAAAGCATTTTTAGATGATGCTTGCATACTTTTCGAAGAACATATCCCAGATATTATTAAGAGACATGGACCACTAAAAGTTTATGCTGTTCTTGCTGCAAAATTTAGGAAAGTTGCAAATGATGAAGAAAAAATTGAATCAAAATATTTCAACGTAAAAAATGAACAAATTTTCCCAACAACAGTTTTAAATGATTGGTACAACAAGAATATTAAGGAGCCAATATTGCAGAAAGTGGAGGAGTTTGCAGAGAAGGAATCACAATGGACTTTACATTCCATAATGAAATTAGAAATTAATATAAATAAGTACAATGCGATACGTGTAGGTTCATACATTGAGTTACCACGTCAAATAAAATTAAAAAAAGCTTGCATCAACGTTAGAAATTATGATCAAAAATGTTTCAAGTGGGCTGTGTTATCAGCTCTTCACCAACAAGATAATCATCCAACAGATCTCTCCAATTATTATGAATTTGAAAATGAATTAAACTGTGATGGAATAGATTTTCCTTTAAAACTAAAGGATATTTCGAAATTTGAGAAACAAAATAATGAAATCTCCATAAATTTATATGGACTGCGATTAAAAGGCAAGAATTTTATTACTGTTCCATTGCACTTGACTGCTGAGAAAAAGGAGAAGCATGTCAATTTGTTAAGAGTTGAAAGTCATTATGAAGATGAGGGTTCTAGTGATAATGATGATGATAATAATCAAGTCATCTCACTAGATTATCACTACGTGTGGATCAAGAATTTGTCTCGTCTCGTGAGTTCTCAAGTCTCTAAAAACAGAAGTAAAAAATACATTTGCGACCGATGTCTTCATTACTTTACCACGGAGGAAAAACTAACTAAACACGTAGACGAGTGTCAAAAATTAAATGAATGCAGAATTAACCTACCCAAACCCGGAAAGAATTTCATTTATTTTAAAAATCATGGAAATAAAGAAAAAGTTCCATTTGTAATCTATGCAGATTGTGAGTGCCTTCTAAAACCTGTTAGAGATGAGGAAAATAATACTAATACAGAAATTATTCAACGACATGAAATGTTGAGCATTGGATATTATATTAAATGCAGCTATGATGACTCACTTTCCGGTTATAATTCAAGTCCAGAAGGAGTGAATCCTGCCAAGTGGTTCTCCCAGGTGTTGCAGAAAATTGCTCAAAACGTTGACGCAATTATGAAAAATCCAATTCCAATGGATAGATTGACAGCAGAGGAAATTGAGAAATTTGCAGTATCAACAACATGTCACATTTGTGATGGGCAAATTTCTTCACTTGACAAGAAAGTTCGAGATCATTCACATTTAACAGGTAAATATCGAGGCCCTGCACATGAAGCATGTAATTTAAATTATCAAGATTCACGAGTAATACCTGTTGTATTTCATAATTTAAGTGGGTATGATGCTCATTTTATAATTGAAGATATTTGCTTAGAATTTGAAGGCAGAATTGAACTATTACCGTTAAATAAAGAAAAGTATATTTCATTTAGCAAGCATGTAAAAGGAACTGAAATTAAATTTCGATTTATCGACTCTTTCAAATTCATGGCATCATCTTTAGAAAAATTAGCATCATACCTTACAGAATATAAAATTGTCAAACAAGCTTTTTCTAACTTCACTTTAGAGGAAATAAATTTATTAACACGTAAAGGAGTTTTACCTTACGAATATTTAGATAATCTAGTAAAGTTGAAAGAAACTAGATTACCAGATAAAGAAAATTTTTATAGTACATTAAATGATAGTGGGATTTCTGATGATGATTATTTACATGCTCAACGTGTATGGTCTACATTTAATTGTTCTAATCTCGGAGAATATGTAGATTTATACATGAAAACTGATGTCCTGTTATTAACGGATATCTTTGAAAATTTCAGAGATCAATGCCTACTCGCTTATGGACTTGATCCTGCTCACTACTATACAACACCAGGATTGACGTGGGATGCGATGTTAAAATGTACTAAAGTGAGGTTAGAACTGCTTACAGACATTGATAAGCTAATGTTTTTTGAACGTGGTGTGCGAGGAGGTATTAGTCAATGTAGTAATCGTTATGCTTGTGCTAATAACCCTTTTATGGAAAATTTTAATGAGAATGAGGAAATCAAGTATATTATGTATTTTGATGCAAACAATTTGTATGGGTGGGGTATGGTTCAACCACTTCCTTATGGTGGATTTGAGTGGATTCCGGTTTCAGATGATTTTGATTTTAATATTCAAGATGATGAAGCTTTTAGCTACATTTTAGAAGTTGATTTAGATTATCCGCAAGATTTGCATGACAGTCACAGTGATTTCCCATTTTGTTCTGAACACACAAATCCACCATCAGAATTAAAGCAAGCGAAACTTTTGACAACTTTGAATCATAAGCGGAAATATATTATTCATTGCAGGGTATTGAAACAGGTTATAGCTAATGGGTTAAAGTTAGTAAAAATTCATAGAATCATGAAATTCAATCAATCAACATGGCTTAAGTCATATATAGATTTCAATACTTCGATGAGAGCTAAGGCAAAAAATGAATTTGAAAAGAACCTTTTTAAACTCATGAATAATGCTGTATATGGAAAAACGATGGAAAATGTTCGGAAACATGTCGACGTTAAACTTGTAACTAAATGGAATGGTCGCTATGGTGCTGAGGCTCTCATTTCCAAACCCAACTTTCACAGTCGGTCAATATTTAATGAAAATTTAGTAGCGATTGAACTTAGAAAAACAGAAATTTTAATGAACAAACCAATTTACATTGGCTTTTCGGTACTTGATTTGTCAAAGATGCTTATTTATGACTTTCATTATGATTATATGTTAAAAAAGTATGGTAAATCTTGCAAATTGATGTACACAGATACGGATAGCTTAATTTACGAATTAAAATGTGATGACATTTTTGCTGATATGAGGGAAGATATTCACAAATTTGATACGTCAGACTATCCAAAGGATAATATTTATAATATTCCGCAAGCCAACAATAAAATACTTGGACTCATGAAAGATGAGTGTAGTGGAAAAATTATTACTGAATTTGTTGGCTTGCGGAGTAAAATGTACAGTATTCGTGTAAATGGTCAAGATTTTACGAAAAAAGCAAAAGGTGTAAAAGCATCAGTTGTGAAGAAAGATATAGAATTTGATGATTATATTGATTGTTTACATAACTATTCAATTCAAATGAGAACTCAACATGTTATCAGATCACGATTACACAAAGTTGAAACTGTTAAACAAATTAAAGTAGCTTTAAGTCCGATGGATAACAAGCGTTATTTGTTACCAGAAAGTAGCGACACTCTCGCTTGGGGACATTATAAAATAAAGAGAAATGATGATGAAGTATGAATGTCAACGACTTGTCAATGTGTGTATGTGTTTGTGTGTTCAAATGTAAATAATAATATTAAATAAACATATACTTGTAATATGTATAATTGGTTTTATTTATTTATTACCTTAAAAGTTTTACATTTATTTTATTAATTTAACATTGATGTATAATTAATTCATTATTAATTCATTGTTGATTCATTATTAATTCATTGTTGATTCATTATTAATTCATTGTTGATTCATTATTGATTCATTAATGATTCATTATTGATTCATTATTGATTCATTATTGATTCATTTTTGATTCATTGTTGATTCATTATTGATTCATTGTTGATTCATTATTGATTCATTAATGATTCATTAATGATTCATTGTTGATTCATTAATGATTCATTAATGATTCATTGTTGATTCATTATTGATTTATTAATGATTCATTAATGATTCATTGTTGATTAATTAATGATTCATTGTTGATTCATTGTTGATTCATTAATGATTCATTGTTGATTTGCTTTATCTATCCAACTATTATGAGAATTATCAAAGCCTAACCATTTTACAAATATTTTATTTCCACGAGTCTTTAAAACTTTTTCTACAAGATATATATCCGCATATTTTACTTTAAGAAGTTCCTCTTCATAGAATCCACCACTGATTAGTTGATCTTGGTAATCCTTGAGTTTGTAAGTCACAGGTGTAGTTGATGCAATTTTGTCAATGGTAAATATTTCAGTTGTCCAATTTGGAGTATAACCTTTTTCAAAGACGTTTTTGAATTTGCTGACTCGTACGTTATCACCAATTTTAAACTTTGGTCTTCGCTGCGGTATTTTCCTTAATTTTAAAAATCTTCCTTTTAAAGTATCAACATCTTCTGAAGTTACATCTTTCGGTTTCATTCCAATTGTTCGATGTTTGGAATCATTATAATTAGCAATCAAATTTGATAATATATCATACCACTTGTAATTGCCTCGTAAACTAAACTGCATCCACTTTTTCCTCTTGAGTGTTCGATTAAATCGTTCAACAATGGACGCTTTCAGATTACTGTATGTTGAATAAAAATTAATTTTATGCATTTTCATTAATGCTTCAAATTGGGAATTGTAGAATTCTTTTCCCTTATCTGAATGCAGGTTTTTTGGAATACGTTTCTTTGCAAATATAGATTTCATTGCTTCAACAACATCTTTTCCACTTTTACTCTTTACTGGAACAGCCCAAGCATACTTTGAGAAAATATCTATAACTGTAAGTAAGTACTTAAATCCTTTATTTACTTTAGAGTAGGGTATCATTTCTACTAAATCAGCTTGCCAAGTATCATCAATACCACGCATTTCTACTCGACGTCGAGGATAATTTTTTCGAGCTTGTGTATGAAGCTCATGCACTACTGTTAATTTTTTATCATTCATTTTCCAAAGTTCTTAAACGAGCATCCAATTCACTAATTATTTCAGCGTTTCGATATGACAAATCTGGACTTATTTGTCTTTCAATATTTTTTAATTTCTCTGCTACAGAGTCCCCAAACGTCTTTATCAACACTTGACTGTCGTCAACAATTAAAATATTTTTATTTAATTGCTTTTCAAGGTTTCTGATGTCACTTTCGAGAGCTCTTAAACGAGTATCTAATTCACCAATAATTTCAGCGTTTCGATAGGATAAATCTTGATTTATTTGTTTTTGAATATTTTGTAAATTTTCTACTGTAGACGATTCAATAATTTTTAACAAAACGTTACTCTTATCAATATCTGATCGTAATGAAGATGTGATATCATGCACTGGTCTTACTTCGTTTTCTATCATACTCCGAGCAAGAAATAAATTAACTACGTCTCCCTCCTCTTCAGCATTTGCAACGCTGCAAATTCTTCTTCCTTCAACTTCGTAGTCGCCTTGTGAATTAATCTTAAAGCCAACTCCTGGTGGTCCAGGTCGTCCTCTTTTTGCTACAGTTGTTCCTCCTCGATTAAGAGGATGTCCGAATACATCGATGCTCATTTTGAAACTGATCTCAACTCGAGAAAACAATTACTAATATATAATTTTAGCTTCCCGTAACTCCTCAATAATGGACATAATTTCATTATTGTGACTTGGATTACCAGCTTCTTGAGATGCAGTAAGCAATTTTAAACGCTCAACTAACTCATTTGGATCATCCCAATAAATGTAGTCTGGTTGAAAATTTTGCTTTGTAATCATAAACTTTGGAAGAGATGTACCAGTTTTTAATTGCTCTTTAGAAGTTCCATTATTATTAGGAAAAAGTTTGGATATAATATTACTGTACTTTAAACTTTTACTTGTATTGATGGGTTCAGAAGATTTATATTTTCTTTTGTGTGCATTTGACATAATAAGAATTTGTTTATAATTATTCATGTCATCTTCTCTAATGTATGCGACTTTTGTTTTATTTTTAAATAAAAGTTCCAACAATCCAGTGGTAATATTAAAACGTTTGTTTCCAACATTTACAACATTATCTTTAAAATATATTGGTGTATCACCCATCATAAGCGATCCATTTTCATTTTTGTGTACTTCATAAATTTGATCCAAACATTGCTTTCTATTGTGATTTATCAAGTAAATATATTTTCCTAGTACTTTATCATAGTCAAAGTCTGGAATTATTGTTTTATCAATCTCATTAGCATTCATAAAACCCATAAAATCATCTTCAACATCATCATAATCATTTTCACCATTATATTCCTCTTCAACTTCAACTTTCTTTTCTCTCTTTTCAATGTCGGCATTTTCAAGTTTAATATCATTTATAGAAATAATTTTTTGTAAAGGTTCAACTATAGGTTTGAATGTTGTAGTCAAGATATTTTCAGCATCTTCTTTTCCTAATTTAAACATGCGATGCTTACGTCTTATTGCCTCACTTGCTTTGGCAATTTGACGTAAATATTCTTTTTCTTTATTATACATCTTGATGTAACAAGGTCTCAACTTGAACTAAAATAAATTTAATAATTGTTCTTATTTATAGTGAAACAAAACAATCAAAACCTTTCCTATATCTTCCTTCATTCATATTTCTATCCTTATCAATTACAACAAAGCCATATTTGTCAGAATTCCAACAAGCTGAACACAATTCTCGAAATTGAGAAAATGTCATATCCGTATTTACATGATCATCATACACATGCTTTAAATTCTTTTCATCTTGACGAAAAAGAACTAGCAAATTAACATTATCTCGCACCAAATGTTTTGGAATTCTTGCATAAGTATGACATAGATAGAAACTATCTATCAACACTTACATGTCTACCCATGCAAAAGAAAGCCCTTATATTATCTTGCTTTTCACACGCAACATCATCAAATATAAATATAGAATTTGGCTTTGCATTTTGAGGAGAAATTACCTCTTCATGTTCACTAAATGGTAAATATTCAACCCCATCAACTTTACTCACAACTTGCTCCAAAAATTTATATTTTGGTTGTTGCAGTGATTTTGAGTAAAGATAAATATTGTCAAATCTTAAACCATTAGGATCTAATATTAGAGATAAAAGTACATTTGTTTTTCCACAATTAGATGGTCCACAGAATATACCGCGAATACTACCCGATAGTAAACTACCATGACGTTTTATTTTTTTCTCTTGTTGTTCAACAATGGTATCCAGATTTACAACTGGAAGTTTTTGAGGTTGTTTATCGAATCGCATCATGAGGCAGACTGATGGAAAAGTATAAATATTGGGTTTATATACTTTTCAAGTCATTCTAATCTCAACTGCCGTAGAGTACAGTATGATTGTACATCGCAGAATTCGAGGTAAAGGTCTAGTTAATAGTCTCATTAATAAGTTGCCATTTGAATTTCATCTGCCTGGTTATCAATACTGTGGACCAGGCACAAAATTAGCAAAACGTTTAGCACGTGGTGATCTAGGAATAAATCCTTTAGACGCAGCTTGTAAGCAGCACGATATTTCATATTCTCAGAATCGAGAAAGCGTTGAAGCAAGAAACATTGCTGATAGAGTCCTAGCGGATAAAGCTTGGCAACGTGTTTGGGCTCCTGACGCAAGCTACGGTGAGAGAGCTGCAGCTTACGCAGTAACTAACGCTATGAAAGTAAAATCTAAATTTGGTATGGGTATTGAAGAAAGAAGAATAAGAAAAGAAGTAGAAGAAGAAACAAGAAAAGAAAAGGAATTTGTAAAAAACGAACTGCATTAACAAAAATTCTTACTGCTGCTAGAAAATCAATAATTCCTGGAAATGATGCTCGAACCACAATTCTTGCTGCTGTTAAATCTGCTAGAAAAGCTATCAAGGAAGCAGGTGGTAAAAAGAAAATTTCACCACCTCGCATTTTATCAATACCTTCAAAAGTTGGTGGTATCTTACCATTAATTCCAATATTTGCTGGTTTAAGTGCTCTTGGAGCTCTTGCTGGAGGAGCTGCTGGAATAAAAAAAGCTATAAATGAAGCGAGTGCAGCTAAAGAACAATTGAAAGAAGCTCAACGTCACAATAGAACAATGGAATCTGTTGCACTTGGAAAAGGGCTTCATTTAAAACCATATCGACAAGGGTTAGGACTTCACTTAAAACCCTATCAAAGAGGACAAGGAATGCATTTAAAACCGTATCGACAAGGGTTAGGACTAAACTTAAAACCCTATCAAAGAGGACAAGGAATGAGAAAAAAAAAAACGTAAAAATTCCTCAACGTGCATTAACAAACTATGATTTACTCAAGTACTCTAAGGAGTTAAATATTCCTTATTTTCGAGGTGTTTTTATGCGAAATGAATTACCAAAAAGAGGACCTCGAAAGATTGAGTCAGCGATTATTAACCTTGACGATAAAAACGGTCCTGGAACACATTGGGTAGCATATAAAAAGGTTAATAACAATGTAGTGTACTTTGACAGTTTTGGAAATCTTCAACCACCATTGGAGCTTGTCAACTATTTTGGTGATGATATTTTAATAATGTATAATTATGAAAATTATCAAGATTATGGTACTTTTAATTGTGGTCATTTGTGTCTCAAATTTTTATGTAAACAAATTGAAGTGAATAAAAAGTCTATATAAATGAAGTAAAAAAGTTTTATTAATCAGTTTTCAAAAAGACTTCATCATGGATGAATCGTTTACTATAACAATATCTGGTAGTTCATCGGTATTAGAGGCTGAATATTTTCCACCAATTGAATTATTACCTAAAAAAAACTATATTCTTGGACTTGTAGAACTTTTAACATTCAATTCAATTCCTAATATTGATGAAGGAAAGAATAAATTTTATATTGGTAATCAAGTAATCACTATTCCACCTGGCAGTTATGAAATTGAAGATATTGAAAAATATATTCAACATTCTGTTGCTAATGGAACTAAAGCTATAAGTATAAAACCTAATAATAATACCCTACGTAGTGAAATACGAAGCAGTCTTAAAATAAATTTTGAAAAAAAAGATTCTATTGGACAGCTATTGGGATTTGCACCACGACAATTAGAACCTAATAAAACTCATACATCTGATTTACCAGTATCTATACTCAAGGTAAATTCTATCCGAGTAGAATGTAGTATTACAACTGGTGCATATATTAATAATAAAAAAGTCCATACCATTCACGAGTTTTTTCCAATAGTACCAGCTGGATATAAGATTGTAGAAGTACCTTCACACGTCATTTATCTTCCAGTCGCCGTGAAGACAATACGTAATATTCAACTCAGAATTGTTGATCAGGACGGAGATTTAGTAAATTTCAGAGGTGAAACAATAACAATTAGACTACACGTGAAAACAACGTAATGGGCATTGTGTTTGACAGAAAATCTGGTGGAAGTTATATAAACGAGTCAAAATGTCAGAAAACATTCAGTCTCGATCCAGTTCGCAAGAGATTAACATCTCAGAACATACGTTTTCTGAAACAGCTCGGTCTGAAAATTCGTCAAGAGAGAAGAAGAAGAAAATAAAACCTTTTATTAGTGCACTTTTTATTTGCTGTTGTTGCAATCAAAATGGCAGAGACTTTGAATATACTAAGCCCTGTGAAATATGATGATTCATTAGCACATTATGAGATTCATTCTCATCAACCATATGTTTCATCAGCATTTAATAACAGTGATGAGATTAGAATTGCAGTACAACATCAAGATTTGTATATTTTACCCTGTAAAAGTACATTACATATACATGGAAGAATTTCAAAACCTGATAATACCAATGTCACAAACACAAAAATAACTAGCAATGGAATTTGCCATTTATTTAATGATATACGTTATGAACTTAATGGTGTTGAAATTGATGGTTGCAAAAATGTTGGTATCTCAACCAACATGAAATTTTACATTTCACAAACACCTAATCAATTTATGTATGCTGAGAATGCTGGTCATCTAAATTTTGATGATACTAGTAGAGTAACGGATGATGCTGGATATTTTGATGTAAATATACCATTAAGCATGATTCTTGGATTTGCTGAAGATTATCGAAAAATTGTTGTAAATGCAAAACATGAACTTATTTTAACAAGATCTCGTACAGATCTTAATGCTGTGGTTAATATTCTTGGAGTTGAACGTGAAGAATTTAAAATTGTAATTAATAAAATTGAATGGATGATTCCATATTTGTTTGTTGGTGATCGTCAAAAAATTGAATTGTTGAAATTTATTGAAAAAGATCCACTTATAAGTATGAGTTTTAGATCATGGGAACTGTATGAATATCCACTTATACCTGCAACTCAGAAACATGTCTGGACTGTAAAAACATCTACACAGGTTGAGAAACCTCGATATGTTATCCTTGGTTTTCAAACAAATAGAAAAGATAATCATGCAAGATATGCAAACCTTTTTGATGCCTGTAATCTCGTGAACGTAAAACTTTTTCTAAACTCACAGTACTATCCATATGGTAGTTTAAATTTAAATTTTAATCAAAACAAATTCTCTATACTCTATGACATGTATTGTAATTTTCAAACATCATATTATGGAAAAGATTCTGAGCCCATATTATCTAGAAAAGATTTTAAAGATTATGCACCATTGGCTGTTATAGATTGCTCAAAGCAAAATGAATTTCTTAAACAAGCTTCTGTAGATGTGAGATTGGAATTTGAATCTAGTGTAAATTTTCCCGCCAATACAGCGGCATATTGCTTGATTCTTCATGATCGTATTATACAGTATAAACCAATCAGCGGTCTGGTTAAGAAAGTAACATAAGTAGTGGGGGTAAACCGCTAGTATAAAAGTGAAGAATTAACACAGAAATTCTCATTCTGCTGCAACCATGGACTTCATTGTGGACATCCAAGGCTTCAAGAAACCCTACAACGACTTCATCTTCAAGGAGCTGGCCATTATTCCTCTCGAAGAAGATGCTCAACCGATGGTATTCCTGTTTGAACCACCATGCAGTTGGAGTTCTCTACCTGGACGATATAAGAGTGAAAATATGTGGTTGATGCACAACTATCATGGACTAAAATGGACTGCCGGCGATGTGCCATATGACCAATTACAATCACTTCTACAAGATTTGTTAGCTGGTGCTCGTACGATTTATGTAAAGGGATTGGAGAAAAAGAAATTGCTTGAAAGATATGTAATTAATGTACGAAACCTTGAAGATTTTAATTGTCCTTCGCTTAAAAAACTTAAATTGGAATCATCGGCATATGTATGTACCTACCATACTCTATGTAATAAATGGTGTGCAGCAAGTAATGGATTAATGTTACGAAATTGGTTTTTCAAATCTGCAAAGGAATGTTTTGTAAGAAATGTTGATGGAGGTGTTGATGAAGTCGATAATGACAGTGAATATTTTACTGCGAGTTCTACTGAATCGCTTAAAGAATATTATGAAAGTTCTAAACATTTATATTAATAAAAAAAAATTTTTTTTAAAGAAATTATAAGAATTTGTCTATAAATTTTATCCCATCATATTAGTTTAAGACTATTGCTCATGCGCAAAATATAAAAGTAGGGTATAAATTGAGTCGTCTTCAGTATATATGCTCATTAATCGTTAGACAGTTTATACAATAACAATGAATTCTTCAAATCAACAAAAACCAGTGCCAGCACCAAGGCAGCCAAAACCAGTGCCAGCACCAAGACAATCAAAGCCAGAGCCTGCGCCAAGGACACCAAAACCTGTGCCAGCACCGAGAAAAAAGTAAAGTGGGGATATTTCATAGAGTGGGGGTAACCGTGATGAGTGGGGATCAACTCTCTTGAGCATATAATTCTGCGCAATTTAGAGTGGGAGAGAAAATGAATTGGTGGGGTTATCTCTCTCCACGAAAGCCTTTAAAAGGGAACGCGAAAAGACGATTTCTCATTCAACTGCTCCAAGCTGAACGGCAACCACCTCCAAGGACAAGCTGAACGACAGACACCTCCAAGGACAAGCCTGAGAAACAACATGGACTTCCAAAAAATCAATGCTGTTGGACGGATGGAGAGTAAATTCTTGCCCACGAAGCCGCTGTCCGAGCTATCTGCAGGAAGCGAATTCACGGTCACAAAGCTCAAAAAAGTTCAATCCAAATATGGAGATAGGATTGTTGCTGAATTAAACAAAAGTTTCAACATTTTCCTGCCTGCCAGATTTTACAAAGTATTTGAAGTTGAGAGCGCCACCTGGATAGCAATGCAAGATGCAGCGGTGAACAATACTCTAACATTGGTCTACCTTGGAGGACCGTATAATAATATTGAATTCAAAAACAACCATTTAATGTAAAAAAAAGAAAAATTTAATTTTTTAATGTCAATTAATAAACAAAAACTATGAATTTAACAAAGTTTTTATTATTTTACCTCAACATAATCTTATTTTAGTAATAATAAAGCACACATTTCAAATATAAAAATTTATTTCAATAAAATATTTTTTTCTATATATAAACAGCATTTTTTTTAAATGGAAAAAAATTATCTTAACCTAATTTCAGTCTGAATTTGACAACAATAATACAGTTTTTTAATAAAATAATTAATATATATATATAAACAATGAATCTTATTCTAATCTAAATATAACTTTGGTGTAAATAATGAAAAAAAATTAATATAAAAAAAATAGAATTTCTTAACCTAATAAGTACACATTTGGTATAAAAAAAAGTAAGTCTTTATAAAATCTTTATAGAATATAAAAAAATATAGAAAAATTAATATAAAAAAATAGTTTCTTTTATCCTAATAACCTCACAATTGGTATAAAAATAATAACTTTAAATACATATTAAAAAAAAACTATCATATAAAAATACCATGAGTAATACTAATTTTGCTTTAAAAAAATGTAAAAGAGAAGCGTCTCACTTTGAATCGTCTTTGGTTGGCTTTGGTTTCTTTAATTGTAATGTTGTATTTTTGTTTTTTAATGCAGTGATTTCAGTCTTTTTTTATTTTAATTGTTTTTTGTCTTGGTGGAGTTTTTTTTAAGGGACTTATTGGAGCTGCGGGTGGAGTAGGGTGTGTTGGTACAATTAAACCGTCTATCTGTTCTTTGGTTGGTGTTCGTGGAGGTGTCAGTTTCTTAGAATTTAATTTTATATTTCTTTTCTGTTCTGTATAAAAAAAATCAGGTGTTTGTGTAGATTTGGATGTAGATGGCGTTGGATTTAATGGTGATGGTGGTGAGTCGGGTGTGTATGATTCTCGTAATGGTGCTAAATTATTGCCGATTTGTTCGTGGAGTGGTGGTGACATTGGTGATAGTAAAAAGGTGGTAATTTTTTTTTCCTTTGGTGGTGCTGGTAGTAAAAATGTAGATGGTGTTGGATTTAATGGTGGTGGTGGTGAGTCGGGTGCGTATGATTCTCGTAATGGTGCTAAATTATTGCCCATTTGTTCGTGGAGTGGTGGCGACACTGGTGATAGTGAAAAGGTGGTAATTTTTGGTGGCATTTCAATTTTATTATGTAAAATCAGTCGAGTACGATGTGGAAAAAGATTGTTGGATGTAACAAAAGATGAACCCATTTCTTCGGGAATCGGTTGAAAAATTTCACCTTCTACGGGTAGCGGAAATCGTGCAACCGGTTCTGCTACTGGAGGAAATTGGTCCTTGTCCTGTTAAAAAAATAAATTTTGTATGAAAAACGAAAAAAAAATAGTTTCATAACTTTATTGCAGTAAAAGAACCATTATTCTATAAGAGTGAGAGAGAAGGAAACACCTTAAGATTACTCTTTCTCTCTCTAACACATTGCGTAGTCTTACGTTCACAGCTTGGACACTGCTTGCGTAGGCAACCGCAACGAGAGTAAGAGAGAGTATCTCTGTCTCTCTCACACCAATGCGTGCTGCTTTACGGTACACCCACAGCTTGTTACCGCTCACGCATGCATTCAAGCGGTTGCCAAGTTCTGAATGCACCTTAAGTCAAACAGCATAAGAGTCTACTCACTACATGTTACACTATCTATGTTTTAAAAATTTGAATTTAGAAAAACAAATTATTGTTTTTAATAATTTATTCTATTAACTTTAAAATATATTTAACGTTTAAAAAAAAATCTTTAACTTACAATTTCTTTGACGTAGGCAAATGCTTTCTCTCCTGAGTTTATGTGCTCTGGCAATATTCTCAGGTCTGGTATGCGCGGTGCTTTCGAAATATACCTGCCAATTTCCTCCTGTCGCAGTTCCTGAGGAATCTATAATATTTATGTTTTTATTAATTTTTAAAAATATTTACATCTAATTATTATTATAAAAAAATTGTTAAAAAATAATAATACATTTTTTTTCATTTGTTTATTAAAATTTGTTAAACTATAAAAATAATTCTTAAAAATATTACTTATTACTTTAAATTTAAAACATAATTTTTATTATTATTTTAATTTTAATAATTTATACTCGTTTCTTGTTTTAATATTTTCATTAAATATAACTAAATATTTTAAAAATAATTATTAAATACTTACTTCTCGAGCTCTCCTTTGAAATTCTTGTTGTAAAGTTGTTATTAACAACACATTAGCACCAAATGTAAATTTTGGTAATGGTAAATCCATTACCTCTCTGTATCCATTTCCCGATTTTCTTGGATCTTTTAAAACAGTGTGTGTCACAGTCGCAGTCACTTTTGCTCTTTCCATTTTTTTAATTTTTTAATAGTAACTCTAATTTTTTATAATAATTTTTAATTTTAAAAATAAAAGAATAATTTTTTAATAACAATTATAAATTTTTAATGCTAAATACAATAATATTTACGAGAATTTAAAGTTAAATAATTCTCCTATAAAAAAAAAATACTATTCCAGTCGAAAATTGCTTTAATACTGATTTCATTCATTACATCTCTATCATGTTGACAGATTTGTTTATGTGTTCCTAGAATTTGAAATTTGATCAAGGGCCACATACTTGAAAATTTTAGAGGGTTTTGTCTATATATTTTTTAAAGGTATATTCGAATGAAAAATCATATACATGAAATGGACAGCGCATGTGCGACGGGCCTGATGCTTTAAGCTAGTCTCATGAGTATGCTGCCGCATAGCTTTAAGATAGTCTCACGTTGCTCTGACGTCACACTGGCAGCCGCAACTAGTGTAAGAGAGAAAGTTACTCTGTCTCCCTCACACCAATGCGCTGCGTATAACGGTAGGCTCACAACTTTGTCCAACAAAACTGCGCCACAGCGGTGATTTAGGGAAACACAATCGATCGATTTTTTAAGTGACAATCAATAGTGTAATCTATACAGTATAGCTACAGTCTTGATCTTTATTTTTAATGTTAGCAGAAGTCAATGTGCAATGTTTTTGTTTACAACATGAGTTTTATTATTAATGATGAAACGTTTAAACGATAAGTATAATTTTATAAAAATTAGTTAATTAAAAATTATTATTTTAAAATTGTAAAATTATTATTTCCTTTGTAAACAAATTACTTCTAACCTTAAAAGATTTTGTATTATTTTCAATGTTTTGATATTTTTAATGGAAAATTTTACTTTTTTTATAAAGAAATTAATTGCAAATAATGAATTAATAATAGTTAAATAATTTGCATTCTTTATTTAGAAAATTATTTTAAGGTTATATTCTTCAAAATTTTAAATTAAAAATAGTTTATGAATTTGTATAGTTTAGTTTAAAAATGATTTTGAGGTTATGTTTATAAAATAGTTTTAGGTTATGTAAAATGTCAAAAGTATATATATATTTTCTTGAAAAATAATTTTCTTTTTTTATTTAATATTTATAGATTGACATTTTTTTTTTTGTTTGTAGTTGAGAATTGAAAAAGAGTATTGTTATTTAAAAAAAAATATTTTAATATTTTTATTTTAAAAAATGTAAAAAAATATACTGAATTTTTTTCTTTTTTAAATTTTAGATGAAAATTCAAAAAAATTTAAATTCGTAAATTTTGATGGGATCGACGATGATGATGATGATGATGATGATGATGATGATGATGATGATGATGATGATTACGATCACGACGATGATGATTGCGACGATGATCATGACTCTGACGACGACGATGATGATTATCTCGAACATGATGCCTACAGTAATGGCAACGACGATGATGCCTACGGTCCCTGCGCCTACGCCTGCAAAAACATTTGGTACACTCCTCTGATATATTCTCCTTATCCTCATCAAATCCAGAAGTAGGAACTCGAATTGGAGAAATAGCTGCTTCCGGAGTAATTGGACGGACTGGTGACATACTCATTGCTCGAAGCTGAAAATTTTAAAATTTTTATTTTTCATACTATACTCGAAAAAAGTATGAATTTTCTTTTAAAATTAAAAAAAAATTACATTTTCAGCTTCATCGTCTTGTTGATCCGTCTGTGTAGACGAATCATGGACCCAGACAACACTCAAGTAGCCTGGAACATCATCAACAGCTCTCGACTGCTCCGGAACATCATCAACAGCATCGTCAGAGTCTTCCCAATTCAAAAGTTCCTCATCCCGGTACAGAGCGCTGCGAGATGGACTCCAAATATCGTCATCATCCGAAGTCAGGAGAATCGTTGTTGCCGGGCTGCTTTCCATCTCTGCTGCTGAGTTCTGCATGGTGCTCTGCTATCATCTGCGAAGTGATTCGCTTCGCGGATCTCGCTGCCTTTTCATAGCACCGTCCACTCTCCCACCATTCACGAAAGACCCCACCACCTCTTGGTGGGTGGTGATCACAGCCCCACCACAAGTGAAAGGTGTAAAAAGGGTTAGGTAGAAATTTAACAATTTCAAATATACGCGCCATAACCGACTGCAGCGCTAGTGGCGGCCTCGCGAACTAATTTCAAAAACGCGCGCCATTCACCGACTGCAGCGCCAGTGGCGCCTCTAGCGGCAGCCTTGAGAACTATCGCGTAGAACTCACTTTGTTTATCTACTGACAAGAATAAAAAACTTTCAACAGAATTTTACCAATCTAATGATATATTAATTAATAAACAAAAATAATAGGTATCTTTTTAAAAAAATTCATTTTTTGTACGAAAAATCACTTTTTTCAAAAACGGCTAGACCTATTTAGTTAAAATTTAATTTACGAGCTACTTTTGTACTTCTAATTCGAATTCAAGAGAAAAATTTGAGGTGATATGACTTGTCATTTAAAGTTAGTTCAGGCACTCCTTGGTGATTTTAATTTTGTAAAATAGAAGAGTTCTCTGGAGGTAAGTTCAAAATCGCGGACGAAATTTCCAAAAATTGATTAGATTTGATTTCAAATTGATACTCAGGGGTTTTTGAGGTAGCTGATTACGAATCTGATGCCCATTTTTCAAAATTCAAAATGGCGGATGTAATATGACAGACCTAGTTTTGAAAAAATTGACCAGATTCGCTTGAATTTTGCTTGCGGAGGTATTCGAGATTAATAAATACGAGTCCGATATTTGCTTTTCAAAATTTCAAATGCTGAACGTAATATAGTAGGAGATTTTTAAAAAATTAATATCAAATTTGAAATTTTTAGAAAGTTTCAGGCCCTTTTTAGACTTTTAGCCACGTTTTTGGCGATTTTGACAACTGTGCGTCCGCCAGGTATTAAGAGACGTCACTGTTGGAGTTATTATTGAATAAGAAAAGAAATGTTAATTTATACATTTAATATATTTATAATATCTAATAATTTAACCAGAAATTAATTCAAAATATAAGATTATAAGGGACCTGGAAAAATACCCGATGTATAAGAAGAAATTAAGGCGGTTCCGATATACGTACTGTAATATTTTGTACAGAGCCTTCAGAGTTTGAAAGTTGTGATACAATTATTTTACAACGTAATTTACTATTATCTACAGACCTGTACAAAGCAGTGAAATTTTTTTTGTTTCTTTTCTTAAACGAGCCTATTGGGATCGATGAACCAAAATACGTTCTATCTCTGGTAAAAATTTCGGACTAATTCCGGATTAAATACGGACAGATTAGTACGGATTAGTCCGAAAATTGTACGAAAAAGGTCCGAAAATGATCCGCGCTATTCTGATATCAATCCGAACGAAAACCTGAATCTGAAAACACTCCGGAGTAATCCTGAATGTCTACGTATTCAGTCCGTAATCGAGCGGTGAAGAATTCTTCTAAAATAAGTACGGAATCATCCGAAATCAATATGTAAAGAATACGGAATCGGTCCGCAACAATCCGAGTTTAATCTAGTTAAAAAAACTTAATCCGCAAAATGTCCGGAGCAATCCGAACTCTGTAAGCTAGAAATCCGGTATTAGTCCGCAACAATTTAAAATTAAATGCGGCAAAATCCTATTCCGAAAGAAGTACGAAACAATCCGAAATATGTATGCTAAGAATCCATTAATAGACGGTCACCCGAATCATATTATATTCTTGGTAAAAATTTCAGACTAATCCGGATTAAATCCGAGTATATTAGTGTGGATTATTCCGATAATTGTACGAAAATTATCCGCGTTAATCTAACATCAATCCGAGTGAAATTGTGAATCCTAAATCAGTCTGGAATAATCTTAAATGTCTGAATTAAGTCCGTAATTATTACGCAACAATCCGAAATTATGTCCGTCAAAAAACTCATCTAAAATAGATATGAAATAATCCGAAATCAATATGTAAATAATACGAAATCAGTCAGCAATAATCCGAATTTAATCCAGTTAAAAGATTTAATCCGAAACAAGTATGGAACAATCCAAAATCTGTATGCAAAGAATCCGGTAATAGTCAGCGTCAATCCCGAATAATATCCGATCAAAACACCCCAGTCCGAAAATAAGTCTTATTATTATAAGAATTTGTAAATATATACAATCCACAGACAGTTCAATACAATCCATATTCAATCCAATTCAAAGACTTAATCCGGAATGATTTTAGAACAAAAACCTGTCCATAAGCAGAATGTTTCGGATTAGCTGCGGATTCACTGGTTAAACCAACCGGATTACTTCTGCATTTACTAGTTGCATATGATATGACTAACTGCAGACTAAACCGGACTAATTACGGATTCAATGGTGAGCGTGGTATAGTGGTTAGTGTATTCGATTTCGGTGCGATATAATGTTAGATAGGTGTAGGTTCGAATCCCCAAGCGGTAGAAATTTTAAGTTAATGTAAATAAAATTGCGATAGGTAAATCGAAAAATATGTTGAATGTACTATAAAGTAATAATAATTAATATGTGTAACTTGTATAATTATTTTTTTATTAACATTCACTAAATTGTCCGGACTAATTCCGGATTCACTAGTTAAAATTTACTGACATTAATTTCGGACTTCATCGGACCAACTCCGGATTCACTAGTTGTTCACAAACCGTATAGAGTTCGGATTTTTCCGAATTAATTTCAGGTGACAAAAACCTGACCATAAACCGCATTGTTTCGGACAATTTTCGGATTAGTCCGAAATCTGTCCGGTTTTTTAATTAGGGATCTCTTTGTGTTCTTCTTTACAATACTGCAAAGTTCAAATTTTTTTAAAGTTATTCCTTTGCAAACGACATTAAAAAGTTTTTTGAATTTAAAATAAGTTGATCTTTTTAAACGATATGCTGCCCCCGAAAGTTTCTTTCTGGGTATACTTTATTAGGACCCTAATCACTCTCAATTCTTATAATAAGAGAAAAATCTGAGACATCATGTGTCGTTTTCATATGAAACCCCCAATATTTTTGTTAACTTTAAAAGTTATCAAATAAAGTCCTTAAAAATAAATTTTGTTCACTTCATTCTTGTGTTTTAAAAAAATTCAAGAAAAACAGGTTCAAAACTACCTCAGGCGTACGTGTCACTCCCCCATAAAGTACCCACATAGCACCATATTTTGCGGGAAGCTAACGGGAAACTAACCATATTAGCTACTATAGCTAACATGGTTAGCTTCCCGTTAGCTTCCCTTGGCCTATAAATGTCCTACGCTTTTTAGTTTTCCGTGTTAGCTTGCAGAAAGTTATCTAAGAAACTTTTCTGAAAACAAGTAGAGAAAAGTTCTTTAAAACTATCTCTGGTAAGTATCTGTAAGCATTAGAAGTTAGTTTCTAGTAAGCGTCATAAGGTAAGTAATATAATATAAATTGATATTATACAAATAATCATTTACGGAATTTCCGTAATTATCTATTTAATTTGCACTTAAACTTATTTAATATTTCAGTTTATTTATAACTAAAAAAATAGTATTTATAAATTTAATAAAAATAAAATAAAAAATATTTCTCTCTATTATTTATTTTATGCCGCGAACTGATTACTTATTTATTCGTCAATATCAATATTATTGAAGAATAATTTTGAAAATAAATTTGGAGGGACTGGGGGTAGAACCCGGGTTCACAACGCAGAAAGAAACAACCTAACCAACTAACCTAATCAACCATGTGTAGGGAAGAATATTTCGGGTCCTTTTAAGCTTCAAGTGATCTCATTGGTTGGCGTCACTAATGGCGGGATAATTTAAAAAAGGATTCGCAAAGATATTTGAATTTTCTCATTACAATAAATAATTTAATTTCTAATATTATTTATTAATTAAATCTTCAAAAAATAAGAATAAATAAATTATTAAAAATGAAAATATTAAATTAGAAAGTTAATAGATAAGCATTAAACTAAACTTTATTTTTTTCCTTACTTAATTTGACTTCACATCTATTCGCAATTTGAAGTTAGTTGTTTCTGTTTGCATTTTGTTCTCTAGTTTTTTTATAATTAATTTATTATTCTTTTTAATATTCTAATATTTAAAATTAATGAAAATTCTAATGTATAATAAAATGCTTTCAATATTAGAAAAGCAATTAAACAAAATTTTTGTCAATTAAAAATATTCCTTATGCGTTATTTCTAACTTAATTTTATCATTTTTAACCTGCAATAATTTAATTTTTACAAAAAAATAAATCCAAAATTTTCAAAATAATTAAATTTTTTGCAAAAAATTAAAATAAAATCTTTTAAAAAAGTTTATTCTTACGCAAAACTTCATTAGAATAATATTTAAATTTTTATAAAGAGTTTTATCAAAATTTCTTATAATAATTTAATTCTTTTGTGAAATGTTATTAATTAATTATGAAACTAATTGAATTTCTGAGAAGAATTTTATTAAAATCTTTGAAAATCCTAATTAAATTCATTTGAATTTTTTTTCAAATAATGGAGTTTCTTTAATAACTTATTTAATCGAAGATTTTGAAAGTAATTGAAATTTATGAACATTTTTATTCAAAGAATTCAATTATTTAAAAAATTTAATAAAATTCATTGCAGGAATTCAATTATTTTCATAAATAATAGGTAAGATTCTTTACATTATTTCAATTATTTAAACAAAAATTTGAAATAATGCATTGCAAGATTTCAATTACTTTGATTAAATAAATAAAATTCTTCACAGGATTTCAATTATTTTTTATACAATTTTAAGTAAATTCTTCGAAAAATGTAATTATTTTCAAAAATTTCATTAAAATTCTTCAAAAGAATTCAATTATAAATTATTTTTAAAAATGCATGCCATAATGCTTTTAATATTCAATTATATCTAAAATTTTAACTGCACGGAAAAAAATTAATCTCTAAATTAAAGATTAAATCTGAAATTTAGGCATAAACTATCACTGAAATCGGACGTAAGATGTAAGCAGATCACTAAAACTGAAATTTGGTATTATATCTAATCCGAATATTAGTATTGTGAAGAACACGTATTTCTTATGCCTAAAAATGATATTAGGAATCTCAAATTTTATGACATATGGAACATATGTTCTAAACTATCAACTTACTTGAATAAATTCAAATCTAATATATTATTTGAATAAACAATATTAAAAATTTTAGTCGTACATTTATATAATTCTTATTTTTGTAATAACTCGATGTAATAAGAATTTATAATTTATCACAATTTAGAGTGAGAATTATTCACAAAATATTTATATTGTTTTCCCTGTATGAAGGAGTTTACACCGTAAGCCTTAAATATAAGCCTCCGCGCGCATAAACGGATATACCTCCAGGAGCATATATTTGCGCCTGCGCGAACACGTGGTCAAGGCAAACTCTTTCACAACACAGCTGCAGGCAAACACTTTGCGCAGACGCAAGTATATCCTCATGGAGGCATATCTGTTTATGCTCGCGGAGGCTTATATTTAAGGCTTACGGTGTAAACTCCTTCTATGAACTATACATTGACAAGTATAAAAAAGTAGTTGGATATTTTTAAAACACAATACGAATTTTATATTTTTATTTCATTTTTTTGTTTTAACGGCGTTGGAAGGTCTGTAAAATTTGTAGGTTACAATTATCGCCCGACAAAATACGACACTGACTGATTTAAATGACGTGAAATAGGTAAATAAACATTTTTCAACCACTTTTTCTCTAAACACAGACACTTTTTACAAAATAGGCCAACATACAACGAGTAGGAATCTTCTTAATTACCTAAATTCAAAAGATGGTTTAAATTCATGCAGAAACGCGGTTGTAAAATGTAAAATTGGAAAGTGATGTAATGCTAAGAATATAACAGCTGGACCAGAGTTCAGTTCGAGCAGTCATGCATTAAAGACGTGTTTAAACGTCGCTCTTGTTTTCGACACATGTCAGTTTAAATTGGCTTAAATAAATAAAGTTGGTTTTGAAATAATTAAATTATAATTATATTTGTGAGAAAAGAATTCTTGATACAGTGCTAAGACTAAAGGAATTGCAAATTTAATAAACAATTACCGTTTACCCCACATGGTCGGAGATTTAATAAAACAACATTCTCAAAGAGGCAAATTGGAACCGGTAATAAAAGCATCTTATAAGGACTAAAATGAATCAAAGGACTGAAAAGCATCGATTGATTGTTAATCCTTCTATTTCCACTCCATCTACAACTATATGATCCTCCAATATTAAATTAAAACCAAAGTAAGGAAGTTCAATATTACAAAATTAAATATAAAAGAAAATTTTAACCGGTAAGACTCTATGTATAAATAAAGCTAAAGGTCCAAACTGACCTTCAAATCAAAATAATATAAACTGAAAGACTAACAAACATTCTATTTGAGCCAAACTGCTTATTTTTGAATAAAATTCAGAAAACTAAATTAGAAATAAAAGAAAAATTTTATATTCGAAATGCATGAGTTAATATATTAAATTATAATCCTGCCGGTTACTAAATCATGTCAACTAAAGAGAATTGAAATATATGAATTGTAATGTTTTATTTATTTATAAAATAAAATATTTCTTTAAGTTAAGCAAAAATCTAAATTATATAATAAATAAATTTATGATCCACAGGTGACGGATCACAAAACTGGTAGAAATCCAGATCAAGTGGAGTTTGCAATCACCAAGAGTTGTCTAAGTTTTGGTTTAAATTTTTAAGTTTCCATACACGATTAATAAAATTCTCTAAACGAGTTTACGAAGGTTCGGTTTTTTTTAGAAAAAGCAGTACGAGTGTTGTTGGACAATTAAATATTAAAAATTTTTCATAAAAGGGTTTTTTTAAGGATTGTCGATGGTGATCTCAATTTCTCCCATTCACTACAAAATAAAATTTTCAATTTAAGATAATAGACTTCTGTCCCATATGTCATTGATACATGATCGCAAAACTTTCAAACATTCAATCGGGTCTATGTCACTGTCTCTGGAATCTAACATTGATTCTCTTTCTTTAATCTCTAATGACATTAAAATTACTACTGAATTGAGTTTTTCAAAAATTATAAACAACATGAATACACAAGAAGAACATTCGCCGGATCAACAAAATTTATATCCAGACGAGTTTCTCGTCTGGAATAACCCTACCTCGCGTCCTTCTCCGTCGTATGACGAAAAAGCTCCCCCGCCTTATATATTGTTGATGGAATGTCAAACCAACACACTTAATATCGGGAAATTTAACCCAATAGCCATCGCGGATCTGATAGAAACCATCATCAAGGGTAAAAGAAAAATCCAACGCAGTGGTATAAACAGGGTCAAAATTACTTGTGAATCTCGTGATGACGCGAATTGTCTGATTAATTCAACCGAACTTTCCTCTAGGTTCTACAAGGTATATATACCGAATACTCTTCTATATTCAAAGTGTGTCATTAAGGATCTAGACTGTTCTCTATCAGTTGCGGATTTTATTACTAGATTGTCTCCAGACGTAGTCCAAGAAATCGAATCAGTTAGACGTAGGATTACCTTTAATAAACATATGCTCGAATCTTTAGATATTAGATTCTTTGGTAAAGATCCACCATCTAGTATTTTGGTCTCATCCTTTGAGTTTCCAGTAACCCCTATTACTAACAAGCCTATTAGATGTTTTTTTTGCCAGCGATTTCGCCACGTCGAATCCCAATGTAGATCCAGGTATCCGAGATGTTTATATTGTGAGGACTCTCATGATGATCCCAACAAATGCGAGAACGGCTTGAGGAGAGCAGTTTGTTGCAACTGTCAAGGTAGACACCCTGCTTCCTCTACTACTTGTCCTATATATATTAGGGAATTCGAGATTCAGAAAATCAGGGCAGACTATGGCGTGGGTTATCAGGAAGCTGAAGAGATCTTACAATCGACTGAAAAAATCAGACCCAAAAATAATCCTACCGAGAATAATCAAGGCATTTCAGATCACAGTTCTAGACTTAGTTCACTTGACAGTAAATCGGAAACACTAGAAGATCTAACAATTATTTCTAACCCACGAAATAATCAAAACTCTCAAACAACAGAAACAAGTTCCTTAATGGACACTTTACAAAATCTTAGTATGAGTCCTGAAAATGAAACACAGAAAGGTACACAAGCTTCATTATCAGCGTTATCAAGTTATGTTGCAAATCGGGGGTCCTTAAATAAAAATCAGGAAATAAATCGTCCAACTCTTGTTCCTTTGCCCACGAATTTCAATTCTGCAAAGGAAACTGTTTTCTACAGAATGCCTTCTGCTTCGAGCTCTCCGGAAGAGGTCAAAAATGCAATGAAGAGATTTAAGGTGCCGTCCCATGTGGGCGTAATAGCGTCGGCGTAAAGGCGGAAAGTGCAATTTACTAGATTCTAGTAATTTTTCAAAATAGAATCGTTTGACTCTCTATATGTTTTTGGTCATTGATCAACGTGCTTGAAATTTTAAATCTTGCTCGGTGCATTGTTGTGATTGTTGTCTTGTAGAATTGTGCTATAGTATTCTTGGATTTAAATTATTATTTAAGTTATAAGTTATTATTATGGCTGATGTCGAAGAGGATAATGTTCCTGTAAGTAAAAATAAAATTTTCTATAAATATTAATTATATTTTTTTGTAAAACTGTGCTGGGAGTATATTTCAAAAGCATTTAAATGCTATTTGTAGGTTAGAAAAAAAACGTGTCTTTGGAAATTTGCAGCATTCGTAATGAATGTATGATGGTATTTTACTTAAATATTTTATATTCTTATTGTTTTTAGCCAATCAAGAAATGCTGGAACTGTGGTTGGGTTATACCCGACTGTCAGTTTAATAACCTCTTAAACCATACCTGCTTTGCAGGTTATAATGAGGACCGTAATGGAATCATCATTTCCAATGATGGTATAGTTTCTTTGAGTGAGTTAATAAAATTATTTGTTTTCTTTATTAATTTTATTTATTTTCTAAATTTTTAGAATACTCCGACATATTTTAGAACTATTCTAGACAAATAAGTAACGCATTGAAATATACCCTTCGATGTTTAGAAAAATTACATTCTGAACTTACCTTTAGAATTGTTTATTATTATTTTACTAATTGTCTTAATATTATAATGTTAACTACAGCTGTTATTTCAAAAAAAAGACAAAAATTATCGAAGGAATTACGTTTCTTACACAAAATAAAAGACTATCCTGCACTGTTTTGTAGTAAGGAAAGAAGAAAAATGTCTAAAGAGAATTTGTCAAATATATGGAAGATGCTGGCGAATTCCTTACCAGGTTAAAATATTTATTATTATCGATTATGTAATACAATTATTGAATATTCATCTCACAAAAAAAATTTTTTGTCTCAATTGTATATATACATAGTTAAAATAATGTAATATAAATGTTAAATATATATTTACAGGATATGATGTAGAAACTGCAAAGAAGGAGTGGAAGAATTTAAGGGACCAATTTCAAAGATCTGTAGACCCTTTAAAATTTCGACACTATAATATTATGAAATACTTTGACGACTATACATGTGACGAGTATGTATGCATTCCTTAAATATTTATAATTATTTCTTTGTTGAAAAATTTTTAGTTATTAAAAAAAGTTCATATCTAGAGCCAACCATGAAAATGGAGATGAACCTTTACAAAATGAAGCTCCATCAAGTGAGAGCAATTTTACACCACAGGTGTTATGCACTGGCGTTCAAAACGTTCAGTAAGTACACTTTTTAATAAATTATAAAGTATTTGTAAATGACAAAGAAAGTTTCAAACAGATGTTAGCAATAAGTGAAGTAAAACCTCATGTGTATTAAATTATTTAAAATTATTTAAAATTATTAAAAGACATTAAATTGTAAAATATTTGTTAGCATTTAATTGTAAGTCTGTAAGAATTTAACAACAGAATATTTCAGTATTTAACCATATAATTAAATTATCTGTTAGTATTTATAATATTAAAAATGCAATATTTGCAGGTCAAATGACGAACAAGAAAGAGGCAGAAGTGGGTCTATCGACGAAGTGCGTAACTCCGATATTGTTGTCCAGAACAGTACAATAACTTTCGAGAATGGAAAAAAGAGAAAATTAAGTAAACGTAAGTTGAAATTTCATATTGAAGGGCTGAAAGCAATTTTTGTTAGATGGCTATATAATTATCAATTTTATTTTTTTTATGTTCAATTTTCAAGTACACTCGATTCTCGTTATAACGACGATCTCGGGACTTCAAAATCTCGATATTACGACGAAAGGAGAGGATCCTACTTCACGTTCTATTCAAACGTCAAATACGTGCTAAATTTTTCGTAAAGTATGTTTATTTATATTAAAAGTTTTTGAATTATGAAATCAGTTTAAAGAAAAAGTAAGTATTTTTAATAATAATCGGATCACTAGATTCTTTAGGTTAAATAAATTTAAGAGTCGATTAAATTTGTCGTTTTTTTTGAGTTAACCAAAATTTTGGTTAAATTAAATTCTTAAATTCGTTCGTGTTTTTTTTGTCGTTGTATCGAGAGTTTTAATGTTCGTTATAACGAGAGAACGTTGTAACGAGATTCGTTATAACAAGAATCGAGTGTAATGTGAACTACAATATTATATTAAATGATTTTCTATTTTTCTACCAAATTATTTTTTTTGAACTAAACAATTCACCTAATAAATGAATTTCCTTTTTTATAATTTTCCAAAAAAATTGAATGATAATTCTCATGTTTAAAAATTTTATTTTACATGAAGACTAAGAAACAAGCCTTTAATAACTTAATTCAATAATAATAAACAAATTTATATTTTAATGTTTTTATTTTATGCAGATAATTTGAAACACGATCTTCAAAACGCCATATTGGAAAAGATCAGTTCCCATACATTAAATAAACCCGATCAAGTTGACATGTTTCTACTAAGTGTAGCTCCAATGTTTAAAAAATTGAACGACGCACGACAACTGAGGGTATACCGAATGTTAATACAAATTATTGAAGAAGAATTAAACATTCAAGAAAGTTAAAGATTTCAGCAGAGATTATGAGTTTTCTTTCTTGAAAATAATGTATATAAGAAACGTTAAAATTTTAAAAAGTTAATAAATATTCGTAAAATGTAAATATTCAAAACTTTACGTAAGATTTGAAATTTACCAAATATAATAACTTAAAAGTTTAAAAGTAATATTTAAATAATGTGATTATAAAGAAATTGTTTTGAGAAAACGCAAAGATTATTTTATTTTGTTAAAGTTTAAATTTTCAAAGAAATATTTATTTGTTGAATATAATGTTAAATATGTAGATGTGATATAACAAAAATAATAACACTTATGTTACTACAATTTTATAAGTAAAAGAGCGTAAGAAAAAGAAAAAGTTTTCTACGATAAAATGAACATGTTACTCCTATTAAAAAAATGAATTCTATGCAATAATAATGCTAAAGGTTTTTGGAAAGAATTACATTCTTTATGCAAACACTTAACCCATTAACGCCTGAAACCTTTGAAATTTTGTGTTTAATTTAAGATATAATTTTATATATTAAACATGCTCCCTAAAAATAACTGAAGCGTTTCTTTATATTTTCGGGGTCGCTCTACAAGATTCCATGCTCAGATTTTAAATTTATCGCATAGAAAATTAAATATGGCGAATTTTGTGCACCAAATTGCGAAAAAAATGAAATTTTTTTTTTTAAAATAATTATTTCTTACTGAAAACATTTTTTTCAAATGAATACAAGTGTCACAAATTGGCACAAACTTATTAAACTTTCAAAATATGCAATAGCGGAAACAAAAAAAACAAAATGGCGGCTTCAAAATGGCGCTAATTTGAGAAAAAATTAATTAATTTTTTTTATAGTGCACCGATTCAGGCAATAGCTATGAAATGTAATAGAACTTAGTGTTTATATGTTTTTGAAGTCTCTCATCACGAATATGTACTCGGATTTTCAAAATTCAAAATGGCGGATCCAATATGGCCGACGAAAATTTTAAAAATTTACTCCATTCGCTTGAATTTTGTTACTCAGGGGTTTTTAAGGTCGCTGATTGTGAATCTGCAATCGGATTTTCAAAATTCAAAATGGCGGATCCAATATGGCCGACAAACATTGTAAAAATTCACTCTATTCGCTTGAACTTTGTTACTCAGGGGTTTTTGGGGTCGCTGATTATGAATCTGCTATTGGATTTTCATAATACAAAATGGCGGATCCAATATGGCCGACAAAAATTATTTTAATTTACTAGATTCGCTTAAAACTTGTTACTCAGGGGTTTTTGGGGTCGCTGATTGTGAATCTGCTATTGGATTTTCAAAATACAAAATGGCGGATCCAATATAGCCGATAAAAATTGTTTAAATCAATTCTAGTCGCTTGGAATTTGTAAAATGATGACCATCTATTTGCCGTCAGAATAAGGCAAAATACAAATCAAATCCCTCAGAAGTACACAACGAAAAAATTGTAGGTCTAAATCTAATTGGCTTAGATAAATTGTTTCAACACTATCATAGCATAAGACTTAATATTGCAAAACTTATAACCTGACATTGTTAATGAAACAATTTGAGATGACAGATAAGGAGTAGTTGACCAATATTATCGAATTTTAGCTTTAATATCATTAGAATAATTTAGAGAGTTGGTAAACGTCTTATTCTGACGGCAAATAGAAGGTCATCATTTTACAAATTCCAAGCGACTAGAATTGATTTAAACAATTTTTATCGGCCATATTGGATCCGCCATTTTGTATTTTGAAAATCCAATAGCAGATTCATAATCAGCGACCCCAAAAACCCCTGAGTAACAAGTTTCAAGCGAATCTAGTGAATTTAAATAATTTTTGTCGGCCATATTGGATCCGCCATTTTGTATTATGAAAATCCAATAGCAGATTCATAATCAGCGACCCCAAAAACCCCTGAGTAACAAAGTTCAAGCGAATAGAGTGAATTTTTACAATGTTCGTCGGCTATATTGGATCCGCCATTTTGAATTTTGAAAATCCGATTGCAGATTCACAATCAGCGACCTCAAAAACCCCTGAGTAACAAAATTCAAGCGAATCGAGTAAATTTTCAAAATTTTCGTCGGCCATATTGGATCCGCCATTTTGAATTTTGGAAATTCGAGTACATATTCGTGATGAGAGACCTCAAAAACATATAAACACTAAGTTCTATTACACTTAATAGCTATTGCCTGAATCGGTGCACTATAAAAAAAATTAATTAATTTTTTCTCAAATTAGCACCATTTTGAAGCCGCCATTTTGTTTTTTTTGTTTCCGCTATTGCATATTTTGAAAGTTTAATAAGTTTGTGCCAATTTGTGACACTTGTATTCATTTGAAAAAAATGTTTTCAGTAAGAAATAATTATTTTAAAAAAAAATTCATTTTTTTCGCAATTTGGTGCACAAAATTCGCCATATTTAATTTTCTATGCGATAAATTTAAAATCTGAGCATGGAATCTTGTAGAGCGACCCCGAAAACATAAAAAAACGCTTCAGTTATTTTTAGGGAGCATGTTTAATATATAAAATTATATCTTAAATTAAACACAAAATTTCAAAGGTTTCAGGCGTTAATGGGTTAAGAAAGGATAATATTTTTCATAACAATAACATCATTGAGGAACCTTTTGATTAAAATAACATTATCGTCTTACCATTCGTTAATGAGTTAAAAGATTTTTTTAAAAATATATATATATATATATATATATAAAAATTATGATATCAGAGTTGTTTTCTCTTATGAAAAAGATCCTTTTGGAGTTTTTGAAAAATAAAGATACCATTGATTTTAAGCATAGAAATCATGCAGTATACTGCGTTCCATGCCAGTGTCTTTTTTTCCAAACAATTGTTTGTTCGCTACGTAACCTCACCTCAGTGTGAAACGCATAGTTTTTTTTGGTTGGTATGAAAAATTACAAAATATTACAAGTGTCAGCAACTGTCAGCCATTTGCAAAGTGTGACAAGTGTATCGTTTCGATAAGAAGTATTGGCTGTTATTTCCTGAGTGATTTTTTTCTGAAAGTGTTGATTGTGAATTTTGTAGTTTTGTTTTTTTGTACATTTGAAAAAAGTTGCAATTTTTTTGTACATTTGAAAAAAGTTAAAGTACATTGCATACGTTACGTACGTAAGTATTAAAATTAAAATACATGTGAATACAAATTAAATTTTTTGTTAATATTATTTGTATATATATTTATTAGGAAGAGTTTGTAAATATAATGTGTGAATTATTTGCTTTATTAATTTAAAGGATTTAATTAATTTTATTAATTAAAGTTAAAGGTTAAAGTTAAATACATTAATTTAATTAAAGTTAAAGTTTTAAAGTTAAAGTTTAAAGGAATAAAGGACATTTGCCTGTTATTTTGATTTCTAAATGTAGAATATTGATTTTTTAAATTCTGATGTTTGTACATAATTATATTATAGTGGTAATAATTATTATTTAATATTGATTGATATTTGTTTTTTTAAATCTTAATTATTGATTTTTTAACATTTTGTTTTTTAACATTTTGGTAGTTAGTTATTATTTTGGAAAAAACTTTATGAATATTAAAGATGTACTAAAAATAACATGTGATTACGAGATACCAGATACTTGATAAACAGAGATTTAGTCAAGAGGTACTAGATTAACAGATACTCTATTAACAGATACTAGATTAACAGATACAAAACAGATACAAAACAGAAAAATTTACCAAAAATATACTTATATTTAATAATATTAATAATACTAGAACCAAAAGGGCGCGCGTTGCGCGCCTACTCTTGGTCCTTTGACACACAAAATAAAACCTTAATGTAACCTTACATTAAATCTTAATTTAATAAAAACATATGTTTATATTTTAATAATTATTTTTCTGTTAATAAGATTGTTTAAAAATTTTTTAATTTTTTTAATCTAAGTTTGACGAATTGAATTTTCTATAAAAAATTACACGTTAATGCCTAAAAAAAATTCTCATTCTGGAGAAAAGCACCTTTAAAATAAGCCTAAAATCATTAAAAAGCATTCAGTATTTTAGAAGTCATTAAAATTTTTGTAAAAGGGTAAGACTCCGTCAGAAAAAAAGCGATTTGCAAGTGGTCTTCCGATTTCTTCGAAACCTTGGGAAATAGAAGTCTTATATGAATTAAATTTAACCCTAAAAGGATTTTGAAAAATTTTCAAAATGGCGGCCGCTACGCCATATTGAAAATGAGTGTTGCGTTTTTTTCAAAAATTAATAACTCTGAAACTTTTTGATCGATTTTAATAAAATTTACAGGCGATATAGTTAAAAATACGTAGTTTAATTTGATATTATGAACAAAAAAAAATTTCCAAAATTTGTCAAAAAAAAAGTCAAAAAAATTTTTTGAATTAATTTTTAGTTCAGTTGGCCTAATTTTTGAATTTTCTAATAAGTAAATATCGATTCCTTGTAATTTCACCTTTCATTTTATAAAAAAAAATTTGTGGAGACTCTAATAGTTCTCGAGATATTGCGACTTTAGTGGGAGCGCGTACCGCGGAATTAAACTCCGTAGCGAGGCGGAATATGAAGCGAGCGTACAAACGTGCACAATAGGGTGTCCGTAACAATGCGACTTTCGAATTTTGTTTACGCCACCCCCCAGTTTAGTTCCAATAAAATAAAAAAAAATTTCCCAAAATTTGAAGCCGATTGATTAATATTAACACGTGCCAGAGATCCATCGAAATTTCCCATTAAAAATACATAGGAAAAATGCACTTTTTAAAAAAAAATTCATAACTTTTTTAATTTTCATGCAAAAAATTCTCCAGGTCACATTTGCCTTCATTTTTAGCTGCACTATAAGATAGCACTTTGCCAAAAATTTAATTTTGAAAAATTTTTAAAATGGCGGATGATTAAAGTGGGTCATAAAAATGCACTACAATATATCCAAGGTTTTAACACATAAGTGTTGTCAAAAATTCAAAAAAATTTCTTACTCGGGGCTATTTTCGATCGTTTATCATGAATCTGATATTAGAAATTAATTTTCAAAATTTTGGATCCAATATGGCAGGTTCCAAATTTTAATTTTCTACATTTTCGAAGTAAATATTCTAAAACAACGTCAAGGGCGATATTTGGAAGCGCTATTTACGAATCTAATGTTAAAAATTTATTTTTTAAATTACCGAATCTAATAGGGCATGGCGGATTCAAAATTTTTTTTTAAATATTCCTTTAATAATCAATTTTTAAGAGCAGAGGTATAAAAAGTTAAATTTCTATAAAAGAGTTTCTAAAACATCCCAATAATTATTTTTTGTAAATATTAATCTATAAATTAATATTTAGACTATTTACTTAAAAATGTAGAAAATCATAATTTTGAATCCGTCATAGTGGATCGAATAATTTGAAAAATAAAATTTTAACATTAGATTCGTACACTCAGAAAAAAAATTTGTTCGAATCAACCAAATTTTGGTTGAATCAACCAAATAAATGCATTGCTATACAGTCAACCAAACGTTTGTTTGATTCAACCAAAAAATTTCTTCCAATACGTTTATTTGTATTAACCAAATGCTTATTACACTTAACCAAAAAATTTTATTTAATATTTAACTAAAAAATTTGTTTATTTCAAGAGAAAAGATTTGTTTGATTCAAATAAATAGTTTTAGTAAACATATTTGGTTCATTTAAATAAATATTTTTGTTTACTTAATTTTGTTATTTATTTTCCTCTAATAATATTTGAATTTCCTAATTTAATATTTTCTAGTACGTATTATTGGTTAATTTATAATTTATTATATAATTATTGATATTTTAAAATTATACATATAATAAATTATAAATTAACCAATAATATGTATACTAGAAAATATTAAATTAGGAAACTCAAACATTATTAGAGGAAAATAAATAACAATTAAGTAAAATATTATATATGTATTTCTTCATAGAAACAAAATTACTTAATTATAAAAAACATTTGAAATATTACATTAAACATATTATAATTATGATTTTTATACGTGCACTCAGAAAAAAGTTTATTCGAAACAACAAACTGAAAACTTCACAAAACCTTTTTGTAAATATTCTTCTCACAGGTACAAATTAAATATGCAGTAAGTCAATGAACACAATGTATTTAATATTTATTTAACCGACACTTATAATTTTTTTTCTTTGATTTACCGATTTAACAAATAAATTTGACGCGAACGCGGACTGTAGACAAGTGAGATCGCCATTTTTAAATTCACACATGTACTTTTTGAGACAAGCAAATATGTTTGTTTGACTCAAATAAAATGATTTGGTTGAATCAAACAAATTTGTGTGTTGTGTCGAACAAACTGTATTTAACTAAACAATATTCTCTATTCAAAACACAAATTTGGTTAAATGAAACAAACAACTTCAAATAAAAAATTTCTTTCCAATAACCAAACAAATTTCACGTATTTATTAAAATAAACCAAATTTTTATTTAAATCAACAAAATTGTTTTATTGTGACAAATAGAATAGGTTAATTAAACAGTTTGGTTAAGTGAAATAAACTTTTTCTCTGAGTGTAAATAGCGCTTCCAAATATCGCCCTTGACGTTGTTTTAGAATATTTACTTCGAAAATGTAGAAAATTAAAATTTGGAACCTGCCATATTGGATCCAAAATTTTGAAAACTAATTTCTAATATCAGATTCATGATAAACGATCGAAAATAGCCCCGAGTAAGAAATTTTTTTGAATTTTTGACAACACTTATGTGTTAAAACCTTGGATATATTGTAGTGCATTTTTATGACCCACTTTAATCATCCGCCATTTTAAAAATTTTTCAAAATTAAATTTTTGGCAAAGTGCTATCTTATAGTGCAGCTAAAAATGAAGGCAAATGTGACCTGGAGAATTTTTTGCATGAAAATTAAAAAAGTTATGAATTTTTTTTTAAAAAGTGCATTTTTCCTATGTATTTTTAATGGGAAATTTCGATGGATCTCTGGCACGTGTTAATATTAATCAATCGGCTTCAAATTTTGGGAAATTTTTTTTATTTTATTGGAACTAAACTGGGGGGTGGCGTAAACAAAATTCGAAAGTCGCATTGTTACGGACACCCTATTGTGCACGTTTGTACGCTCGCTTCATATTCCGCCTCGCTACGGAGTTTAATTCCGCGGTACGCGCTCCCACTAAAGTCGCAATATCTCGAGAACTATTAGAGTCTCCATAAATTTTTTTTTATGAAATGAAAGGTGAAATTACAAGGAATCGATATTTACTTATTAGAAAATTCAAAAATTAGGCCAACTGAACTAAAAATTAATTCAAAAAATTTTTTTGACTTTTTTTTTGACAAATTTTGGAAATTTTTTTTTGTTCATAATATCAAATGAAACTACGTATTTTTAACTATATCGCCTGTAAATTTTATTAAAATCGATCAAAAAGTTTCAGAGTTATTAATTTTTGAAAAAAACGCAACACTCATTTTCAATATGGCGTAGCGGCCGCCATTTTGAAAATTTTTCAAAATCCTTTTAGGGTTAAATTTAATTCATATAAGACTTCTATTTCCCAAGGTTTCGAAGAAATCGGAAGACCACTTGCAAATCGCTTTTTTTCTGACGGAGTCTTACCCAAAACATTGAAAATTATCATTTTTTAAAAATGTCTAAATAAAATATTGATTAAATGACTTGAAAAATTATGTACAAACTCCAAGGATTAATTTAAAAAGAGAAAAATCAGTAACCTTCTATATTACAGAAATTGTGTAGATTTTTCTCCCAAAATACAGGCGAAATTTTTTTAAAATTAATACTTGGAGTTTTGCACATCAATACAGGGTAATTTAATTTTCCCAAAATATTGAGAACATTCTTGAATTTGCAATTGTTTTAAAGAATTGATAATAACAATTTTAAAATTTCATTTTTTAACAATCCCTTTATTTTATCATTAAAGTATAGACTTTAAGCTTTAATTAAAAAAAATTACTTAATTATTACTTCCTCATAGAGGAAGTATTGTAATACCAAAATTTTTCGAGTTCGATTTTTTGATATATCTTTATGTTATTTGACCTCAGGAGTTGCGGACATAAAGTGAGCGTACTTTGTAATAGATTAATAAAGTTTAACTAAATTTTTTTTGGATTTTTAATTTTCCAAAAAGACGTTTTTTGCCCATAACTTTAAAAAAATGTTAGGACACCTATAAATGTTTTCCCATAATTTTGTAGAGTTTTTTTAAACGCATCTTTTGAGTTCTAATTGAACATTTTTCGTCCATATTACCGGAGATATTAAACTTTTAAACATCATAAATTTTAGAAAAAAATATTTTTTTGAAAATTTTGTTAAAAAATGTAGAAGTAATCTTAAAGATATCGTTACCAACTTGTAGAGCATTATAAAACGATTCGATTGACTTATTTTTGAACCTAATTCGATAATAAATTTCGAAATTATTGGTATTTTAAAAACCAAAAATTGTGGAAAATGACATTTTCTCAACTTTTTTGTTTGAAAATTTTTGTTTAACTATTAAACTATTATAACTATATTGTAGAGTATTTAAAAATACATTGATTGACCTAAGATTCAATCACTTTTACCATATTTATAAAAAGTTATTCATATATTTTCCTATTATTATTATTATCTCTATGAGGAAGCAAAGTGTTTATGAAATGAGCGCACCAAAATTATAAAAAATATACAACTTGGCAGCGGTTTCTTTATTTGTTTCAAAGTAATAATAACATGAAAATAAAATGATCTAAAACTTTAACACCAAATTACTTTAACAATACAATTTTTTTTTTGAAAAAGTTTCCCTTATTGGAAAAAATTTTTTTTTTCCTTATTGGGTCAAAACCCATTATATCCCATTAACGCCTGAAACCTTTGAAATTTTGTGTTTAATTTAAGATATAATTTTATATATTAAACATGCTCCCTAAAAATAACTGAAGCGTTTCTTTATGTTTTCGGGGTCGCTCTACAAGATTCCATGCTCAGATTTTAAATTTATCGCATAGAAAATTAAATATGGCGAATTTTGTGCACCAAATTGCGAAAAAAATGAAATTTTTTTTTAAAAATAATTATTTCTTACTGAAAACATTTTTTTCAAATGAATACAAGTGTCACAAATTGGCACAAACTTATTAAACTTTCAAAATATGCAATAGCGGAAACAAAAAAAACAAAATGGCGGCTTCAAAATGGCGCTAATTTGAGAAAAAATTAATTAATTTTTTTTATAGTGCACCGATTCAGGCAATAGCTATGAAATGTAATAGAACTTAGTGTTTATATGTTTTTGAGGTCTCTCATCACGAATATGTACTCGGATTTTCAAAATTCAAAATGGAGGATCCAATATGGCCGACGAAAATTTTAAAAATTTACTCGATTCGCTTGAATTTTGTTACTCAGGGGTTTTTGAGGTCGCTGATTGTGAATCTGCAATCGGATTTTCAAAATTCAAAATGGCGGATCCAATATGGCCGACGAACATTGTAAAAATTCACTCTATTCGCTTGAACTTTGTTACTCAGGGGTTTTTGGGGTCGCTGATTATGAATCTGCTATTGGATTTTCATAATACAAAATGGCAGATCCAATATGGCCGACAAAAATTATTTAAATTTACTAGATTTGCTTGAAACTTGTTACTCAGGGGTCTTTGGGGTCACTGATTATGAATCTCCTATTGGATTTTCAAAATACAAAATGGCGGATCCAATATGGCCAATAAAAATTGTTTAAATCAATTCTAGTCGCTTGGAATTTGTAAAATGATGACCATCTATTTGCCGTCAGAATAAGACGTTTACCAACTCTCTAAATTATTCTAATGATATTAAAGCTAAAATTCGATAATATTGGTCAACTACTCCTTATCTGTCATCTCAAATTGTTTCATTCACAATGTCAGGTTATAAGTTTTGCAATATTAAGTCTTATGCTAAGATAGTGTTGAAACAATTTATCTTAGCCAATTAGATTTAGACCTACAATTTTTTCGTTGTGTACTTCTGAGGGATTTGATTTGTATTTTGCCTTATTCTGACGGCAAATAAATGGTCATCATTTTACAAATTCCAAGCGACTAGAATTGATTTAAACAATTTTTATCGGCTATATTGGATCCGCCATTTTGTATTTTGAAAATCCAATAGCAGATTCACAATCAGCGACCCCAAAAACCCCTGAGTAACAAGTTTTAAGCGAATCTAGTAAATTAAAATAATTTTTGTCGGCCATATTGGATCCGCCATTTTGTATTATGAAAATCCAATAGCAGATTCATAATCAGCGACCCCAAAAACCCCTGAGTAACAAAGTTCAAGCGAATAGAGTGAATTTTTACAATGTTCGTCGGCCATATTGGATCCGCCATTTTGAATTTTGAAAATCCGATTGCAGATTCACAATCAGCGACCTAAAAAACCCCTGAGTAACAAAATTCAAGCGAATCGAGTAAATTTTTAAAATTTTCGTCGGCCATATTGGATCCGCCATTTTGAATTTTGAAAATCCGAGTACATATTCGTGATGAGAGACCTCAAAAACATATAAACACTAAGTTCTATTACATTTCATAGCTATTGCCTGAATCGGTGCACTATAAAAAAAATTAATTAATTTTTTCTCAAATTAGCGCCATTTTGAAGCCGCCATTTTGTTTTTTTTGTTTCCGCTATTGCATATTTTGAAAGTTTAATAAGTTTGTGCCAATTTGTGACACTTGTATTCATTTGAAAAAAATGTTTTCAGTAAGAAATAATTATTTAAAAAAAAAAATTTTATTTTTTTCGCAATTTGGTGCACAAAATTCGCCATATTTAATTTTCTATGCGATAAATTTAAAATCTGAGCATGGAATCTTGTAGAGCGACCCCGAAAACATAAAAAAACGCTTCAGTTATTTTTAGGGAGCATGTTTAATATATAAAATTATATCTTAAATTAAACACAAAATTTCAAAGGTTTCAGGCGTTAATGGGTTAAAAAACATAATTATTGTTAAAAATGATTTAATACAGAAAACAAGATATTTAATTATTTTGTGTAAGTCCTTAATGGAATTTTTTGTAATATACATTTTTACAAAATAGTATTGTTTGCGGATATTAAATTATTGTTAAATGCGAAAAGCGTTTTGTCCAAAGATTAAAAATATTTATTTTATAATGAAATAACATTTTTGTAATAAGTAAGATAATGTTTTATTTTTATCTATGTTACATTTTATACACAAAGTTTTTTTTTTACAAAAAAATATAATTAATATTTATAGAAAATTTTATTTTTACTTACAGGAACATTATCCTCTTCGACATCAGCTATAATAATAACTTATAACTTAAATAATAATTTAAATCCAAGAATACTATAGCACAATTCTACAAGACAACAATCACAACAATGCACCGAGCAAGATTTAAAATTTCAAGCACGTTGATCAATGACCAAAAACATATAGAGAGTCAAACGATTCTATTTTGAAAAATTACTAGAATCTAGTAAATTGCACTTTCCGCCTTTACGCCGAAGCTATTACGCCCACATGGGACGGCACCTTTAGAACTAAGTCACCTAGTATATGAATTTAAAGTCAAGGAGGTATTTCACAAAATTTCTTCCCCCTTTTTTATACTTTTGTAAATTATAATAAGAGCAGTTTTAGTTTGATTAATTGTATTTAAATCCTTCATTATTCAGGGTCACTCCACCCCCCCATAAGATTCGTCATATGAGCAGGGTGGTATCGGTCCCTGAACAAACAAATGTATATATTGATTAATTCCCTATATTTCTGGGTTGGCTCTGGTGTGTGGAGCCAATTTTAGAATCAAAGAAGGGAATTTGGATATTAATTTAATTTTGATTAATGTAAATAGTTAACATTAGAATTGCGTCAATATTTTTCATATTTAAAGGAATCAAGCACGGTCGATCTTAGGGAAGCAGCCAATATGAATTATTCCTTCACCAATATGAAAATTTAAAATAGGGGTTATTCATAACCTTAATTACAAAATTCATGCCTCTTAGTTTGAATCACTTAAGTTTCTCATTTGACATTTTTCGGGGCCGAAAGAATTTGCATAATTAAAATAAATATGTCTAATTAAAATATTATAAGAAGAAAGATTTATTGGATTGTTTAGTGAGCTATCGTACAAGCTCCTTTGTTTAATTTAATTTTAAGTACTAGTTACTTTGAATTTCTAACTAAATAAAGACAAATTTAATGGTCGATCTTAGTGGAGCAGCCAGTCTTATATTAGTTCTGAATATGGGTTGAAGTAAATTTACCTTTATCCAAAATTACGGTCGATCTCAGTGAAGCAGCCAAATTATATTTAATTTAAAGTTTTTTTATTCTCATCCAAAATGTTAAGCTCTTAAGAAGCAATGGTTATTAATCTGGCAGGATTATTCACTTAAAATACTCAAAAACAAAATACGAATTAAGTAAACAAAATAATAGAAATTTAAGAGACTAAACAAATTTTGATTAAAGCAAATATGATAGTTAACTGAATTAAAATCATTAACTGGAATGCCCATAGTGTCATTAACAAAAAGACCGATATTGAGACAATGATCTCTCAAATACAACCCCATATATTCTGTATAACAGAAACTTGGCTTGGACCAAATGTTCCTTTTAACATTTACGGATATAACATACATCGCAAAGATCGTGAAAGAGGTAGGGGTGGAGGAGTCCTAATAGGAGTAGATAGAAACATAGTAACTTCAGTACTTGATATTTCAATTTCTGATTGGGGAGATATTCATGCCTCAGAAATATACGGATTAAATATTCATATAGAGCAGGGTTTATTTGAAATTATTGCGGTATACTCACCCTCAAATTCTCTTCCTGAGGTGGCCACCTGGAAGGAAATATTAACTTCATCACAGAATAATTACAGAATAGTTTGTGGAGACTTTAACGCTCACTCTCCTTCCTGGGGTTCTATTCATGCTAATCAAAAGGGAAACCTCCTCTCTCAAGCCATGGAGGATTGCGACGTTGTCTCAGTTAACGATAGGAGATCTACATTTATTCCTAGATTGGGAGAAATCTCAAATAATCTCGATCTTTTTCTTGTGCCGATTTCCTTAATTAATCGTACTCATATTACGATAGAGGAGGATTCGTATGGTTCTGACCACTTGCCAGTCATTTGTGAGATATCAATCAGGCCTTCGGGTGTAAATTCAAATTCTACTCGTTATAATCTGCAAAAAGTTGATTGGTTTCTATTTCAACAATTGATGGAAAATGAGATAATTGAATTGAAAGAGGAATACGAACATAAGACTCCAGACTTGACTTTACAAAGCATGACTCAGACTATTCAGGACAATTTAATTCGAGCCGGTGCATACTCACCTATGAACAATTCCGGAAAAAGAGAACCCCAGCCCCTTTGGTGGAATCACGATTGTATGGAATTAATTGAGAGTAGGAAACATGCCTTGAAAATTTATTTGCAGGATCAAAACGAGCGGAATTTAATCGAATTTAAACGGGTCAATAATAAAATAAAAAGAGACTTACCGAAAATTAAAAGGGATTCATTTGAAAAATTTTGTACTGATCTGGATTTTACAAAAGGTATGACAAATATTTGGCGTACTGTTAAGGGACTTATGTCTAAGATGGGGTAGTAACAAAAAACATACATACATCAGAAGACACTGCTGAAATCAGAAAGTTAAAGGAGGGACTTATTCGAAGAGAAGTTCCTGTTAGATTTCATAGCCTCATGGAGGTCGAAGATACTAATAACCCGATGAACCAACCTTTTTCTGAATCCGAGTATTTATCCTCTCTATCTTTATGTAACATCAGGTCTTCTCCAGGTCTGGATAGGATCTCTTACGAAGTAATCAGGAAATCATCCCAACCGGTTCAGGATTTAATACTTAAAATTTTTAACAAAATGTATATGACAGGATCATTTTCCGAGACCTGGAGGAGAACTCTTGTTAAATTTATTCCTAAAAACAGTGGTGGATATAGGCCTATATCCCTTACTTCTTGTCTGTCAAAATTGTTTGAACGTTTGATTCAGGGTCGCTTGGAGTATTTATCCGAGACAATGGGATGGCTTCCGGGCTTCCAATATGGCTTCCGAAGAGGGAGGTCGGTGGAGGATGCGGTTGCCTCCCTCGTCTCGGATATTAGTGAGAACTTTTCCCAGAGTAGATCTACGGTAATTCTTGCCCTCGATATTAAGGGAGCTTTCAGTTCAATTCTTCCAGACTTTATCATTGCTGAACTTTTAACATTAGAAGCTCCTACCAGAATAGTAAACTTTGTTAGTTTCCTCATCTCAGAAAAACAATTATTCTTCTCAATTAATCAGGAGGAACCAGACATATCAGGGATAGGGGTCCCACAAGGTGGAGTTCTGTCCCCTTTTTTGTTTAGTTTAGCACTCAGAAACATCAGGGAGGTAGTTAACGAAGAGATCAAACTAATAATGTATGCAGACGATATTCTTTTATACACATCGCAAGAGACTCTAGAAGATTCCATCAAGGGAATTGAAGGAGCATTTAAGCATGTCTCTACCTGGTTGTTGGATAGAGGATTAGAGATTTCGATTCCTAAAACCCAATTTATGGTAATTTCTAAGGAAAGAAAGATAATCAATTCAAATCATACTATCAATCTAATGGGACCGAATCAAGTTCAGCCTCAAATTTTAAATAATTCAAAGTCGGTCAAATATTTGGGGGTTATTCTTGATCAGAAGTTATCTTGGCATCCTCACATAGATTATTCAATACAGAAAGTGGCAAGGGCCAATAATGTAATTCGTACAATTTCTCGGGTAAACTGGGGGCCCTCACCTTCATCATTATTACACGTTTGTAAAGGTCTGATGGAGGCTATTTCTAAGTGGGGATCATTGTTCGTGTGGAAGGCTAGTGATACTCATTTAAAAGGCATTGATAGAGCCCTTTTTGCAGCCTACAGAGCGGCCCTAGGACTGATGAGAACGGTTCCGATCCCGATTTTGTTGTCTGAGGCAGGGATACCTCATCCCGCCTACGCCAGGGCTGTAAGTTCACAGCAAGCATCTCTTAGAAGTTCGAGATGGTTGGAAAGTCCATCTATCAATAAACTCAAGTCATTAGATCAAATATCTCGTATACTGCCTAAGAAAATTAACCCTGAAAAAATTGTCCTTTTGTCATCATTTCGTGCTACAGAGGGACTCAGAAGTTTGTTAATCACCACAAGTAAACCTTCTTACTTTGATTTATCATGGAAACAAATTTTAATGACCAACAACACCGACGTCACTTTGGGACATGATTTACAAAAGGAGTCAAATCCAAATATAAATTTTGAATTTCAGAATTATATTGAGAATAAATATAATGATAGCACATGTATATACAGTGACGCTTCACACAACCCGATCACTCAAAGATCAGCTATTTCTTTTTATATTCCAGCCATCAATTTGAGGTATGGTGTTCGGGTTTCATCTTTTCATTCGATCTTGTCATTAGAACTACTTGCCATTTCGTCGGCCATACAATTTGCTTCTTCTCACACTATTAAGAATATAATTATATTAACAGATTCTAAAAAATCGGTAAACTTGTTATCACACCCTATATACGGACAACATAAATCATTGGTACATATCCATTTAATAACGAAGTTAATTGATGAGTATACTAGCCTTGGACTCGGTAATGTAACTTTTGTGTGGATACCAGGTCACTCTGGAATTTTAGGAAATGAGATCGCAGATGAACTGGCAAAGACTGCTACCGAATTCCCTTTGGCTCAAAGAAATAAAATCGCTTACGAGGATTTGAAAGTTATAGTAAAATTTGATCATGATTCTTGGACTAAGTTGTGTTGGCCTTTTGGTTCAATATCTGGATCTACTAATATTTATTATCAAAATATTAATGTTAAATCTAAAAGGCCATGGTTTAAAGAGTACAGAAGTCTTGATAGAAGCTCAATTAACTTGATTACCTCTTTAAGGACCGGTCACACTCGTACTGCAGAACATTTTGCCAGGGTCAATTGGAATTGTTTAATTAATTGTAAATGCGGTTTTCGACAAATGACTATTCGACATCTCTTATGTGATTGCACACTCTTCTCCACAGGGAGACCGAGAATACTAGAATACTTGTCCCGATTTCCTTCAGACACTACAGATCCAGTAGTAAACCTCAGAAAAGCCGCACTACTTTTATGGGAAGGCATGCATATCGAATTGATAAAGTTTTTTAAACAATCAAAAATATCAATTTAACTCTCTAGAAATCTCTTCTTCTTCTTTTTTTTTTTTAATTAACAAAAGCACTAGCATAATAATAATTAATATATCTAGCAGTGATTATTGAACTTCTTTAGGAACAAGTTACAAATCCTTTAATTTATTATCCATAAATGTAAAACAGAACACTTCCTAAAATCACTGCCAAATTTATTGAATACCAATAAAAACAATCAACAAATTACATCGAATCTCAGGAATCACTAATGCAAATAAACAAATTTATGATGAAAGGAAATAATGAATTTAAAACGTTCACAGAAAATTTTTAAAAAATTTTTTTTGGCGTTCAACTTTAAGAAAAGGACAAATACATCTTTTCACCAACTTAGTCTTATCAAGAAATAAACTACGAACTACAAGTCAACAGTATTAAAGGGAAGATTCTACATCCTGCATTTAAAATCTCCCGCCAATCTATACAACTATAATCAGTCAGATTTAAATTTAAATTCAGTTCATACAGTCATGGCTATTTGACCCACGGGGACAACAGGCCAATAATCAAAACCAAACCAAACCATAACAGCTGGACCATTGTGCTCTCTGCATGCTTCTGCCTTCTTCTGGCGACTGGCAGTAATCCGCTTCTTGTTGTCTGTCATTACATTACTTTCCAATCATTTCCAATTTTACATTTTACAACCGCTTGACAACCGCGTTTCGGCATGAATTTAAACAATCTTTTGAATTTAGGTTATTAAGAAGATTCTTACCCATTGTATGTTGGCCTATTTTGTAAAAAGTGTCTGTGTATTTAGAGAAAAAGTGGTTGAAAAATGTTTATTTACCTATTTCACGTAATTTAAATCAGTCAGTGCCGTATTTTGTCGGGCGACAATTCCCTAGTAGAAATTTGTCATAGTATCTTTAAGGGCACTGGACAGTTCCACTGGAAAATTTCGAGGCACTTTACAGTTAAACTGGCTAAAAACTATAAAGTGATGTCACGCTAATTTCTTCAAGTTATTGTCCAGTCAAATTTTACAGTTTCTGATCATCAGTCCTGTAGAAAAACTATACAAAATAATTCACTTGGAAATGTCAAAACTTTCTTTATATTGACGTTACGTATTAAACACGTACAAATTTGAAAATATAACGTTAAATTTTTTTGTCAACAAATTAAATAAATTAAAATTTTACGAAACTATATTTTTACTGTTGGTGTATCTATTGTTCCGTATAATAAATGATTTATAATAAATTATCTGTAAAATTATTTTTAAATAACTACATAATTAAAAAAAAATATAAAAATTACTGATTCTTGAACACATGTCATTTTTTTACATTAAACAACATTCACTTTTTCCTTTAATTAAGCACAACACTGAAATAAATATTATTATTTTATCACACTACAAACTTATAAGTAAACCCTAATATGAAGAATTAATTCAGTTCAAACGAAAAATATCTAGCGGTTTCGGGGAGCGAACTCGGGTCACACTGGGACGAAATACCTAAACGCACGCTTTACGCATCACGGCCGTTCTAGTCGATGGACGATTCCGGAAAAATAAGAACCATACTCTACCGGCAGGTAAAGCAGTTCCCTTTTTCATCTTTTCTAGCTCAACTGGCGAATTACTGGACAGCTACTGCATAACACTCTAAAGTTGAACTTATTGATTATTACTGTATAGAAGTTCTGTCTGTCCAGTTATTCTCATGGTACTGTCTAGGCGTTCCGTGAAATTATGTTTCAAAGTTTGTCGTGGCGTTAGCGCTACCGTCAGTCCAGCAACTGAACAGTGTTGTGTAGACATTTTCCATAAATACATCAGAGTATACACTGAAAGAAATAATTCGCGGGTGTAACTAGAATTATGTCTATTTTTTCCGTAAGGAATTAGTAATAAATTGTTACTGTCTACTGTCATTAATTATAGACAGTTCTGTTATTCAGATCGGAGAGCTATACATATGTCAACGTCAATTCATCAATGTAAAACATAACCTCACTTTATTGGACCAATTCTAACTTTTTGTATGTAACAGGTTTGTTAAATTAATATTTATACATATAATAAGAGTATATAATCTTGAAAAGAAATTGTCTTCTGAATTTAAAAAATTAGTTATTTTAATTAACTCAATTAATTGAAGCGAATTTTAAAAAAATTTTTTTTTTCTAAAGGAATTTTCATTAAAAATAAATTTTGATTGAAAAGAAATTTTTATTATTAAATCAAAATTTTAATATTAAATAATTTAAAAAATTTGTTATTTAGTTGTCAACAGTAAAATAAAAGAACAAAATTAAAATTATAAAAACTATAAACTGTAAAACCAAAAGATTTATTTTATAGAAAATATTTCGAAAATGTCAATACACAACTGTTTAGTTACTGAAACTGGCGGTAGCGCTAACGCCACGACAAACTTTGGAACATCATTTCTCGGAACGCCTCGACAGTGCCATGAAAATAACTGTACAGGACTTCTATGCAGTAATAATCAAGTTCAACTTTATATTTTCTTTAACAGTGTTATGCAGTAGCTGTCTAGTAATTCGCCAGTTAAGCTAGATTAAACTTCCATGACTAAAACTGTACAGTAACTTGAATAAATCTAGTCATGCCACGACAAATTTCTACTAGGGTTGTAACCTTAAAATTTCACAGACCTTCGCTTTTATTTGGATATTTGAAAATAAAATTAATACTTAATTAATTAAAATGGTTTAAATCTTTTTTGTCACTGATTAACTTAAAACACAATGTACCTAATTCATATAAAAAAAGTTGTGAAATTAACAAATCTCTAAATCAGAGATGTGAATTTATGGCGTTTTCTGGTATAAAGTTTGACAGAATCAAACACAACTTATCACAGTAATTAACTATAATAATCTTCGTATTCTTTCATTCAGTCTGTCCAGAGCGTGTACATTCTGTCCGCAGTGAGAGAGAAAGGTTGATAGAGAGAAAGAGAGGAAAGTATCGCCTGTCCTTTTAGTTTAGAGTAGGAGCGAAAGAGAAGCGAATATTATTATTATATCTATATATATTAAGTTAGTCTTTCCTTATATATTCTGTTCACAGTGAGAGAGAAAGAGAAGGAGGGAGGTATTGTCTCTTCTTTTAGTTTAGAGTAGGAGCGAAAGAGAGACAAATAGTTAAGAAAGTAATGCCCACTTTTTGGGTTTAGAAGAAGGTATCATGTTTTCTCCATTTTCCGTGTCAGGTAGAAAGAGAGGAACAGAATTTGACAGGGAAAGGAAAAGTGGGGAATTTTACTTTCAAGCCAAAATACGAAATGAGCGTCTTATTTCCTTATTGGCTAATTATTTTTCTTTTTTCACTCACAGATAGATTAAGGAGTAAAAGAAAGGGAGATCGAGAACGAGGTATGAGTGAGAGGTATAAATTTTATCGTTGTTCCATAAACCAAATGGACAATTTTTCATCAATTTTTGACTCCCACCCCGCCTCCAGTTGTGAACAATCGCAAATATTTTAAAAAACTAATTCGTATAATTATTTAAGATTCAATTATCTTCGAACAATGGGTAAGGCTTTCTAAAGTGTACCGATGGTTTTTTAAGCCTGTTACGCGCTGTAAAAAAGACATGCACGGAAAAAAATAGTGTGCTAAAAACACATGAGCGAAACTGTTGTGTATATTGCACGCACGTTGGGTATATTCACGCACACTACCATGCGTGATTTGCTTGGAATCCATCCTATTTTCGCATGGTGCCTTAGCGAAAGCCACATGAGCCATGGCTTTTACTACAACACCATGCGAAAATAGGATGGATTCCAAGCAAATCACGCATGGTCGTGTGCGTGCAATATACGCAACAGTTCGCTATGTGTGTTTTTAGCACACTATTTTTTTCCGTGTGGAGCGTGCAGTTTCGCGGGCAGTTGCACTGCCGCGTTACATGCGTTGAGTCGGTTTCAACTTGTTAGTTAATGCTTTATTTATTAAGCATTTGATACATAATTTCGAAAATTTTAATTAAAATTAAATTCAAAATGGCGGATCCAATATGGCGCTTAACAAAAATATAGCTTTATTTTGTAAATAAAATACAGGCCCAGAAATTTTTTTTGTAATAGTTCCACATTTCACGTAGAATAAAATGCTGTAAAGAAAATTGAATTAATTATCTCATTTACTTTTAAAATATAGTGTTTCAATGAAATTAAAATACCCTTCGCAAATCATAAGTACGCTTCAGAAAGCCTTACCCCAATGTAAATAAAAATTTATGAATATTTACTTCTTGGACTCATTGAATTTTTTGAGAAATTATGGTCCTGTTCATAATTAAAATTTTACAAAAATTTGATCATTTTTATTAATATTTTTTAATAAAAATTCTTTTATTTGTAAAAGATTTTACCAAATTTTAAATGTTTTCTTTAAAAGAGTTTTTGTATAATTAAAAAAAAATTATTAATTTTTTAATGAATGTCAATTAAAAATTTAAACATAAATTTTTATTCCAAACTTTTAAAAATAATTCTAAAATATTATTTTTGTATGTATTTAGATTTTTGGAAATATAAATTAAAAATACTGAAAATATTGAATTTTTAAAAATTAGAACCTAATTTTCATGTTTAAATTGGCCTTTAAAGACTTTTTATTCTTTAATGCTCTGTTAGAGCACTAAATTAGCTCTGAATTCCTTTGAAAAAAGTTTTGAAAAAATATACATTTTTATGTTTGCTAGGTAGTTTTTGAGGTTAAGGGTAGTTTTTGTAAAATACTCCTTTTAATTCTATGTGAGAGCACTAAATTAGTTCTAAATTTCTATGAAAAAAATTTTGAAAAAATATTTTTTTTTCGTTAGGTAGTTTTTGATATTAAGGGTAGTTTTTGGGAAATTCTTTTTAATGCTATGTTAGAGCACTAAATTAGTTCTAAAATCCTATGAAAAGAATTTTGGAAATATGTGCCTTTTTAATTTCTGTAGATAGTTTTTGAGGCAAAAGGTAGTTTTTGTGAATTACTCTTAATTTCTATTCTTGAGCACAAAATTATCTCTAAATTTCTCTGAAAAAATTTTTAAGAAATAATTATGTCTTTATTTTCTTGTAGTTTTTGAGGTAAAAGGTACACCGAAAAAAATCTCGATGGTATTATTAACTATGACCCTATAGTTATAATCTTAATCTAGTAAAAGTAATAAGGATTCCTAATCATTATGGTTAGGATCGCTAGGTTGATTCAACAAATTCAAGCCTGGCAAAAACAACCCTGCAAATCCTAGTCAAATTGACTAGGATTTTAGTAATTTTGCCTATTTCCATAATGCGCACGCGTCTGCTTCTGTTCTGGCAGTGTTTACCTCTATATCTTTCGCGTCGCATTTATCGTGATTTCGTAAAACGATTTTTATCATTACTCGCATCTATTTTTTGTACAAAAAATGAAGTTCTTACATACATCAAAATTGCTGGTTTCTCGGAACCTCTGGAAATATAGTTGGTCCATGTTTTAGAAAGTAAACTATTTAATTATATTAGTCAATTCTTTCAGACTTTTTTGGTTAGGTTTCAATATAAATCGTCGAAATTTTTACGCACGTGGTGACAACATTTTTACTATTTTAATCGCGCAGTGTGTTTGAAAATTTACCTTTGCAATAATTTGTGTATTTAAATTTATTTTCATTTGAATGTCATAAATAATTAAAAATAAATAGTTTTTGACAAGTGTATAAAATTGTGTACTCGAAATGTATAAAACATCATCTGATTAAGTATTGTATTTTGACTCGAAAATCTAGTGTCTATTAAAAAATTAAAATACCAAGTCGTGTTTAGTGTAGTGGTTATCGTTCCGGGTTTCGAAGTGCGTATTCGTTAGGTTTAGGTGTTCGCGTCCCCCCCTGCGTCAAATATTTATTTCATAAGTTTAAATTAATTCTAAGGTATATAAATACAAACTTTGAAACCCGGAACGATAACCACTACACTAAACACGACTTGGTATTTTAATTTTTTAATAGACACTAGATTTTCGAGTCAAAATACAATACTTAATCAGATGATGTTTTATACATTTCGAGTACACAATTTTATACACTTGTCAAAAACTATTTATTTTTAATTATTTATGACATTCAAATGAAAATAAATTTAAATACACAAATTATTGCAAAGGTAAATTTTCAAACACACTGCGCGATTAAAATAGTAAAAATGTTGTCACCACGTGCGTAAAGATTTCGACGATTTATATTGAAACCTAACCAAAAAAGTCTGAAAGAATTGACTAATATAATTAAATAGTTTACTTTCTAAAACATGGACCATCTATATTTCCAGAGGTTCCGAGAAACCAGCAATTTTGATGTATGTAAGAACTTCATTTTTTGTACAAAAAATAGACGCGAGTAATGATAAAAATCGTTTTACGAAATCACGATAAATGACGCGAAAGATATAGAGGTAAACACTGCCAGAACAGAAGCAGACGCGTGCGCATTATGGAAATAGGCAAAATTACTAAAATCCTAGTCAATTTGACTAGGATTTGCAGGGTTGTTTTTGCCAGGCTTGAATTTGTTGAATCAACCTAGCGATCCTAACCATAATGATTAGGAATCCTTATTACTTTTACTAGATTAAGATTAACTATAGGGTCATAGTTAATAATACCATCGAGATTTTTTTCGGTGTATACGTCAAGCTGGCAGTACCATACGTTTTTTTAAAAAGTTTAGCAGCTCTAAATTTTTAAATATGGTACTAAATTAGCACTAATTTAGTTCTAAATTCTGGTATAGAAGAAAAATTTTTTTGTGAAAGTGGTACTTGTAGGTTGACCTACCTCTTGTTTAATTGCAAATAAACATTTTTGAAATTATTAAAATATATTATATTGTTTAATTTGTAATTAGAATCTAATTTTGATATATTTCAAGACTTTTCAGTATATGTTTATAGAGCAAATATCCCACAAATATCTACCATGGATATTTTAGGGATATCTTAGATGAAGGAACTTTTGATATCCCAGGGACATCCCAGGGATGTATAAGATATTCTCTGCATATCTGTGGGATATCCATAATTTTTTCGATATGTCCCAGAGATATCTTCTAATGCTTACAGATACTTACCAGAGATAGTTTTAAAGAACTTTTCTCTACTTGTTTTCAGAAAAGTTTCTTAGATAACTTTCTGCAAGCTAACACGGAAAACTAAAAAGCGTAGGACATTTATAGGCCAAGGGAAGCTAACGGGAAGCTAACCATGTTAGCTATAGTAGCTAAAATGGTTAGTTTCCCGTTAGCTTCCCGCAAAATATGGTGCTATGTGGGTAATTACTTTTTAGTTGAAAAACAACAATTAACCTTAGTAGTCACGTGTTACACGTGATTGTTTTTAATAGTATAGGGAATAAATTACCAAGTTGAAGTCCACAACGTTGATCAACGAAAAAAAATTCTTCACTTAGTAAATTAATTAACAATGACGCATAAATATTCACACAAAAATATTTAGAAAAAAAGATTGATGTTTATATTTTGATAATAATTATTTTACAATTAAAAATTAAATTAAAAATAATACTTGAATGCATTAAATAAATTTTTTTCGTTGATAAACTTTGTGGACTTCAACTTCGTAATAAATTTACAAAATTTTGACATTTTTAATTTTAAGTAAAAATTGTTTGTTCTAACGAATATTAATATTATTAATATATAATATTACCCTAATATATTAATTATTAATATTAATATATTATTAATTTATCCACATTTCTACTATATTTTATCATTAAATTGAGAAATTTTGATCATTGATTAAAATAGTAAACATTAATGTCAAGTTGAATGACGATTTCTCTTTGGGATAACATCTACTCAAAAACATTATAATTACCTAATAAAATATTTATTTAAAATTTTATAAGATCATCGTGTTTAGAAATCAAGGTAATTATGCAGAAGAATACCGAAATCAGTTTTTATAAACTGTGTTTTAGAAAAATATAAATGGAAATAAAAAATTGTTTTTAAAATAACTTGTTCTTAAAACTAATTTAATTTTAATTAATTTTTATAATGAGAATATTAATTAAATGATTAATCAATATTGTAATTTGCAGGTTCTAAATAAGATGAAAAATTTGCTCCTATAAATTTAATTAATTAATTAACTATTTAATACTAAGTTACTAAGTATATTATTGTAAGAGTTACTTTAGTCAAAATTGTATCAACTGTACCAAAATTTCCTATATATATATACATACATATTTATAATAACGAAAATATACACTAATTGCCATTCGAACAGTACTGTACAATTAAAGTAAAACGTAATCAAAGTTTACCATTTTTTTACCTGACATACACTGATACACCTGATATACACACTTAAATGTCTATATTATTAATCAAACACAGTCGTCTCCATGGACACCTATTAGTGTAACACGCGGAATTCCAGCGTATTTTAAACTTTCACTAAATAGATTAAATGAAATCTTTGACATGTCACTTGAAATTTGTCACATCAAGTTTTAGATTCAAACATGTCCTAATTAATATTACTCACATTAACCAACTTTTTAAATAATTAAAGTTTAAGTCTTGTGGGTACAAGACTAATCAGAAACTTAATATAGTACCGTACAGGAGTTCATTGTATATAAGGCGGGCCCAGACTGCGCAGTGTTGAGCGAACGATAATCTCATAAAACGACGTTGAATGCAACAGGCGAACTTTGCTAATCTGCGCATGCTTACTATTCTTGTCAACGGTACTCATCAGACTCGCCTTATTACTTCTAAAGAATTTATCAAAATTTCATACTGGAAAATATATCTTCCGTAGTCAGTTACAGGTAAACTTGCGTTTAGTATAGGTCTGTCTTTCTCTCACTCGTGGTCTCTGACCGAAATGTAGATTCCCTTCTATATAAAAACTTGTGCAAAGTTGAAGTTGCATTTTTTGTGTTCATTTCATTAACTTCTTGCTTCTTCATAAAGATTTTCATTTTGAGAATATTATAAATTAAATTATTGACATACATTATTACAAATCAATAGAAAAAAACCACAAAAAAGTAACTATTATATCAAATTTCTAAACTGTTAATAATTTTCATTAGCATGACAGAATATTCGGCACGCTTGAAAATTCCATAATTCATATTTTACAGAGTAGAGTCACTTAACTGAAATTCAATTAACAAGAATACGACGTAAAAGAATTGACAGTTAACTGTAGGATTTGTCACTTGACCGAATTTTCACTTGTTAGTGAGTGATGTGACAGAATTGTCTTTTGATAGAATTAATTGCCACCCAACCAAATTGGCGCGCTAACAGAATTGACATATATTTAAGGACATTTTTTTAACATTGTTTAAAAAAATTATAAAGATTTCTTTGAAATTGCTTTCACATGTATGTCCTCTGCAATAATATACAAAACTATTAGTTCATTAAAAAAAATATAAAAATGACAGTAATATATATTGAACTATAAGTGGTATGAATTGCAATTAAAAATATTGATATTAACTAGTCAGGAATTTTTTGAAAAAAATAAACTAACTCCCCCCTCCTTGAAGCTAGGTCGGATTTTTTTTTTGGACAAGTTTTGTGAAAACGAATGAAATTAAATTCCCTTTACACCAAATAGATAAAGTGAAAATTGACTGAGTTATTCCATTTGTTTATGTCAAAAAAACATACCCTTTTTTAACGTCTATTATTATGCACTTAGATAAAAAAAATCAATTTCCCATTTAAATGGAATGAAAGTTTGACTCCGTTGGAAATTCCGTTGAAAAATTTCATGTTTTTAGTTAACAAATGGAATAAAACATAAACTATTTGTGCGATCGAGTTGACTTTTTTTTTAATTTATTCAGCTTTGCAAGGAGAATATTCCTTATGAGTTGTAAACAAATTCAATAATTATTAACAAAGTTATTAAACAATTAAAAAAGTGCTATTTTTAATGGTTTAAATTCATTTGCAACTAAACTAATTAACCTTTTTCAACGTATGACCAGTCATTTGAAAGGTATTTTCAAGCTCTACAACTTTCAATCACAACTTTTTCCTCTAAAATTTAACCGGAAGCAAGGGTCATCGAAAAACTACGTTTCTCGAACTTTGACGATTGTTTACACTATTTTTTGCAACCGGAAATCGAGAGCAAACCATGGGGCTCTTATATGGGGCCCTCAAACTACAAGAAACTATTGAGACTTTTCAGGTTGCATTTATGTGCACTTTTTGCACTCACCGACTGGCCTACCAGAGCCACACCAGAGATCGGGAAAACTGTCCAGTACCCTATCAGGCCCACATATTAATTTCTGCACAGGTGAATATATAAAATAATTTGTTGAATAATTTTAAACAATGTAATGTATATTTTTATATTGAGTGATCATATTAAATGTTTATATTTGTTATGCTCTCTAAATTTCAATCAGCGAAAAGTCCCCAGGCGGAAATTTCCAACCGGCGCGGATCCTAGCCCGTACTGACGCCGGTGTAACTGTACTGGCTGGGAACCGCCTGCCAACTGAATGTGAACGGGCATTCTACCGAATAGTGACTAGGCCAAGAGCGCGCTGGCAACCGGCTCGGAACTGGCATTCTACCGCCCGCTGACCGGCCGGGAGAAGCCGTTCCGTGTATACCCAGGCGCGAAAGACCAATGCTGACGATAGATTAAAGGTTGATTGAGTCTTGAACGCTCAGTGTGGGTAACTCACAGTAGAAGCAGTCTTTACATCACTGTCAATCAATATTAGTTCAATATTGATTCAACATTGGACCCAATGCTCGTCCCATGCTCGATTCAAAAATCGGTCAATCTTTATGAGTGAAGCTCGAACATCTAATCTTGATTCAAGCTTGAATCAATCTTTACACAATATTCAGTTTATCTTTATTTATTACCGTGTTCACTTAATTAAATAATATTATAATAATTATAATTATAATAATTGTTTCAAATAATAATAATAATTAACATTAAGTTATCAATTGATAAATGAATATTTATATTTATTTAGTATAAATATATTATTAATTGTAACATTCATATTTAAAAAAAGTTAAATGGAAAATTTTTTTTATAAACGTTTTTAAAATTATTATAGATAATTAATAAATAATAATTAAAATGTGCAATAAATATTCCTGGCACTGCATCATATTTAATAATTTTATTAATTATGTTAACTTTTAATATTAATTTAATTAATTATTATAATTATAAATAATTATTATTCAATTAATAAATATTATTATAATTAATAATAATTATAATATTTAACATTATAATTCATTATTATTCCAAATTATATTTATTTAAATAATATATTATTAATATATCTAATAATAAATGTTAATAATTTTGTTACTGAATAATAAAAAATACCAATTATTTATCGATGTTTATTAAATTATCCATTAAATATTTTTAATTGTAAAATGTTTTAAAAGTTGAATTTTGTAATGATTACAATTTTATTATGAGTTATTTAATATTCATTTTTAATAATTAAAATAATTCAGGATTAGTATGTGTAAAACTTTAGTCATAGTTTTCACTTTGCCCTTATAAGTAACAAAGTATACGGCACTGGCATTAATATATTAGATTAGTCCGAGGTCTCATCGAGACTCAGTGGCCGTGCGGTTTAAGTGGTTGCGTCAAGGACTTCCGGAATGCGTCTAGGGCGGGGGGACGTGAGTTCGATCCCACATGCGAGCGGATTTTTTCATTATAAGCGTTACATAAAATAATAAAATTACTATTTAATCTGTATAATTAATAAGTGTTGTGAATAAAAACTTGTGAACTTGTTTGTAAATAATATTAAAAGTCTGTTAAAAATGAAGTTGAAAAATGTACCAATTATCACAAATTGTCTTTTTTTGCTAAAATTATTTTTCAATATTATTATGTTAAATGACATTTATTGTTAGTAATATAATATTTATATGAAAATAATATAATTATTATAATAATAACTTATTGTTATTAAATATGTAAATACATATATATTAATAACAATACTGTTTATTATTAATAATAATAATAATTAATATATTCACGTTATATTGAATGAACGCGTGAGAAGCGTGTAAATTTGGGAACAGTGGAAGCAGTCTTGTTCAGTCCTGCTTTCGGCTTCCGCAGCATTGATTGAAGACTGAACGCCAGTCTTCAACAAAGACTGAGCGTCAGGTTTACATCGATGTTACTATTCCGGACTCAAGCAGCCTTGCTTTCGCTGTCCCACCAAGCTTTGACCAATATACTGACCAACCCTCAATCAAGCTTCGTAAAGCCTGAACTCACTGTCAGCTCGCGCCTGGGACAATCTGTCAAATTTAGAGATAGCACGGTAGAAAACGTCACCTCGAGATGGGACAGTTTTAAGTATTACCAGAAGATAGGACTGTATCACACTGAGGTATCGATTTATTTTTTTTATCAAAAAATGCCTTGTACATTAGACCCGGGATTTAAAAAAGCAGATCCACGGAATTTGCCTAAAATATCGATTTATTATTTTAGTTTTAGGTTATGTTGACTACTCAATTTTACATTATATACAATAATAATAGAAATTTTTATTTACTCTTGCATATCTCAAAATATAAATTAAAACTAGTATAATTTAAAATTCTTGCAATGTAAATATATACATTAAAATGATCTTGACACAGTGGCGGAACTACCATAGGGCAAACCGGGCGAAATCCCGGGGCCTCGCGACTTTGGGGGCCCCGCGATTAAGACGATTTAAATATGAAACTTAGATTATTATTAATTTTTTAAATTATTTTATTTATTTATTATATTTATTATTATTTTTCATTTTATTAAATTATTAAATTATTATTGATATTTAATATGAACATATTTGAAACTAAAAATCTTGTTTAAGGGGGCAGTCTGGGTCTTTTGCACGTATTTTGAAGAATTTTTTTTTTCATAGTGAAATTTATTTAAAAACATTTTAAAATTATTACATATTATTACACATATATTAAACTAAATAAAAAAAAATTTTTTCTATTTTTTTTGTTCTTAATAGCAAAGAAATGTCGACTTGAAAAAAAAAATCTCGAAAATCTGGTTGACATGATATCTTTAGTCAGAACAGACGGAATCAAAAAATTCAAACGGATTAGTAAAATATAGGTAAGTGGTTACAGCCGGAACTAAAATAAAAATTTTTTATTGAAAAATAACAAAATGGCGGACTTTTTACTTTTTTAAACCTTCTTTTGCAACTAAAATTGTTTAAAAAACAGGTTAAAAATTATTTAAAAATTATGATTTTAGTTCCGGCTGTAACCACTTACCTATATTTTAATAAATCCGTTTGAATTTTTTGATTCCGTCTGTTCTGACTGAAGATTATCATGTCAACCAGATTTTCGAGATTTTTTTTTCAAGTCGACATTTCTTCGCTATTAAGAACAAAAAAAATAGAAAATTTTTTTTTTTATTTAGTTTAATATATGTGTAATAATATGTAAAAATTTTAAAATGTTTTTAAATAAATTTCACTATGAAAAAAAAATTCTTCAAAATACGTGCAAAAGACCCAGAATGCCCCCTTAAATAAATTCTAAAGATAAAATTTTTACTTTAATAAATATTGTAATCATTCTATTGTCAAATTGTTATAATAAATTATACTAAAATTTTTACTTATGACTTTGAGTAAATATACTTTAAGCTTGTTATCTAGTCTCAACATTCTTCCTTAAATATTTCTTACGACTAGAAAAACTTAATAAATGTTTTGAAAGAGAATCAGGAGTAATTTTATTATTGCTGTAAGGTACACGGAAAAAAAAAGTACGTGAAATTTTCATTGACTCGATACTTGCGACTTTTGGATACGACACAAAATACTGAAAACAGTCTTGTACTTTTGCATGAGAGTTTCAAAAGCAGTAAATGAAAATTTCTAGTACCTTGCTTGAGAATTTCATTGACTTTCAAAAAAATTGTAAAATAAAAAAAATAATTTCCACTTGTTCACACAGTTTTTCTGAAATTCACTCATTCATTCACATATTTGGATAATTAATCACACAAACAAAGAACAATTATTGTATCACTTTTCGACGTTCGTCAACACTTATGAACTAACCTATAACACGCACATATATTCGCGTATAGCTTAAACATAAACACACACTTAACACTTAAAAGTACGTATCGAATTGTTCTTATATACCACATGGTGAAATTTTTCACAACTTCTGAGATATGCTATTTCACTGAAAACTGAGACTTACATAACATTCTGTTTTGTGAGAAACACAAAATAAAAAATATTTTTTTGAAAGTCAATTCTTGAAGACAAATATATATTAACACTATTTGTTTTTCATAAAATAATAGTATATTCACATCTGAAATTAACACAAATGGAAACAGACGATCAGCTGGCATTTACCTTGGGTAGAAACGCGCAACGCACACTGCGCATGCTCTACAGAATTTTCAAGCGCAGTCAACTAATCTTTCACGTACTTTATAAAACTGAACAAATGACTTTTCGTTAAAATTTAAAAAACACTGTTGCCCATACTAGTACCTACTAGAATAACTCTAGGACTTTTCTATATTTTCTAATAAAAAGTATATGATACAGCCTTGTATTTTGTGTCCTATCCAAAAGTCAAGCACTTTCAAGGAAGGATTCACGTACTTTTTTCCGTGTATATGACATACATAAATTGTCTTTCTATAGATAAATAATTCAGATTAATAGATAGAAAAACTTACTAGCATTATTTATTAAAAAATTTTGCATATTATTTAATTATTTAATTTTTAAATATTTTTTTAACAAAATTTTGAATATTGTAGAATATTCTTACAAAAAATTTCAATAAAACAATTTTATTAAATAAAAATCTTTTATTGAATATATAAATTAAAAGAATAAAACATAAATAAACATAAATTATGTGGGTATAACTAATTTTGTTTCCTCATAAAGGAAGCTTTGTATTAGCAAAATTTTGAATTGGCATTTTTTGACATATTTATAAATTTTTTTTTATTATGCCTAATACTTTAGTACTTTATATATGCACAGGAACTCCCCGTATAAATGTTCTAAATAAATAAAAAAAAATTTCGACGTATTTTGAACTCCGAAGTCCAAAAAACGGATTTTAAAAATTTGTCCCGATGTGTGTGTGTGTGTGTGTGTACTAACATTACATTTGCCTCAATATCTCAGAACGAGAAAGAGCTAAAGGCATCAATTTTTTTTTAAATTGTAGGTCTCCCCGGGGGACATAAAGCGAGAGTATTTTCAGCCCGATTCATGAAGTTTAACTATTTTTTTTTTACATTTTTCATTTTGTAAAAAAACGTTTTTTGGACATAACTTAAAAAAATGTTAGGACACTTATAAATGTTTTTCTTTAGATTTGTAGAGTTTTTTACACGCATCTTTTAAGCCCTAATTGAATATTTTTCGTTCATATTAACCGAAAATATTAAACTTTAAAAAATCAAAAATTTTAGAAAATAAGACTTTTTTGAAAATTTTGTTGAAAAATGTCGAAGTTTAGTTTTTTTCGTATTTAGTTTTGTAGAGTTTTTTCAGGCGCATCTTTTGAGCCCTAATTGAACATTTTTCGTCCATATTAATCGGAGATATTAAACTTTTAAAAATCTAAAATTTTGAAAAATAAGACTTATAAAAAATTTTTTAAATTATGTAAAAGTAACTTCAAAAAATTATTACCAACTTGAAGAGCATTAAAAAACGCTTCAATTGGCCTACTTTTTAACCTGATTCGGGCAGAAATTATTAAATTATTGGTATTTGAAAAATCAAAAATTGTGAAAAATATCATTTTTAAACATTCTTGTTTATTAACATATGTGTAATTATTAAACTATTATTACCATCTTATAGAATATATAAAAACACATTTTTTGGTCCAAGATATAATGATTTTTAACCCTCTATAAAAAGTAATTCATATATTTCAATTATTATTATTTCTATGAGGAAGCAAAGTGTTCATGAAATGAACACCAAAATTAGAAAAATGTACAACTTGGCAGCGGTTTTATTACCTAAATATTGTAATATTATTCGTAAAAATAATTTTTTTAAAAAGATATATGTATGTGCAATTATACTTTAAAATGTTTTTTGACAATTAATACAAGTATTTAATAATAATTAAAAGGATGCTATAATATTATAATTACAATAATAAATTGAATAATATAATTATAATAATTATAGTAAATATAAAAAGTACTGTAATTAGTAATGTTTTTTAATTATTCAATAATGAGACGCATGCTTATTCCCGAAATCTTTTTTGACCAAATAGGTATTTGATATAAAACTACTTAACTTAAAATTCACATAATATGCACATTATTTGACATAAATTTCATTGCACACAAAAATCATTTAACATATATATTATTTGTCATAGAATATTCATTAAACGGAAATATTATGTTACATAAAACTCAGATAACTTAATTCCCATTTGAAATAAAAATTATGTAACATAAATTTCTATTGACATAAAAATCATTTAACATAAATTTCTTTTGACATAAAATTCATTTAACGTAAATTTTATTTGTTATAAAATTCATTTGACATCAATTTCATTTGGCATAAATGTCATTTAACGTAATTCTCGTTTAACATAAATATCATTAGACATAAAATTAGCTTGACATAAATTTCATTTGACGTGAATACCATTTAACATAATTATTATTTAACGTAAAATTAAATTTATATAAATTTCATTTAGCATAAATTCCATTTAACATAATTCTCATTTGGCATAAAATTTACTTGACATAAATTTTATTTGGTATAAATCCCATTTAACATAATTTTCATTTGACATAAAGTTCACTTGATATAAATTTCATTTGACGCATAACTCATTACACATAATTCTCATTTGACATAAAATTCAGTTGTCATAGATTTTATTTTACATAAAGATCATTTGACATGGAAATATAGGCGCGAATTTCAAAATTGGCGAATCACAATGTTGTTGATAATATCTAATTGGTTACTTTTAAAATTCGCCCCGATATTGTTATGTAAAATGCAATTTGTGTAAAATGATTTTTATGTCAAATGAGAATTTTGTTGAATGACTTTTGTGACAAATGAGAATTGTGTTAAATGTCTTTTATGTCAAATGAACTTTATGTCAAATAAAAATTATGTTAAATGGAATTTATACCAAATGAAATTTATGTCAAGTAAATTTTATGCCAAATCCCAAGTAACCTGTATGTTTGCAGCAAACTTACACCACAAGATTTGCAATCTTACACGTAAGCTTACTGCAAGTTTGCTGCAAGTACTAAAATGTCCTACTTGCTGCAAGATTGCACAGCAAGCTTAGGACAAGCCAACACTGCAAGTTTCTTAAAAATTCCCAAATATTTAATTATATAATATCCAGCAAATTATTTAATATTTAGTTTTTATTTAATTTTAATATATTTAATATTTATTTAAAATAATATAATGGCAACAACGTTATAATAAAAATATCATTAATTTCTCCAAAGCACAGAATTGTAGTTGTGTACTATTATCCGTGATCAGTGGATAATAGTAAAAAATTGTAAATGTCGTGGCAGACATTAATTATTGATATTATGATCTAAGATACTATTGTGAAGCACCTGTTTAGGGGACTGATACTTATACTCTCCGCGAGACAAGACGTGCGCGAGAGAGGTATTTCTCGCCATCTATCACGGAGTTAGAGAATTATAAGAGAAACTTCTATTACTTTTCCAATTCCCTGATAGATGGCGAGAAATACCTCTCTCGCGCACGACTTGTCTCGCGGAGAGTATAAGTATCAGTCCCCTAAACAGTTGCTTCACAATAGTATATATCTTAGATCATAATATCAATAATTAATGTCTGCCACGACATTTACAATTTTTTACTATTATCCACTGATCACGGATAATAGTATACAACTACAATTCTGTGGATTGGAGAAATCAATAACATTTTTATTATAACGTTGTTAACATTATATTATTTTAAATAAATATTAAATATATTAAAATTAAATAAAAATTAAATATTAAATAATTTGCTTAATATTATATAATTAAATATTTGGGAATTTTTAAGAAACTTGCAGTGTTGGCTTGTCCTAAGCTTGCTGTGCAATCCCGCAGCAAGTAGGACCTTTTTGTACTTGCAGCAAGCTTACGTGTAAGATTGCAAATCTTGTGGTGTAAGTTTGCTACAAGCTTGCTGCAAACTTACAGGTTACTTGGGATGAGAATTATGTTAAATGGAATTTATGCTAAATGAAATTTATATAAATTTAATTTTACGTTAAATAATAATTATATTAATTGACATTCACGTCAAATGAAATTTATGTCAAGCTAATTTTATGTCTAATGATATTTATGTTAAACGAGAATTACGTTAAATGACATTTATGCCAAATGAAATTGATGTCAAATGAATTTTATAACAAATAAAATTTACGTTAAATGAATTTTATGTCAAAAGAAATTTATGTTAAATGATTTTTATGTCAATAGAAATTTATGTTACATAATTTTTATTTCAAATGGGAATTAAGTTATCTGAGTTTTATGTAACATAATATTTCTGTTTAATGAATATTCTATGACAAATTATATATATGTTAAATGATTTTTGTGTGCAATGAAATTTGTGTCAAATAATGTGCATATTATGTGAATTTTAAGTTAAGTAGTTTTATATCAAATAACTATTTCGTCCAAAAAGATTTCGGGAATAAGCATGCGTCTTTTCAATAATGTCATAATTAATTATTATTAACTATCATTAGGAATGCAGAGTTAAATAAGAGTGAATAATAACTCCCTAAAATTCAAAATATTATGAATTAATTATATTTATAACGTTATTGAAAAATTAAACATTACTAATTTATTACATTACTTTTTATATTTTTATATTTACTATAATTATTTTAATAAATAATAATAATATAATAATAAATAATATATTACAATATTTAGTTAATAAAAATTAATTATATCCACATAATTAATATTTATTTATGGTTTATTCTTTTTTAATTTACTTAATAAATAAAAGATTTTGTTTAAAATAATTAAAAAATTAAGTAATTAAATAATATGCAAACTTTTTTAATAAATAATGCTTGTAAGAATCATCTAACTAGAATTTGATTGGAACCCGACTAGTTTTTCTCGACTAGAGATTCTAGTCAGAATCTAGCGAGAGTCCTACTAGAGATAGGGACAAATGGCGGAATTTCCAAACGGGATGTAATTTAAGCGAAAGTCCATCCAACCTATCATGGCCGAGAGGTATGTGTATCCGTCTGGAGTCCCCAAGGTTTGAACCCTCATAGGCACGAGATTTTTCAACTCAAGTTTCAGGTTTTTCGTGTACAACAATCATTAATAATGTTAATATGAATGAAGAATTCAATTATAAAAAGGTTAAGTTAAAAAATAATAATTTTTAAAACCGGTAGAAGTGAACTAGAACTTCTAGTCGGGGCCCTATCAACTAGAGCCACGACCCACTAGAACCCGACCACCATTTCTACACGGGATATGTTATGAAGACAAAAAAATAATTCTATTTTTTCGGAATTTCTTACCCTGACTTTGACTCCTGGCAAAATTTAGAAAAGTTAATGAAAAAAATTGTTCCTTTGACAGACTATTCCTTGTAACCTAAGCTTTAAATAGAGACCAAGAACAGCAAAAAATATTTACAGGTTCCCGAGATATTACAAAAAGAGTCGGACCGTGCGAAGCAATATATTCAATCATCGATTTCTCTAAGGGTGGAGTCCCATGACAGCGTTTTGCGTTGCGTCATAATGGGAGAGAAAAAGACGCAAATATACACTACCGTCCAAAAGTATCAGGACGATTACATTCGACTCTATGAAAAAACATGCCATCACTTTTTCAATAATATCTCGGAAATAAAAGGAGATACAAGAAAGAATTAAATACGGTTAGAAAGCTGATTGAATTCTGCGTAAAATAAGCCGTCTTTGAAGTCATTTCGTTAATTATTTTTTAAGTTGTAGAGTGAGAAAGAAATAAAAAAAATTATCAAATTTTCTCATTTTCGTCTCTTGACTTCAACTTTTTCAAAAATCTATAAAATTTAAGATAGAATTTTTCTAAAAACACAGACATCTTCGTTAGAATTTCAGCTTTAAAATAAGCCTTCGAAAATTAAAAAAGGTTAATTCGCCTTCGATATATCATTAAAAATGTGAAGCCGTGTTTCGACCGATTAGTGCATTGAAATTCAACTGTGACGACTCGATTCTGGCTTCTCTCTGCAGCGAATGAGAGAAAACAGGGACGAATTTTTTGCTGGAGAATAATAAAAATTATGTTTCACAAGTAATATAAAGAAACTCAAAAGTTCATCGTTTCCCCACTACACATGAATTCGTTCCTGTTTTCTCTGTCATTCGCTGCCGCGCGTATCCACAATCAAGTCATCACAGTTGAATTTCAATGATTTCAATGCACCAATCGGTCGAAACACGGCTTCAAAATTTTCAATGATATATCAAAGACGGATTAACCTTTTTTAATTTTCGAAGGCTTATTTTAAAGCTGAAATTCTAACGAAGATTTCTGCGTTTTTAGAAAAATTTTATCTAAATTTTTCTAGATTTTTAAAAAAGTTGAAGTCAAGAGACAAAAATGAGAAAATTTGATAATTTTTTTTATTTCTTTCTCACTCTACAACTTAAAAAATAATTAACGAAATGACTTCAAAGACGGCTTATTTTACGCAGAATTTAATCGGCTTTCTAACCGTATTTAAGTTTTTTTTGTACCTCCTTTTATTTCCGAGATATTATTGAAAAAGTGATGGCATGTCATGCAGTAGCGTAACAAGAGAGGCCGGGGCCCTGGGGCGAGTAAAGCCTTGGGGCCCACTAGTAGAAATGAAATTTGATTAACAGTGGGAAATACCAAATACACGGAAAAAAAAGTACGTGAATCCTTCCTTGAAAGTGCTTGACTTTTGGATAGGACACAAAATACAAGGCTGTATCATATACTTTTTATTAGAAAATATAGAAAAGTCCTAGAGTTATTCTAGTAGGTACTAGTATGGGCAACAGTGTTTTTTAAATTTTAACGAAAAGTCATTTGTTCAGTTTTATAAAGTACGTGAAAGATTAGTTGACTGCGCTTGAAAATTCTGTAGAGCATGCGCAGTGTGCGTTGCGCGTTTCTACCCAAGGTAAATGCCAGCTGATCGTCTGTTTCCATTTGTGTTAATTTCAGATGTGAATATACTATTATTTTATGAAAAACAAATAGTGTTAATATATATTTGTCTTCAAGAATTGACTTTCAAAAAAATATTTTTTATTTTGTGTTTCTCACAAAACAGAATGTTATGTAAGTCTCAGTTTTCAGTGAAATAGCATATCTCAGAAGTTGTGAAAAATTTCACCATGTGGTATATAAGAACAATTCGATACGTACTTTTAAGTGTTAAGTGTGTGTTTATGTTTAAGCTATACGCGAATATATGTGCGTGTTATAGGTTAGTTCATAAGTGTTGACGAACGTCGAAAAGTGATACAATAATTGTTCTTTGTTTGTGTGATTAATTATCCAAATATGTGAATGAATGAGTGAATTTCAGAAAAACTGTGTGAACAAGTGGAAATTATTTTTTTTATTTTACAATTTTTTTGAAAGTCAATGAAATTCTCAAGCAAGGTACTAGAAATTTTCATTGACTGCTTTTGAAACTCTCATGCAAAAGTACAAGACTGTTTTCAGTATTTTGTGTCGTATCCAAAAGTCGCAAGTATCGAGTCAATGAAAATTTCACGTACTTTTTTTTCCGTGTACCTTACAGCAATAATAAAATTACTCCTGATTCTCTTTCAAAACATTTATTAAGTTTTTCTAGTCGTAAGAAATATTTAAGGAAGAATGTTGAGACTAGATAACAAGCTTAAAGTATATTTACTCAAAGTCATAAGTAAAAATTTTAGTATAATTTATTATAACAATTTGACAATAGAATGATTACAATATTTATTAAAGTAAAAATTTTATCTTTAGAATTTATTTAAGGGGGCATTCTGGGTCTTTTGCACGTATTTTGAAGAATTTTTTTTTCATAGTGAAATTTATTTAAAAACATTTTAAAATTTTTACATATTATTACACATATATTAAACTAAATAAAAAAAAAAATTTTCTATTTTTTTTGTTCTTAATAGCGAAGAAATGTCGACTTGAAAAAAAAATCTCGAAAATCTGGTTGACATGATAATCTTCAGTCAGAACAGACGGAATCAAAAAATTCAAACGGATTTATTAAAATATAGGTAAGTGGTTACAGCCGGAACTAAAATCATAATTTTTAAATAATTTTTAACCTGTTTTTTAAACAATTTTAGTTGCAAAAGAAGGTTTAAAAAAGTAAAAAGTCCGCCATTTTGTTATTTTTCAATAAAAAATTTTTATTTTAGTTCCGGCTGTAACCACTTACCTATATTTTACTAATCCGTTTGAATTTTTTGATTCCGTCTGTTCTGACTAAAGATATCATGTCAACCAGATTTTCGAGATTTTTTTTTCAAGTCGACATTTCTTCGCTATTAAGAACAAAAAAAATAGAAAAAATTTTTTTTTATTTAGTTTAATATATGTGTAATAATATGTAAAAATTTTAAAATGTTTTTAAATAAATTTCACTATGAAAAAAAAAATTCTTCAAAATACGTGCAAAAGACCCAGACTGCCCCCTTAAACAAGATTTTTAGTTTCAAATATGTTCATATTAAATATCAATAATAATTTAATAATTTAATAAAATGAAAAATAATAATAAATATAATAAATAAATAAAATAATTTAAAAAATTAATAATAATCTAAGTTTCATATTTAAATCGTCTTAATCGCGGGGCCCCCAAAGTCGCGAGGCCCCGGGATTTCGCCCGGTTTGCCCTATGGTAGTTCCGCCACTGCTGGCATGTTTTTTCATAGAGTCGAATGTAATCGTCCTGATACTTTTGGACGGTAGTGTACGTTTGCTGCATTCTCTCTTATTACAACGCAACGCAAAACGCTGCCATGGGACTGCGGCCTAATTCGCCGTTTAGTCAATTGCGTGGCTGTGAAAAAAGTGTCGAATATGAATTTTACCAAGTACATTCTTACTGGGATCCACTTATTAAATATCATTATATAATATATTAAATTAAAAAGTGGATCCCAGTAATACTTGGTAAAATTCATTTTCGACAATTTTGTCACAGCCACGAAACTGACTCAACGGCGAATTATAGAAATCGATAATTGAAACTTTTGCTTCGCACGGTCCGACTCTTTTTATAATATCTCGGGGACCCCTTAATATTTTTTGTTGTTCTTGGTCTCTATTTAAAGCTTAAATTACAAGGAATAGTCTGTAAAAGTAACAATTTTTTTCATCAACTTTTCTAAATTTTGCCAGAAATCAAAGTCAGGGTAAGAAATTACCCTAAAAAAATAGAATTATTTTTTGTGTTTATTACATGATATCTCGCTTCCTATTTATGCAATACAAATGAAAATAGTGTAATTTCATTGGAAATTTAATAAGCTTTCCAATGCATTTTAGAAAAATCATTTAGCTTCATTTTTGACGAAGTTATCACTGTTTTTGTGCGTAGGAATAAAAGCTTAGGTATGATTTTTTTCACTTAACCTACACATAGCTTTTTTACATAGCCTAATTCTTAACACTGGCAAGAGAGCATTCAACCGGTTTATCGACAGCCGAGTTCTAATGGTGTGTACCGGACAATAATCGACGGTAAAAAGTGGTATAATGGTGTGCACATAATTATACCTCGACGTCAAACCTCCGGAATACCTCCCGCTTCCCAGGCGCGAAAGACCAATGCTGACGATGGGTTGAAGCTTGATTGAGTCTTGAACGCCCAGCGTGGGTAACCCAGAGTTGAAGCAGTCTTTATATCATTGTCTCTCAATATTGGTTCAGCATGGGACACCAATGTTCGTCCTATGCTCGATTCAAGACTCGGTCAATCTTCGTGAGTGAAGCTTGAACATCCCATCTTTATTCAAGCTTGAATCAATCTTGATAGTTTATTTATTACCGTGTGCACTTAACAATATTAGATATAAATATTTATAAATTATTTAATATTAAAATATTTTTTATGATAATTTTGTATACTATTTAAAAATTATTATTAATTATTATTATTAAGATATCAATTGGTAAATAAATATTAATATTTATTTAGTGTATAATATTTATATTAATTATTAATAATAATAATTATTATTATTATCATTTTCATATTATTATTATATTATTTATTACTATTAATTACACAGGCACACAAAAAAATAAAAAAGTCAAAACCCAGAGGTTACACCCCCCTTTCCCCATGTTTTTGGGGTCGCTGAAACCGAATATGACCATGAAAATTTTTTTTCATCGGCCATTTTCCCGCTACCACCCCCTTACACCTGCTCCCGGGGGTTGGAATTTCAGTTTTAAAAAAAGTGGAGTAGGGTGTCTTTTTCTATGTTTTTTGGGTCGCTAAAACCAAAAAAGACTACCAAAAACAAATTCTTCCTTCCATTAACCCCCTACAACCCCCTTAACACCCGAAAGGTGGGTGGTCGAAATTCGAATTTTCACGAAAAGTCGATTACGATGTCTAAACCTACGTTTTTTGGGTCGCTGAAACCAAAAAAGATTCCCTAAATCAAATCCTTTCCACCCCGATCCCCTACAACCCCCTGTAATAATTTTTTTCAAATAAAACGAACTGATTTTTGGGAGATTAAAAATTAAATATTAACTATCAAAAATTATTGCAGGGGGTTGTAGGATGTTGAGGGTGGAAAGGATTTGATTTTGGTAGTCTTTTTTGGTTTTGGCGACCCAAAAAACGTAGGTTTAGACACCGTAATCGACTTTTCGTGAAAATTCGAATTTCGACCCCCACCTTTCGGGTGTTAAGGGGGTTGTAGGGGATTAAGGGAGGGAAGAATTTGTTTTTGGTAGTCTTTTTTGGTTTTAGCGACCCAAAAAACATAGGAATAGACACCCTACTCCACTTTTTTTTAAACTGAAATTCCAACCCCCGGGAGCAGGTGTAAGGTGGTGGTAGCGGGAAAATGGCCGATGAAAAAAAATTTTCATGGTCTTATTCGGTTTCAGCGACCCCAAAAACATGGGGATAGGGGGGTGTGACCTCTGGGTTTTGACTTTTTTATTTTTTTGTGTGCCTGTGTTATATAAGGTTCATATAAATAAAGTTAAATTATATGTTATTATTTTTTTCTTGCACAGTGTCAAATTATTGTTTTCAAAGTTCAAGAGTGTGAAAATGTTCATTAGGGTGTAATAAATATTTATGCCTAGTAGTTGTACACTTGGATCAACTGTTTAGTAAATATTATCAAAAAACTATTTTTTGTCAAACGCGTGCGACTAAATACAAATAACCTTGAGACTTTAGCATTGCCAACTCAAGAGTTTAACGTATGTGTTGAGTTGGTAATGCTGGAGTTTCAAGGTTATTTGTGTTTAGTCGCGCGCGTTTGACAAAAAATAGTTTTTTGATAATATTTACTAAACAGTCAATCCTAGTGTACAACTACTAGGCATAAATATTTATTACACCCAAATGAACATTTTTTCACTGAAAATTTTTCAGATAAACGAAACTCTTGAACTTTGAAAATAATAATTTGACACTGTACAAGAAAAAAAATAATATATATAATTTAACTTATAAAATTATCATAAAAAATATTTTAATATTAAATATAATTTATAAATATTTATAGATAATATTGTACAGTGCACACGGTAATAAAGAAACTGAATATTGTATCAAGATTGACCGAGTCTTGAATCGAGCATGGGACGAACATTGGTGTCCCATGCTGAACCAATATTGACTGACACTGACGGCACTGGCATTGATACACGGAAAGAAAAAGTCCGTCAACCATTAATGGATTAGTATATTACTTTGAGACGGGACTCTTTTTCCGTTGATGGTTACTTAACTTTACTTAACGATTGAAAACGAGTCATGGATTGATTAGAATGCCAGTATGTGACCAATTGTTTTAGATTTAATGCTGAATTGTTATCAATGGCTGTTTGAATGTTTACGAATCATTAGTGAAAGTTTGTGAAACGTTAGTTGACTCGTATTCTAAATCGGTGCTCTTCACTAGCGCATTGTTGCGCAGTGTACCGATGCGCATTTCTTCCGGTTTCTCTATAGTCCATGTGTTTTTGCTGTCTGCTATACATATCCCTATATACTATTATGTGTAATGTGAATATTTAACTTAACTAATCATTTGCAGTTGAATTGCGTCTAGAAATTGACCTCGATGAAAATATATTTTCTTTTATATTTCTCGCTAATTAAAAAGTAGTTATTAGTGCAAAATCATTTCTCACAAGTTGTGAAAAATTTTGTTATTTGGTATATAAGAACAGTTCGCTTCTAAACATAAAGTGTTATAAGTGTGCGTTTCTACGTGTAGTTATTATAAGTGCGAAAATGTGTTGGTCTAAAGCGTCTAAGAGTGTAAATAAAATATCGGAACTGTGCAACGATAAAAATGTGTTCATTCTGTACCAAATAGTGTCTAAAATTAGGGATAATTCTGAAAGAAGTTGAATTTTTTGAATGCTTTTGATAGTCATAGAAAATTTAATAGACAGTTTTCTAAATTTTAGTGAACGAGTTTTATATATTGATGACAGTTTTCTAAATTTTAGCAAGCAACTCGTCACTGATTGTGACTCAAAGTATGTTATCCTTTCAATGATTTTGTGTCCCGTCTCAAAGTAATATACTAGTCTATTAATGATTGACGGACTTTTTCTTTCCGTGTATAGTAAATTAGGCGAGAAGCCTTCCAGCCTTCTGTGGCCGAGCGGTTTAAATGCGTGCGTTAGATACTTCCGGTATGCGTTAGGGGCGGGGGGCGTGAGTTCGATCCCACATGCGAGCGAATATTTTTCATTCTTTGTTTTAAGCGTCATATAAAATAATAAAATTGTGTGTTGTGTTGTGAATAAAAAATGTGAACATGGTTTGTAAATAATGTTAAAAGTCTGTTAAAAAATCAAGAAAAAACTGTATCGATTAACAGAAAAATTGTATTTTTTTACTAAAATTATTTTTTTAGTATTGCTATTTCAAATGACATTTATTGTTAGTAATATATGAAGCTGAAGCTGGCACCCAGTTATCAGCACCCACTTATTTTTTGAAAATTTTATGTTGGCAATGAAACAAAAGAAGACCATTGCTAAATAAATCAAATGGCTCTAACGGAATGAGTATTATTCAAAGGTTATTCATTAAAACAAATGAATACAAATCAAGAAAATAAAAAAAAAATAAAATCTAAAAAAATTTAATATTCTTTATCAAGAAAATAATAAAAATAATAAAATATTTAGTGTAATAATTAAATAATAATAAAAAACTATTAATAATATTAATTATTAATAAGTATTTACAACAAAATTATTATTTTATTTATATTTAATTACAATTTCATTGAAATAAATAAAAAAAATAATAATAAATTAGTATTTATTAATAATCCATTTAATATTATAATATTTGTATATAATAATTATTATTATTATTTTAAATTAATAAAAAAAAATATTTATTATTAATAAAAATAATAGAATTTAATGTTGCTTAATGATTGCTTAAAATTATATTATTTACCAAATAAATAAAAAAAATTATTTTTTATTAATTTATTATTATAAATAAAAGATAACGGCACTCACGCACGCTCGATCTGACCCAATAGTCGATCAAATTAGCAGCCATAAATAATTAATTGTTTAAATAAATAATAAAAAAAATTACAATTGTTAAACGTATATTTACAATGTGATATAATTTTTTATACAAATTTATTTAAACTTTAAATTATTATCCACGGCTAGACTATATAGGTGCCGTTGAATTTTTTTGTATTTTTTCAAATAAAAGAAATCAAAGTAGTTTGTTTTTTACTTTAAAAAATTCCTCGTAAAATAGAATTTAAGGAGTGATTACCAATCACATAAAAAATTACAAGAATTAAATAAATAGAAACTAACATTTTTGATGTCATTTTCAGATAAAGACACATCCATAGTCATATGTCCAGTATCCAGATTCATGCATCCTTGTCATAAATACATCCAAAGAACATTCCTGACTTCTCCAATCATATGTTACGGTAAATTTCCTATCTAAATTAAAATTTATCCTGTTCAACAATTCAAATCAATAGAAAAAATAACACCTATTCACTTTTTCAGCTAAAAAAATCCTCGTCAAAGATCCTGGGCACATATTTCTGGCAGATCCAATCTTATCCTTCAACATCCAAAATTCAATCCAGAAAGAACTCCAACAAAAACTATCCACAAAACATCTATCTAAAGAAAAGAAGAATTTAAAAATTTTTTAAACTAATTAATAATATTTTAAGAATAAAAATTCATTAAAAATTACAAAGAATTACCATACAGCGGTCAATACGGAATTTATAACAATCAGCAAATTCATTATGTTAATTTATTATGTTCTATAAAAAAAATTACAATAATTTAAATTTGAATAAAGGAAAAAAATAGAAAACATGTTTCAATTCTTAATTTTAAGCAAAAATTCATTTCGGTAAAATTCACAGTCCACGTATCGTTGTCTGTGTAAGATTTTTTACTTTCCATTAATTCAAGAAAAGTTTTATATATTATTTTTAGAAGGGAAAAAGTTCAAGTAACGTTGTCTGCGGCGAGGTTTTACTTTCTGATAATCAAAGCAAAATTTTTCAAAAGGTATCGATCCTTCAAATTAGTCTAGAAGGAAATTATGAATTATTTTTAAATTGTAAAATAATTAAAAAAAAAAAAAAAAATTACGAATACAGCATATTTATTATCCAGTAATTTAAAAAGAGCTCTCGACAAAAATTTAATACTTAAAAATAATCAAGGAAAGAAATAGAAATTTTTTTAAAATTAAAATCGAGATTTTTTAGAAATAATCATTTTTTAAGGCCCTTTTTTTTGTCCCGCGGAGTACTGTGGTTTTTCTAATTTGTAAAAATCTGTCAAAAGTATTCAAGGAAGAATCGATAGTTAAGAATAGTCGAGGAAGAAAATGTTCATTTTTTTTAAATTAAAAGTTTCTTTTTTTCAAAAAATTTCTTACTTTAAGGCCCAATGATCTTGTCCCGCGGTCTAATAAATTTTTTTAGGTTTATACTAATCTGGAAAAAGTATTGCAACAAGAATCGATAGTTAAAAATAGTCAAGGAAGATAATGTGAATTTTTAGAAATTAAAAATTTGGATCTTTTTAGAAAAAATCATTTTTTAAGGCCCAATGATCTTGTCCCGCGGTCTAATAAATTTTTTTAGGTTTATACTAATCTGGAAAAAGTATTGCAACAAGAATCGATAGTTAAAAATAGTCAAGGAAGATAATGTGAATTTTTAGAAATTAAAAATTTGGTTTTTCTTAGCAAAAATCATTTTTTAAGGCTCTATTATCTTGTCCCGCGGTCTAATAAATTTTTTTAGGTTTATACTAATCTGGAAAAAGTATTGCAACAAAAATCGATAGTTAAAAATAGTCAAGGAAGAAAATGTGAATTTTTAGAAATTAAAAATTTGGATCTTTTTAGAAAAAATCATTTTTTCAGGCCCAATGATCTTGTCCCGCGGTCTAATAAATTTTTTTAGGTTTATACTAATCTGGAAAAAGTATTGCAACAAGAATCGATAGTTAAAAATAGTCAAGGAAGATATTGTGAATTTTTAGAAATTAAAAATTTGGTTTTTCTTAGCAAAAATCATTTTTTAAGGCTCTATTATCTTGTCCCGCGGTCTAATAAATTTTTTTAGGTTTATACTAATCTGTAAAAAGTTATGCAACAAAAATCGATAGTTAAAAATAGTCAAGGAAGATAATGTGAATTTTTAGAAATTAAAAATTTGGTTTTTCTTATCAAAAATCATTTTTTAAGGCTCTATTATCTTGTCCCGCGGTCTAATAAATTTTTTTAGGTTTATACTAATCTGGAAAAAGTATTGCAACAAGAATCGATAGTTAAAAATAGTCAAGGAAGATAATGTGAATTTTTAGAAATTAAAAATTTGGTTTTTCTTAGCAAAAATCATTTTTTAAGGCTCTATTATCTTGTCCCGCGGTCTAATAAATTTTTTTAGGTTTATACTGATCTGACAAAAGTAGTGCATCAAAAATCGATAGTTAAAAATAGTCAAGGAAGAAAATGTGAATTTTTAGAAATTAAAAATTTGGATCCTTTTAGAAAAAATCATTTTTTAAGGCCCAATGATCTTGTCCCGCGGTCTAATAAATTTTTTTAGGTTTATACTAATCTGGAAAAACTATTGCAACAAGTATCGATAGTTGAAAATAGTCAAGGAAGAAAATGTGAATTTTTAGAAATTAAAAATTTGGATCTTTTTAGAAAAAATCATTTTTTAAGGCCCAATGATCTTTTCCCGCGGTCTAATAAATTTTTTTAGGTTTATACTAATCTGGAAAAAGTATTGCAACAAGAATCGATAGTTAAAAATAGTCAAGGAAGATAATGTGAATTTTTAGAAATTAAGAATTTGGATCTTTTTAGAAAAAATCATTTTTTAAGGCCCAACGATCTTGTCCCGCGGTCTAATAAATTTTTTAGGTTTATACTGATCTGACAAAAGTATTGCAACAAGAATCGATAGTTAAAAATAGTCAAGGAAGATAATGTGAATTTCTAGAAATTAAAAACTTGGTTTTTCTTAGCAAAAATCATTTTTTAAGGCTCTATTATCTTGTCCCGCGGTCTAATAAATTTTTTTAGGTTTATACTAATCTGGAAAAAGTATTGCAACAAAAATCGATAGTTAAAAATAGTCAAGGAAGAAAATGTAAATTTTTAGAAATTAAAAATTTGGATCTTTTTAGAAAAAATCATTTTTTAAGGCCCAATGATCTTGTCCCGCGGTCTAATAAATTTTTTTAGGTTTATACTAATCTGGAAAAAGGATTGCAACAAGAATCGATAGTTAAAAATAGTCAAGGAAGATAATGTGAATTTTTAGAAATTAAAAATTTGGTTTTTCTTAGCAAAAATCATTTTTTAAGGCTCTATTATCTTGTCCCGCGGTCTAATAAATTTTTTTAGGTTTATACTAATCTGTAAAAAGTTATGCAACAAAAATCTATAGTTAAAAATAGTCAAGGAAGATAATGTGAATTTTTAGAAATTAAAAATTTGGTTTTTCTTATCAAAAATCATTTTTTAAGGCTCTATTATCTTGTCCCGCGGTCTAATAAATTTTTTTAGGTTTATACTAATCTGGAAAAAGTATTGCAACAAGAATCGATAGTTAAAAATAGTCAAGGAAGATAATGTGAATTTTTAGAAATTAAAAATTTGGTTTTTCTTAGCAAAAATCATTTTTTAAGGCTCTATTATCTTGTCCCGCGGTCTAATAAATTTTTTTAGGTTTATACTGATCTGACAAAAGTAGTGCATCAAAAATCGATAGTTAAAAATAGTCAAGGAAGAAAATGTGAATTTTTAGAAATTAAAAATTTGGATCCTTTTAGAAAAAATCATTTTTTAAGGCCCAATGATCTTGTCCCGCGGTCTAATAAATTTTTTTAGGTTTATACTAATCTGGAAAAACTATTGCAACAAGTATCGATAGTTGAAAATAGTCAAGGAAGAAAATGTGAATTTTTAGAAATTAAAAATTTGGATCTTTTTAGAAAAAATCATTTTTTAAGGCCCAATGATCTTTTCCCGCGGTCTAATAAATTTTTTTAGGTTTATACTAATCTGGAAAAAGTATTGCAACAAGAATCGATAGTTAAAAATAGTCAAGGAAGATAATGTGAATTTTTAGAAATTAAGAATTTGGATCTTTTTAGAAAAAATCATTTTTTAAGGCCCAACGATCTTGTCCCGCGGTCTAATAAATTTTTTAGGTTTATACTGATCTGACAAAAGTATTGCAACAAGAATCGATAGTTAAAAATAGTCAAGGAAGATAATGTGAATTTCTAGAAATTAAAAACTTGGTTTTTCTTAGCAAAAATCATTTTTTAAGGCTCTATTATCTTGTCCCGCGGTCTAATAAATTTTTTTAGGTTTATACTAATCTAGACAAAGTATTGCAACAAAAATCGATAGTTAAAAATAGTCAAGGAAGAAAATATGAATTTTTAGAAATTAAAAATTTGGATCTTTTTAGAAAAAATCATTTTTTAAGGCCCAACGATCTTGTCCCGCGGTCTAATAAATTTTTTTAGGTTTATACTGATCTGACAAAAGTAGTGCATCAAAAATCGATAGTTAAAAATAGTCAAGGAAGAAAATATGAATTTATAGAAAATAAAAATTTGGATCTTTTTAGAAAAAATCATTTTTTAAGGCCCAATGATTAATTTCTAAAAATTCACATTGTCTTCCTTGACTATTTTTAACTATCGATTTTTGTTGCAATACTTTTTCCAGATGAGTATAAACCTAAAAAAATTTATTAGACCGCGGGACAAGATAATAGAGCCTTAAAAAATGATTTTTGCTAAGAAAAACCAAATTTTTAATTTCTAAAAATTCACATTATCTTCCTTGACTATTTTTAACTATCGATTCTTGTTGCAATACTTTTTCCAGATTAGTATAAACCTAAAAAAATTTATTAGACCGCGGGACAAGATAATAGAGCCTTAAAAAATGATTTTTGCTAAGAAAAACCAAATTTTTAATTTCTAAAAATTCACATTATCTTCCTTGACTATTTTTAACTATCGATTCTTGTTGCAATCCTTTTTCCAGATTAGTATAAACCTAAAAAAATTTATTAGACCGCGGGACAAGATCATTGGGCCTTAAAAAATGATTTTTTCTAAAAAGATCCAAATTTTTAATTTCTAAAAATTTACATTTTCTTCCTTGACTATTTTTAACTATCGATTTTTGTTGCAATACTTTTTCCAGATTAGTATAAACCTAAAAAAATTTATTAGACCGCGGGACAAGATAATAGAGCCTTAAAAAATGATTTTTGCTAAGAAAAACCAAGTTTTTAATTTCTAGAAATTCACATTATCTTCCTTGACTATTTTCAACTATCGATACTTGTTGCAATAGTTTTTCCAGATTAGTATAAACCTAAAAAAATTTATTAGACCGCGGGACAAGATCATTGGGCCTTAAAAAATGATTTTTTCTAAAAGGATCCAAATTTTTAATTTCTAAAAATTCACATTTTCTTCCTTGACTATTTTTAACTATCGATTTTTGATGCACTACTTTTGTCAGATCAGTATAAACCTAAAAAAATTTATTAGACCGCGGGACAAGATAATAGAGCCTTAAAAAATGATTTTTGCTAAGAAAAACCAAATTTTTAATTTCTAAAAATTCACATTATCTTCCTTGACTATTTTTAACTATCGATTCTTGTTGCAATACTTTTTCCAGATTAGTATAAACCTAAAAAAATTTATTAGACCGCGGGACAAGATAATAGAGCCTTAAAAAATGATTTTTGATAAGAAAAACCAAATTTTTAATTTCTAAAAATTCACATTATCTTCCTTGACTATTTTTAACTATCGATTTTTGTTGCATAACTTTTTACAGATTAGTATAAACCTAAAAAAATTTATTAGACCGCGGGACAAGATAATAGAGCCTTAAAAAATGATTTTTGCTAAGAAAAACCAAATTTTTAATTTCTAAAAATTCACAATATCTTCCTTGACTATTTTTAACTATCGATTCTTGTTGCAATACTTTTTCCAGATTAGTATAAACCTAAAAAAATTTATTAGACCGCGGGACAAGATCATTGGGCCTGAAAAAATGATTTTTTCTAAAAAGATCCAAATTTTTAATTTCTAAAAATTTACATTTTCTTCCTTGACTATTTTTAACTATCGATTTTTGTTGCAATACTTTTTCCAGATTAGTATAAACCTAAAAAAATTTATTAGACCGCGGGACAAGATAATAGAGCCTTAAAAAATGATTTTTGCTAAGAAAAACCAAATTTTTAATTTCTAAAAATTCACATTATCTTCCTTGACTATTTTTAACTATCGATTCTTGTTGCAATACTTTTTCCAGATTAGTATAAACCTAAAAAAATTTATTAGACCGCGGGACAAGATCATTGGGCCTTAAAAAATGATTTTTTCTAAAAAGATCCAAATTTTTAATTTCTAAAAATTCACATTATCTTCCTTGACTATTTTTAACTATCGATTCTTGTTGCAATACTTTTTCCAGATTAGTATAAACCTAAAAAAATTTATTAGACCGCGGGACAAGATCATTGGGCCTGAAAAAATGATTTTTTCTAAAAAGATCCAAATTTTTAATTTCTAAAAATTTACATTTTCTTCCTTGACTATTTTTAACTATCGATTTTTGTTGCAATACTTTTTCCAGATTAGTATAAACCTAAAAAAATTTATTAGACCGCGGGACAAGATAATAGAGCCTTAAAAAATGATTTTTGCTAAGAAAAACCAAATTTTTAATTTCTAAAAATTCACATTATCTTCCTTGACTATTTTTAACTATCGATTCTTGTTGCAATACTTTTTCCAGATTAGTATAAACCTAAAAAAATTTATTAGACCGCGGGACAAGATCATTGGGCCTTAAAAAATGATTTTTTCTAAAAAGATCCAAATTTTTAATTTCTAAAAATTCACATTATCTTCCTTGACTATTTTTAACTATCGATTCTTGTTGCAATACTTTTTCCAGATTAGTATAAACCTAAAAAAATTTATTAGACCGCGGGACAAGATCATTGGGCCTTAAAGTAAGAAATTTTTTGAAAAAAAGAAACTTTTAATTTAAAAAAAATGAACATTTTCTTCCTCGACTATTCTTAACTATCGATTCTTCCTTGAATACTTTTGACAGATTTTTACAAATTAGAAAAACCACAGTACTCCGCGGGACAAAAAAAAGGGCCTTAAAAAATGATTATTTCTAAAAAATCTCGATTTTAATTTTAAAAAAATTTCTATTTCTTTCCTTGATTATTTTTAAGTATTAAATTTTTGTCGAGAGCTCTTTTTAAATTACTGGATAATAAATATGCTGTATTCGTAATTTTTTTTTTTTTTTTAATTATTTTACAATTTAAAAATAATTCATAATTTCCTTCTAGACTAATTTGAAGGATCGATACCTTTTGAAAAATTTTGCTTTGATTATCAGAAAGTAAAACCTCGCCGCAGACAACGTTACTTGAACTTTTTCCCTTCTAAAAATAATATATAAAACTTTTCTTGAATTAATGGAAAGTAAAAAATCTTACACAGACAACGATACGTGGACTGTGAATTTTACCGAAATGAATTTTTGCTTAAAATTAAGAATTGAAACATGTTTTCTATTTTTTTCCTTTATTCAAATTTAAATTATTGTAATTTTTTTTATAGAACATAATAAATTAACATAATGAATTTGCTGATTGTTATAAATTCCGTATTGACCGCTGTATGGTAATTCTTTGTAATTTTTAATGAATTTTTATTCTTAAAATATTATTAATTAGTTTAAAAAATTTTTAAATTCTTCTTTTCTTTAGATAGATGTTTTGTGGATAGTTTTTGTTGGAGTTCTTTCTGGATTGAATTTTGGATGTTGAAGGATAAGATTGGATCTGCCAGAAATATGTGCCCAGGATCTTTGACGAGGATTTTTTTAGCTGAAAAAGTGAATAGGTGTTATTTTTTCTATTGATTTGAATTGTTGAACAGGATAAATTTTAATTTAGATAGGAAATTTACCGTAACATATGATTGGAGAAGTCAGGAATGTTCTTTGGATGTATTTATGACAAGGATGCATGAATCTGGATACTGGACATATGACTATGGATGTGTCTTTATCTGAAAATGACATCAAAAATGTTAGTTTCTATTTATTTAATTCTTGTAATTTTTTATGTGATTGGTAATCACTCCTTAAATTCTATTTTACGAGGAATTTTTTAAAGTAAAAAACAAACTACTTTGATTTCTTTTATTTGAAAAAATACAAAAAAATTCAACGGCACCTATATAGTCTAGCCGTGGATAATAATTTAAAGTTTAAATAAATTTGTATAAAAAATTATATCACATTGTAAATATACGTTTAACAATTGTAATTTTTTTTATTATTTATTTAAACAATTAATTATTTATGGCTGCTAATTTGATCGACTATTGGGTCAGATCGAGCGTGCGTGAGTGCCGTTATCTTTTATTTATAATAATAAATTAATAAAAAATAATTTTTTTTATTTATTTGGTAAATAATATAATTTTAAGCAATCATTAAGCAACATTAAATTCTATTATTTTTATTAATAATAAATATTTTTTTTTATTAATTTAAAATAATAATAATAATTATTATATACAAATATTATAATATTAAATGGATTATTAATAAATACTAATTTATTATTATTTTTTTTATTTATTTCAATGAAATTGTAATTAAATATAAATAAAATAATAATTTTGTTGTAAATACTTATTAATAATTAATATTATTAATAGTTTTTTATTATTATTTAATTATTACACTAAATATTTTATTATTTTTATTATTTTCTTGATAAAGAATATTAAATTTTTTTAGATTTTATTTTTTTTTTATTTTCTTGATTTGTATTCATTTGTTTTAATGAATAACCTTTGAATAATACTCATTCCGTTAGAGCCATTTGATTTATTTAGCAATGGTCTTCTTTTGTTTCATTGCCAACATAAAATTTTCAAAAAATAAGTGGGTGCTGATAACTGGGTGCCAGCTTCAGCTTCATTAGTAATATATTCTTATTTATTTGAAAATAATATAATTATTACAAATAATAACTTATTGTCATTAAATGTATATAAACACACATACATGAATTAAAATAATAACAATAATATTTATTATTATTAATAATTCATATATTCAAATTATATTGAATAAACGTGAGAAACGAGTAAATTTGGGAACAGTGGAAGCAGTCTTGTTTCAGTCCTGCATTAGGCGTCCGCAGCATTGATTGATCATTGGTGTCCAATGCTGAATCAAGGCTCGCGCTGCAGTCTGGAATCGGTGTTACATTAAAGCTTCGATCATTCCTGCTCTCGCTGATTCACTCATGCTCAATCAATGTTGACCAATGCTCGGCCAATCTTTATAAAGCCTGAACTCGGCGTCACTTCGCGCCTGGGATTGGTATATTACGAAAGTCGTGAGCAAACACCGGGCTATAGCGAGAGTCGAAGCGCGGTCATCAAGTTCTAACTCTGCACTTAGGTGTGCTTAACCTCGACGATCCCAAGCCACGGTGTCTCACTACCGTGATATACCCAGTAAAAAAGCAGGATTGGAAGAGAGCGAATAGTATTGGCGGTGAGTTTCTGCCAATAACGAACAGGAAATATAAAATTTTGTTAAAATGTAAATAAATGAAATGTGACAAACTGTTGGTCTATTACCATATGATTTAGGGTATTTTCTAGATTAGCGCTGTGACTTATACTCACAGCGCCCCTAGCGCGAACGTCGAAAGCTCCCTAAATCATATGGTAATAGATCAACAGTACACACTCAAGTCGAGTCAATGAACGTGAAATCGAAAGATTCAAAAGGACAGTATTGACGGTGAAAAAGCAGGATTGGCAGAATGCCCCCAATACGGTTTTCACGCGAAAACGTATTGGCAGAAACTCACCGCCAATACTATTCGCTCTCTTCCAATCCTGCTTTTTTACTGGGTACCATAACATAAAATTTTGTTTAACAATAAATTAACAAATGTGTAAATCAGAGATTATCCAAAAATGTAGGGCTATAAGACAATACAGGATAGTACAGGATCCTTGACTTGCCCTGTACGGGATCCAGTACAGGATATTGGGACAAGGTTCCTGCGTAGAAACCTGCATAAGAACCCGTGTGGGAACCTTTATTGTTGGAGTCCCTCCCCAGTTCCTGTGTGGGAACCTTAACATCAGATTTTTCACAAAAATTTTCCCTCGTAGGGTAATCTTTTATTGACATCCTTGAAGGAACCAATGTTGGATCCCATGTAGGAACCATTCTATTTTATTTATTATATTTTTTATCCTTCTTTGGATCCTACATAGGTTCCTTCACATGATGGCAATAAAAGCAGGATCCTGTACGGGTTCCCGTACAGGACAAGTCAAGGATCCTGAACGAGAATTTTAATTTTAATTCGGCTGCACGGAAAAACCTTTAAGCAGTCTGCTCACCCGAAACTTATGCGTCAGCGCCACCACTAAACTTGTTCATCTGCACTCCCAAACTGGGTGACCAACGTACCCAGTTGTAATTTTCTAAACTTTTTAGGAAGTTTGTCTATCGAAAACGGTAATGCTACGCACCCAGTGGCGGGCGATCAGATTTTGCATGCAGTGAGAAGCGAAATTTTGTGACAGTGGGAAGACAGACTTCTCAAAGGTTTTTCCGTGTGTATAACTAGAGTTAAGCTTAAGAGAGGTGCAAAAATGAATAAATATAAAAAAAATTAATCTAAATTTCATTTGCAAAATACATTGTAAAACCTTATGAACTTTTCATATGTTTAAACAATTAAAATAAAAACAAAAAGAATAAGGGAGAGTGGGGCAAGACGGGGTACCGGCCCTATTTAACAAACGAGTTAACCAATGGCGATTATATTTTACATAATACTGCATCGAGACGATAGTTTCTTGTTTACAAAACCTAAAAGCCATGAGAACTGATTTTTTAAAATAAGGCCTCTATAAGTGGAACATTTTCTTAAATTTACCTCTATAAGTGGAACGATCCCTCTATAATTGGAACTTTTTATTCATTTACTTCTGTGAGTGGAACGTGTCCTCTATAAGTGGAACTTTTTATTCATGTACCTTCATAAGTGGAATCTAAAACTTTTGATTAAACCACGATTCATCTGTTATTTTACTCGACACGTGTACTTGTTGTTTACTATCTGTGTATTTGCAAAAAAGTTTTCTAGTGACTTAGTTCTTTATTTTATTTAAATTCTCAAAGTTACACAAAAAATTGAAGAAATTTGAAATAATTTTTTTGTACTACAAACCATTCTAGAAATTATATAAAACATGATATGGTGTATGTTTTTCAAGAGAATTTAATAAAAAATATGTTTGAATTTTAAAAATAATTTTTCTGTTAGAAATTATTCAAATTTTTGTAAAACATTGAAAATGACGATTTTATAAAAATATCTAAATAAAATATTAGCCAAATAAATTCTGAAAGATCTTGTTCTTTTCAAAATTTTATCATCTTGCAAAAGAAAAAAAGAACAAAATTTTAGTTTTTTTAAATTTTATGTTTTAAAATGTTTTTCAATCGCCCGAAAATGGTTGGTCTCTCAATTTTGACCGGTAGTGTAATTACGAAAAGAATAATAAATTATGACAAAAAAATTTTTCCTATGAAGTAAAATATTAATCTGACTATTATTTGTAAAAGAGCTGCCATCCAATATTCGAATCTCAGTCATAAATTTTAATAAGAACATATTATAATTCCATTTTTTGAAATAGATAAACTAGAGTTTAGCTATGTAAATGCTGACACAGTCTCCTCCTCAGCACCCTTAACCCTTTAAAGCCCAAAACCAGAAAATTATTTGAACAATCCCTATATTAAAGAACCAGTAGAACCGGGTAGAATCAGGAGCCTACTTGCTTTAAGTTGGTTATTGTCACGTAAGTTCCAATTTCAAACCAGTAGATATGTATTTTCAGCTGGTTTGAATTCGGAATGTCAAGTTCAAAATGAACTGGTTTCAGTTTGAACATTACAGTCAACCGGAAATTCCAAGTAGGTTACATTGTACAATATGAACTTGTTTCAACTTGGATATCGATTCATAATTGGAAATCCAAGGTGGTTACAATTGAACAGATAGTTTTGAAAAAAAATATTTGTGGAAAAAATAATAAAAGATTCTTATGACCATTAATAAATTAAAATATTTTTCGACCTGTCTATATAAACTGCAACTTTGAAAAACGTAAGTTTATGTAAAATATTATACTTTTTGTAAGTACCTATAAAAATACAAGCAGAACTTAAGATATTTATATAGATTTGCAATATATGCTATTATGTTAAAAATATTAATTAATCAAATATTTAATAAGTTTCTGCTCAAATGTCATTTGACCGCGTTGTAATTTTTTGCAAAAAATAACATTGAGCGAAATAAAAAACAGAACATTCATTACAATTAAAATGACTCAACTGTGTTAAAAAAATTCCATTGATTGTGAACTACAGATTTTCATAAAATTACAAAATTCACAAAATTACAAATAGCAATAGTAACAAATTCATAAAAATATCAATTCGAGAAATGCAAATTCGCAAAAATAAAATTTGCAAAACAACAATTAGCAGAAATAATGATTCACAATAAAGCAGTTTCGCAAAAAATAACAATTAGCAAAAGTATCTACCAATTTGTAAAACTGTCAATTGCGAAGAATGCAAGTTTGCAAAAATAAAATTTGCAAAATAACAGTTAAATAAAATAAATATTTGTAAAAATGTAAATTTGTAATAATAATTCTTTGCAAAAATAACAATTTATAAAATAACAATTGGCGAAAATGACAATTTTATGAATTGCAATTAGCGATTAATCAAACTCTTTAAATTTGAACTTGAAATTCCAAATAGAATGCATCCCCGATTCAAATTAAACCAAGATGACATTAATCCTTCACTGTGCTATATAAATTTGGAGTTGGAAATTCCAAACTCAACCCTGCTAAAAATAAAATCAGGAATAAAGAGAAAACGTCAAAAATTTTGATGTTTTGTGACTACTTTGACGTTTCCTGAAGCTTTTGGTTAATTCTGACTAAAGGATTTTTTATGCTCCTGTTGAATCCTGATGTTTATGGATTGCGATTATTGAGCATTGAAATCTTTTTTTTTATTTACAGCCCCTCACCGAAATATAGCCGGTAAATGTAAAGTACCGTTAAAACTTGAAATTTGTGCGTAGCCCTTTTTTCTCAATAGAATCGCGGGTCTATTGTTACGAGTTTCGGGTTTCTAACCTAATTTTTATTGCTCAAAAGTTTTGCATTTTTTAAATTTCAAGTAAAATGAATATAAATTCAAAATCTAGAAATCTCCACAATTACAAATATCTAAAATTTATTATAAAAAACATTTTTTTAAGAAAACTGTAACGTATCTCGAAAACCGTAATTGATAAATAAAAAAAGATATCATTTTTGAATTTAAGTTCTAAAGGATATATTGCATACATAATAAGAGCATATTGTTGGATGAATTCTAAGTCGATGAAAAACAAGTATAATGTTTAAATAAATATGAATATAAACAAATAAAAAGATTTCCCTTCAATTTTATGACGGTCAGTTGACCTTTTTCCAGGTAAAAAAGGGTGTCGACTTTGTATAAAAAACCTGACTACTTTTGAAGCTTTCTGATTAAATATGACTCAAGCCTGAAGTTCTCTGGCTGCAATCGTAACAAATGCAGCCTAAAATCATCAGAGATTCTGACTAAATTTCTGTCGTTTTGTGATTTTATTTTTAGTAGGGAAGCTTGTTGATTTTTAATTTGACAGGACAAGTGAAATGTAGTATTCGAGAATCCAAATTGAACCAAGTAGATACTTGAACTTAATTTTTATATTTGGAAATGCAAGCTGATACTTGTAGTACGTGCGAACTTGGAAATACAAGTAGAAATGATAAGATTGGAAATCCATGTTAAAACAAGTCGAAACAAAAATTGAAGAGGACAATCCAAGATAGAACCATTTCAATTTTATCTTGGATATCCGTTTCAGTTACATAAATAGGATTTCCAAGTTAAAACCAGTAGAATTGCTACACGGAAAAGTTTTTCAATTTGGAAAGCAAGTTGACACCAGTAGATCCATGTTCAATTTCTACTAGTCTCAACTGGTTCTTTAATATAGGGATTCCAACGTATCTTTTTATGAATAAAACGGATCATATTTTGCACCAGAGGTATGTTTCTTATACACCGGCAAATATGTTGGGTAAGCGATGTAGTACTTTCTGTGCAGCGGCCCACTTCACATGGGTTAGCTGATTCTGTGCAGCGCGTGCACTGTTAATGGGCATCTGTCTCGAAATTAGATACCAGCTAGACACATTAGGGGAGGCCGAGGAGAAAAGTAACAGAGGAGGAAAGTAACAACGCTTATAGCTTTTAAACAAATTAGCCGATATACAAAGTTAAAATTTTTTTTTAATCAGTAGTGCCCCCTACAACTTCTCCATAGTGTGCAAGAGAATTTCCGGTTAGGTTAGGTTCGCTAGTGATATGACGTTACAAAAATTCGTCAAAAGTAAGTTTTCGTTGGTTTTCGTTTAAATTTTCAAAACCTCATATTTTTTTAATTACACAGTTTTATAAAATGTGCGTTTCGTTTTTTTGAAGCTTAATTATCTGCCTTTAAGTTGTAACAGTGTATTTTTAAATTACGTGTAATACTTTTCTCTAATTTTAACTTTTTTGTTGAAAAATAGAGTGAGGAGGAAAGTAACACGTTGTTACTTTCCTCCTCGTTTCAATATTGTGCATACTTTATGAAATGAGTGAAGTAAATCATATTTAAAGTTAAAGATTAGATTTTGTTTGTTAAAAATAATGAATTACAAGTAAATTGACTTTCGTTTTGACATATTAACGTAACTTAAAAATGATTTATTGAACCAGAAAACATTTTTATTCTGCGTTCATATTTTGTTTTATTTTATGTTTGTCATAATTGTTAATTTTTGCTTTTAAACTTTAGATAAAGTTATTTTCATGTTTTTCAAGATTAATGTTTTATTGTTTATTTTGTTTAATGCCAAAAATATGAAACATGCAAAATTTGGCTACTTTTTTTAAGGGGTAACACACTCTAGAGGCCGAAAATGAGACCTATATATTTGATGATTTGTTTTGAGAAAATTTCTTTTTAGAAGGTTTATTAAATACTTATTGAATTATGAAAAAAAACTTTTTGTTTACATTATATAACAAAATGGTGGTGGTAAATTTTTATGTTTAAAGTCGACTATTTTTTACGGCCAGAATACTTTTTTGAAAAGTTTAAGTCCTACAACAAAAAACAAAGAAATTTTATAATCTGTTTACTATAAAATTTGGAAGTACATGGGTGATTAAATTTAAAATGTCATTTTCATGTCCTGCCCAAAAATCTGGAATACTAGTTCATATATAAAAGTTTTTGAAGTCAATTAATTTTCTTAATCACTCCTTCTACTTCAATTAATAATTCTTAGTCGCTAGAAATTCTCTGAAAAAATTTGGCAGAAGAATTAGAAGCAAAATGTCAGTGGTGTCCCTTGTCCGCACTTAAGAAATCAGAACTTTACCTAATAATAAAAATTTTGATTCTCACATTTTTAGTACCAGAAAAATTATTTTGTACAGCTAAGAGTCTATATTTTTATATAGTAATTGTGCTAGCAGAATAATTTTGATCCAGTGCTAGAAAAAAAATCAAAATCGCCTGTCCGTAAGTTTCATATTTTTAAGTAATTATCGCAAATTTGACTTTGTCGAGCACACCATGTCAGTGGTGTCCCCATCAAAAAATTGTTCATAATATTAATATTTTTTAAATATTATTGTATCTCATTTTCAGTTATTACACGTACTTTAAAAACCGCAACGACTTTAACTTAAAAATATAGTCTTTCTTTTTCGAAAATGAGAAATGAAGCAAAATGTCAGTGGTGTCCCTTGTCAGTGGTGTCCCCTCAAAATTCTGTTTCTTGCAGCTTATTATTTTATTTTTAATAAATTTGTGTTAAATTTACTCCTTATATGCACTTAATGAAGATTTGATACTGGATTGTAATTTATAAGCTGATTTTATTCTCACTATTCAAAAAAAATTATCATTGAAATCTTTCAAAAATGTCAGTGGTGTCCCTCAATGTTCATATGTCTTTTTGGTCTTTAAAAGTATATTAATTTATGGCAGAACTCATTACAAATATTTTTTAAGTCATGTTGAAACATTCATTATTGTAATTTGAAATATTTTAACTTTTTAAAGTTGTAAGAATTTATTTGAGAAAAGAATAAACGAAAACAGAAAATTTCTTATCATTTCTGCCTATCGTTTTTCACCTGGTGAAAATTAAAATTTGCTTCCACCTGCTCGACCACTATTATTTTTGTCCATCATATATTCTAGTCAACCAAAATAGAGTATCGTTAAGTTCAAAATCCAACATCGAAAAATCAAAGTTAGTAGGATCAAAAATGACATTTTAAATTTAATCACCCACATATAGATTTTTCAACTTTCAAGTTGAAAAATCACAATGTAAAATTTATATTTTATAAAGAATATACTGTTAATTTTTTGGCAAAAAATCAATTATTTTACTCAAAAAGTGCGTAATTTTTACAAGAATTAATATAAAAAATCCCATATATGTGCTACCAAAGTTTATATTATATAGATCATTAAATTTCTTTGGTTTCTGTTTCAAGACTTAAACTTTAAAAAAAATTGTCCTGACATTTTGGCTCGCATTTTGTTCATAAGAAAATAGTCGATTTTGACTATGAAATTTATCGCTGCCATTTTGTTATAAAATTTTAAATAAAATTTTTTTTATATTTCAATATGTATTTAACAAACCCTCCAAAAAGAAATCCTATTTCTTTTTTCATTTTCCCAAAACAAATTATCAACAATTAGCCTCTATGTCTGCCTCAAGAGTGTTGTTACTCCTGAAGTAGTGAAAGCTGTTACTTTATTATTAATTATTAATAATTTAACTTAAACTGAAGACTTAGTATTTTTTTACACATTTTAATAATTTAATATTGCACGTACGAAACTTTTGGAATTAGATGCTTTATCTATGATATGGATAAGAAGATAATATCTAGAAGACACTAATGTACCATAATGTATTAAATATGTATTAAATTTGTGCCAAACGTGTACAATTTGTACTCTAAGTATCTTTGTATTTTTCTAAGTTCATAATAAAAATATTTTTAAATAATAAGTCTTCAAATTGTAAAATTAGCCATAATTCTATAACGTTACTTTCCTCCTATGTGCTGTTACTTTCTTCCTCGGGGGTTAGGAGGAAAGTAACAAATGCAGAGGTCGTGAAAAAGTCATACTGTGAACTGGTTATTTAATCTAAATGTCTAATTCAAATTTTATTTAACAGGTGAAAGTCCAAGCTTTCAATTAAGGTGTCAACAAAAATTATTCGTTAAATAGTTTAAACGCTACAATGAAAAAACTGATTTTTGTTACTTTCCTCCTCGGTCTCCCCTACATAGAGAGCAGTCGCCATGATTTTTGTTCAGCGCAATCGTTTGTACCGTGCAATCCCAATCGTCGGAAAGTGGGGGAACTATAGTTTGGATGTGCTACGTTCTCAATTCGGGGAATCTACGTTTCCATGTCGGTGGCGCTGAACACACAAGATTTGAGACTCAAAACCTTGGGACTGCAATAGCCGCATCTTGGGCGTTCAGCACGCCCAAGTTGGAAATGCAGCTCCTCCAAACTAAAGTCGTATCGCATTCGTACATTTTCGGTCTACTTGGAACGGCACGTCACCCAAGATTTTTTCCGTGTATGAATGAAGTGCATAATTTCAAAAAACGTTAACTAGAATTAAAAACTTCAAGATGGCAGACCAAATATGGCGTCAAATGTAAAGTAAAATTTGTGGTCATTATTTTTCAAATAACCAAAATGTTATTGAACTGGATTAAATTTTGTTACTCGGGAGGTTTTTGGGGTCACTGATTACGAATTCGATTATAGTTTTCGGAAATTCAAAATGGCGGACAAAAATTTAATCAATTCGCCTTAATCTTTTCACTCGGAGGTTTAGACTTTTGGCGGAAGAGAAATTTAAAACTTATCTATTTGGCCAGACGCGCTAACTGATACTTATACACGCACACGAACGATTATTGCATTGACACATTTTACGCCATATTTGGTCCGCCATCTTGAAATTTTTAATTCTAGCAGGCTTCGAAGTGACACACTTTTCCACTTTTTTGACAATTTTTTTGGCCAAGCCTACTTTTTGCTACTTATTTTGTCAAAAAGCTACTAAATGCTACTTTTTTCCAAAAAAGGTAAAAAAATTGACAGAATTCAAGAATTTTAGTTTTTTTTGTGAATTTCGTAGATTTCAAAAAGCCCGCTAAGTGAATTAAATTTATTATTGGACGCTTGATTAAAATATATTATAATAATTACTAATAGTGGACGTTTATTAAATTACAACTTTTTAAAGTTACGAATTTTTTGTATCTTAATTTTATTATTCTTTAAACTTCTTAAAAAAATTAAAAACTAAATTTTTCATTTTTCACCATATAATTTAATAGTAATACCTTTTTTGACTTTATAAAAGTTTCATCAAGTACAGAAAGAATCAATTAATTAAGAATAAAAACTTAATTCTTTTGGTTATATAAATTGTTTGATTAAAAATCCAAAATAATATTTATTTAACGTGACTATTTATTATATGTTTAGAAACTTTTTGTGAAATTTAAAAATATTAATTGTATTTTTAATAATACAGTGTTTTAAGTCATTTGTTCAATAATAAAAACATTTATAAAGATTTAAGATCTATCTAAAAAAAAAATAAATTTTTTTATTTGAATTTAATTACTCATAATTTATTATTGTACAAAATTATGGCTATGTGGATTCTGAAATATAAAAAATTTATGTGACTAAAAACAATCCATTTTTTCCATTTTGATAGTTGTTATTAGTAAATTACTAAAAAAGGTTTACGTTTCATTTTTAAAAATTAGATGGCTGATAAAAAGTTATTGATAGTTTTTTAAAAATAATAAGGAGAAAGAAGGTGTCAATTTTACTTCTCAAAATTATGAGCCTGTTATTAAAAAACAAATTTTTATGAAAGATCTCCTTTAAGTATTATTAACAATTACATTTCATTATGTGCAAAATGTTATGAACAAGTGCGTTTTACTTTCTAATATAAAATATCGACAAAAAAGCTATTATATTTTCATATTTTATGTTTATATCAAAATTTAATAAAAATTTTGTGAATTCCTATTTCTAATATTTTTTTCTTTCAATTTTTTCGACAACAACTTATATTCACTTAATTTTCTTACTTAAAAAACTAATTTTACTTAATTTTTAATATGCTACTTTTTTTCAATTTAGAAGACACTTTTTTCTTCCAAGATGCTACTTTTTCATACTTTTTTTGGCCTGCTACTAGACTTCGAAGCCTGTTCTAGTTTACGTTTCTTGAAAGTACACTTTTTATGCACCTATGATGCTTTTCTGGGCAAAAAAATTATCAAACCAAAAAGGACACAGTCAAGACCCATGAGAAACATACCTCTGGCACAAAATATGATCCGTTCTACTCAAAAAAGCATATGTTGAAATTGTTCACATAATTTTCTGGTTTTGAACGTTCATGAGTTAAAGTACTTTAAAAAAAATAAATTCCTATCAGAGGCTCCAGAGTTTAAATACCTAAACTTTAGTTTTACCCCTGAAAGTTTATTTCTCGTTATTAAATACAACAAATTCAGACTTAAATTTAAAAGTCGATTGTTTCGAGACATTCATTTAAATTTAATTCATTTAAATATTTTAATCTAGACAGTATGCAAAGACACCTTTTAGTTAATCAACAGCTCCAGGTTTCAATTTTTTATTCTTTTCCTCAATTAATCCTCCTTTTTGGATTAAACTTGCGTTTTCTGGTTGCCAAAACTACATTAAGCGGATAATTTGATCCCTATCATATTCTCCTAGTTAAGCAAAACAGAATAACCTCTTAAGGTGTTCGACTTATTGACATAATCCCAAACCAAAAATACTATTATAAAAAATTTTTAAATTATAAAATTTACTTTATCACACTGATTGCACATGTGTTGTTTAATCCTTTCAGTCACAGTGGTTAATATATTAACCACTTTCTGTTATAGTTAAAAAAATCAAAAATTTATCAGATTTGCTTTATACTCACTACCTAGGGATTTTAGGGGTCGCTGATTATGAATGTGTCAGATTTATGAAATTTAAAATGGCCGATTCAATATTTCAGATTTACAAAATTTACAAAATGCGATAAATTTCTGTTTAAAAAGAAGGATCCCATTTATAATGAGTAATATAAAATGTTACTTATGATAAGTCAGCGTCCATAAAAACCCATCATGTAATAAGTTATAAGCAAATTCATGTGATTTTTTAATTTTTACTTACTCCATATTAAATCCACTATTATGAATTTTACAAATCTGTGCTCAAATTCGCAATCAACGACCCCAAAAAACATATTTACAATTATGTTTTCATAATGTTTTGTTCATCTTCGTTGCGTGACTGAAAGGGTTAAGCCATTCTAATTATTATTAATGAAATTGACCTTCCTTTAACAATGATCAATAGTGAGAAAAATTAACAAAAATTTTTAACTCTAAATACGATATTTTTAATAAAGCTTAAAGAAAGTGGCTCCATATACAATATTACAATTCAAAGAAAAAAATTGTACAATTTTTTAAGTTACAAAGTGATATAAAAAACTCATTTATTTTATCGAGGCTAGTCATTAGAATCCCATAAGTAAATACATATATATGCCTCAGAATTTCCTGTTCACTATAAAACATAGTGACCTGTTAAAAATTAAACTATTATTTTCTTATCTGAACCATTTTCACGAATCATATTTCAGTTTGACATTACATCTACAGGTTGAACAACTTTAACAGATTGTAATTAGAAACTTCCTAGACTCGCGTTAGTAAATTTAAAATGAAATTTAAAGTATTATTATTGTTATTATTATTATTTCAGATCCTTAAAAGAAATTTTCACAAACGCTAATGTAACACTAAATAAAAAAAATCGATGAAATTTGTACATAATTAGCTAAGTATTAATATTTTGTTTAAGAAAAACAGGTTTGTTTTTTCTTCAAAAAACGGCACTATATTTAACGTACTCTAAAAATTGTATTAATCTAATATAAAATTATGTTACATTGAGGTAACTTAAGGCCGTTTTATTTTTATGTTAGGGACCCGAAATTGAATATAAAAATGCTTATTCAGTTTAAAGTAGTGTGCAAAATTTTCAGATATTCTAGTTGGAATAAATCATCAATAAAAAGAAGAGTAAAAGTTACTTGTTCTTTCAAAATTCCCTATCCGAATTTTAAATAAGTCTCTTCTTTCAGGTCCCTTGTGTGTGTTAGCATAATATTGTTTTTTCCACTTTGTTTTTGAATTACATTTTTCAATTTTTGGCACTATGCACTTATGCAAAAACAAGTTTACTCGTAACTCAAATGCTCGAATTAGAAGCTTCATTGCCTCGTTGAATTTAGAAAATAGCAAAAGTACTCATTGAATTTCCATAAAAGGTAATGGGAAAATCTTAGAAAACATATTAAACGAGGTCAGTGATTGCTTATACACATTAGTGGCGATTTGCGTGACATTAATTTACACTTAATGATATTGATTTTAAAATCGATAACATCTAACCTGAGAGAAAACACGAGTGTTTGGGAGTACAATTTTAAAAGACGAATTTTCAGCTTTCTCTGTTTATTCATCATTTTATAAAACAATCGTAGTAAAGTGTCCGCTCTACTGAGAAAGCTGTTTTGTTAAAAAATCAACAAAACATTCTCAGATTTACCGCGAAGCGACAACAGCCTTGATTTTAATTATATATATTTCAATTATATATCTTTAGTTTTGTTTTTCTTTTACCTTTATTTTTTACAAAAAACTATCCATCACTGGAGTAGCGACAATTTATATTAAAAAGTAAAAGTACTAGTGAGATATCGGTTTAAGAAACTTTGTAGAAAAAAATTTATCCGTTCGATAGAGTTGACGAAGGCTTTATAAGTAGCAAAACAGGTGTTTGACTTTATAAGGCATAACTTACAGAATTTCTCAAAAAGTATATATTTTCTTTTTTTTTTTGGTTATACCATGCCGACAACATACTTAGAATATCGCAATTTTATAGAATAAAAAAATCTCGTATGTGCGAAGGCTTTTTCAATTTTTATTTTTCTTAAAGAAAAGTTGTCGCCGTATTTCTTATATAACAAACAACGTGTGTATGTGTGTTGATGCATGGATAAGATGGGATTGCAAAATGCTTCTTCCCACTTTATAATCACATACATTACTTAAAAACTTTAGTGTAAGTCTGGATAAATAGCATGTAAGTGGATGTTTACTTTGTTAAAAAGTTATTTCTCTCCGCTGCTGAGTTTTCGCTGTTGTTGATATTGTTGGCTGTGATCTGTGTTCACTCGTTCTCTTGATTTGTTTTTACCAATGGAAAAATATCAATTGGTTAAGCGGGTTGTTGTGTTGTAAACGTTTGGAACTGAACACAATTATTTGTCAAGGGCAGTGTTGGTTTTGATGGCGATAACAACCTCCTCACCACAAGCTTTCAAAACGGTACACTGGAAAATAAAAAAAATTATTTCAATTTCCTCTTCTACTTAATTGTTCACTTGTAAATGTAAATAAATTAATGACGAACTTAAGTTACTGTCGCACATACTAGTAAATAATATTTTCCTAGGGGTACATAGCAGTTCCTCTAGATGTGCCGTTTATAAATTTTAAATAGTAAAGTAAGCGCATTTTCTTCCCCGATTTTCACATTTTTACGTGTATTTCTACAGCGCTATAATTAAAAAATCCCTCACGTCTATTCGTAATAGGTATCACAGTGGTTTTTCAGTTTGCCATAAAAGAAAAAGCAAAGATACATAATAAATAATTTTAGAAGTTAAGTTCTAAAATGCTAGAAAATTCTTGTCCAGTATAAACTCGGCAATGAAATAAAATTAATTTTTGAGAAACAATAGATTTAAATAATTCAAGGTTGGAGAAAAAAATTAAGGTGAATTCACGTCTTTTTCCCGTCTTTCAAGGTTCAAGTGCAACTTAAACTCGCACTTGTCTGATTTTTTTCATTCAAATTTTCTAATAATAACAGACTTTTAATATCACTTGTGATCAGTTTATAATAAACATTAAATAGAGGAGAGGTATGCAGGTTTTGTTTTTTAGGAATATTTTTAGACGTACAAAACTTAGCAAAGAGTTCTACATGTTACATAAAAATTATTGTCCACGTATACAACATTGCCTAAGAAAACAGTTTTTTAAATAAAAAAATTGTCTTATTTTTTCAATTGTATGCAGGGCTCGAACCAGTGAAAGTATTTAAAAATACGGACTTTACGGACCAAAAATGAAAAATTACGGACCATTTACGGACCAATTACTGCCAAAAATATATAAAAGAACATTTTATTTAAAACTATACATTAGATTTTTTCATAACTAAAAAACATGAAGATATCGATAACTCCAAGTCTTCGACTCGGAGCGATCGATTACTTCATGTTTTATAATAATTAAGGGGTTACACCACTTTGAAATTTTCAAAAAATTGAAAAAAATTTTTTTTGGTTAAAATACTCCTTATGGTCACCAAAATGATATGTCATTAGTTATATATCGATATTTCAAGTAAAAAGACAATTTTCGAACTGTTCAAGCAGGGTCGCGCGCCAACGTTTACATTGTAATGAAAACTTTAAACGCGTTTTTCTCAAAACTGTATTTTAAAAATCGCAGGGCTCGAACTAGGTCCGTAAATCCCGTAAAAGTCCGTAACTTTGCTTGAAGTCCGTAAAAGTCCGTTTTTTCGAAAAAAGGTCCGTAAAGTCCGTAATTCGATTAAAAAAGGTCCGTAAAGTACGTAAATTATACGATATAATTTGGATAATTTTAGAGAAATTACAAATGATTGAAGGAATTCAATTATTTTCAAAAGTAATAAAATTCTTTGCAAAAATTCAATTATGTTCAAAAATTTTTAAAAATTCTCGTCAAAATTTCAATTGTCTTTAGAAATAATTAAATTCTTCTCCGAAATATCAATGATTTTCAAAAACTTTAATAAAATTCTTGGAAAAATTTCAATTATTTTCAAAATTTTTCCTCAATTCAATGATTTTTAATAGGTATCTATACTATTATAATAAAATTTTCCAAAAGAATTCAATTATTTAAAAAAAATCTCCTCAAATTCTACACAAACCTTTAATTATTTTCAAAAAAAATAATAAAAAGTTTACAGGAATTTCATTATTTACAAATTTTTTTATAAATTTCTTCGCAATATTCAATTATTTTCATAAATAATAAAATTTGTACAGGCCCGTGTGGAAAAGTGGTGTTGGCCCACGCCGGGGGCCCGCATGGATCGTCCACATCCAGGAGGGGCCCACGTGGGTGATCCAGGCGAGGCCCCTCATGGAAACGACATGCTGATCGATAAGGGCGCCCGCATGGGCGATCCACGCGGTCGCCCTCGTCGGCCCCCTGCGTGGCCCTTGCGTTTGCCCTCATCTTTGCCCTCAACTTACTCTCACCTTTATTTTTCAAAATTAAGTTAATAAATTCATTATTTATTAATAATAAACAAGTTCAATTACACAGGCCTGCAAATTTTGGCTTAGTTCTGTTACAGAAAAAGTGGTAGGTGATTCTTATAGCTTTTTTGACGTAGAATACGAATCCGATTTCCAAAATGGCCCATCACGTCAGGATTTCTTGTAATATTGCCTTAAATAGCCAAAAAATGGCTATTTTGGCAACTTTTCGGAATTTTTTTTGGTTAGACAAAATTTTTTTTTTCAATTTGCAAAATTGCATCGTATAGTAATATATCTAAGCTTTAAAACCCATTTTTCAAAATTGCTTTACGATTTTTTAAAAAAAAGTTATGTAGATTTGAAATTAAATGCCATTTTGAACTTCTTTATACCTACATTTTCCTAAATAAAAAAATTTCAAATCTACATAACTTTTTTTTAAAAAATCGTAAAGCAATTTTGAAAAATGGGTTTTAAAGCTTAGATATATTACTATACGATGCAATTTTGCAAATTGAAAAAAAAAATTTTGTCTAACCAAAAAAAATTCCGAAAAGTGGCCAAAATAGCCATTTTTTGGCTATTTAAGGCAATATTACAAGAAATCCTGACGTGATGGGCCATTTTGGAAATCGGATTCGTAGTCTACATCAAAAAAGCTATAAGAATCACCTACCACTTTTTCTGTAACAGAACTAAGCCAAAATTTGCAGGCCTGTGTTATTAATAAATAACATTGTTACTCAACGATTTTAACTTTGAAAATTAAATTTTTTAATTTAATTTAATTAATTAATTAATTTAATAAATTTAATTAATTTAATTTAATTTTTTTTTTAATTAAATCGTGACCAAAAAAAAAAATCTGACGCACGCGGGTATAGAACCTACGACCTACGGACTATCAGACAAACGCTTATCATTCTATCTTTAATTATTATAAAACACGAAGTAATCGATCGCTCCGAGTCGAAGACTCGGAGTTATCGATATCTTCATGTTTTTTAGTTATGAAAAAATCTAATTTATAGTTTTAAGTAAAATGTTCTCTTCAGGGGCGTATCCAAAAAAAAAAAGCTTCGGGGGGGGGTTTATGGACTTTGATGAGAGGTGTACTCAGAATAAAATTAGAAATTTAGGCTTTAAGGGGATCCCACATACCGATAATGCAGATCAAAAATGGTTAAAAATCTGCAACGACCGTTTCTTGAAAAATATAAGGAATTATGACCTATAAATTTGTGAAAGTCATTTTTTATTATAAATACATAGGATGAGTATTTTATTTGTTGTAATTATTAAAAAAAATATATTGTTAGAAAATTAAATATGGTCAGTTTCCAAGAGCCCAAACTGCAACGACCTTTTCTTGAAAACAACAAAACAAAATAATTTTTCCATTTAGCAAACTTAATTTTAATAAAAAATACACATAATAAGATTCATTACATATGAAAACAACAATAAAAAACTTTAATTTATGTAAACTGTTTTGTATAGCAATTTACAACAAGAAGAACACATGTGACAGCTTTTAGTAGTTCATAGAACCAAGAGATGGCGCCAAAGGTTCCAAAACTAACCAATTTTGATTATTTTTAGCTTTAAATTAGCAACAATAAAATATAATGTTTTCTTTTCGAGAAAAAATTCATTAGTGATGAAAGACACACAATGAGAGAGATTTATTTTGTTCAAATTGTTAAAGAAAAGTTAATGCTAGTAAATTAAATATCAAGTCCCACCGAACAGCTGTCACATATACACTTTACAAAGAATAAAGTTTTTATTTATTCCTGAATGGCAAATGAGTCTCATCCTCCGTATTTTCCTACAAAATTAAATTTCCCAAATAGAAAAATTATTTTGTTTCGTTGTTTTCGAGAAATGGTCGTTGCAGTTTGAGCTAGTAGTCAAAGATGTGTTACAGGGAAACTGCCCATATTTAACTTTCTAACAATAATTTTTTTTAAATAATTACAACAAATAAAATACTCATCCTGTGTATTCATGATAAAAAATGAGTTTTCCAAATTTATAGGTAATAATATCTTATATTTTCCAAGAAACGGTCGTTGCAGATTTTTAATCATTTTAGATCTGCAATGTCGATAAGTGGGATCCCCTTAACATATATGTTTTTCCAAAATTTCGGAGGGGGGGTTGAACCCCTAAACCCCCCTCCGGATACGCCCCTGGTTCTCTTATATATTTTTGTCAGTAATTGGTCCGTAAATGGTCCGTAATTTTTCATTTTTGGTCCGTAAAGTCCGTATTTTTAAATACTTTCACTGGTTCGAGCCCTGAAATCGGTGGACACTCTAGCTGCCACAAATTTCAATCGATCCTCTTAGTTCTTTTTTTATTTTGTTTGTGATATAATTATCTAGCGAAATACGTACGGATTTTTCGAAATACAGTAGAACCTCGATTATCCGGCCCTCTATCAACCGGCACCTCTGTTAACCGTCTTCATTCCGAGATGAGATTTTTTTTTTATGTTTACAGTTAACATAATGTATAATATATTATTTGTCAATTTCGACCTGCATGACGACAAGTTTTGGTATATTTCTCTATATATAAAATTTTTTTATGTGTTTTCGTCACTTTGTTTATCTTTTTCTCTCCAATGCATTTATGACAGACAAAGAAATTCTTGACAGTGTGTCGTCTACGCACATATGCAACAAATAAATCACAAAGCAAAGTTAAACAAACAAAAATGACAGATTTTTTGTTACATAATTAACCTTTTGTGAATAAAAAATATTTTTAAAAAATCATAAATTTATGTACCTCTATTATCCTTCTTTTCGATTATCCGGCAGGGTGTTGGTCCGGTGCCTGTCGGATAATCGAGGTTCTACTGTATTAATATTTAAATTTTCTAGACAACTTTAAATAATGAAATTTAGGCAAAAATATGGACTTTTTCCTTCAAATCGATGCCATTTTGCGAAAAATAAATTTTTTTTTAAAACGGATACGTATTTCGCTAGATTTTGAGCTACAGAAACTAAAGCATTTTTACTTTTTGGTCAAGCTTAATTCTGGACCGAGTTATAGTGTCCACCGTATGGCGATACATTTTTAAAGCACTTTAACATATCATCTGTCAAACCGACAATTTAAAAAAAAAAAGAAATTTATATATATTTTTTTGTAGTTCAAGAGTAGTACAATACCCTAGTGTAATTTAATTTTCCTAAAAAAATTTCTATTCTTCAATAAAAATTGTTGAAAAAGCTTATGTTTTGAACGGGTCAAAGTGGTGTAACCCCTTAAAGATAGAGTGATAAAATAATTATCAATTCAATTATTATTTTCAAGAATTTTTAACTAAAATTCTTCTTAAAATCGATTATTTTTAATAATTTTCGAAAAAGTTCTTTGACAATTTTCAAATCCATTTCTTTACAATATTCAATTTTACGAAATTTAAATTATTTGTAAATTCTTCAATTGAGGCCTTGGATCCAATAACTCGCCCGACGCTCGGAGAAACGCGCAACTGCCAGTCAGTGAGCAGTGAGCGCCTCTGGGCCACTCACTGCTACCCGACTGGTATTAGCGCGTGCCTTCGAGCGTCGGGCGAGTTATTGGATCCAAGGCCTCAATTAAATATGTATTAGAAAATAAAAACTTCAAATAATATAAAAAAAATTCGCAATTAAAATTTCTCAAAAAAATTAATTCCACAGAATTGTTACTTAGTTAAAAATATGAAAAATTCAAATTTTCAAAGATTTGAATCTGAAACCTTTTCAAAATTTAATTATTTCTAAAACTTTAAGCTCTAATACTTTTAATATTCAATTATAATCTAAAATTTTAACTGAAATCCATTTTTAAATAAATTTTTATGAGAAAATTCAACGAGAATTTCATTATTTAAATACAAAAAAAAAACCAATTTATTGAAAATTTATTGAATAATTACATATGTTTCTTAAAATTGAATTCTTTTAAAGAATTGTATCAATCAATTTTCAAATAATTTGAATTCTTTTGCAAAATTTTATTAAAATAGTAGATATTAAAAATAATTAAATTAGGGAAAATTTTTGAAAATAATTGAAATTTTGCCAAGAAATTTATTAAATTTTTTGAAAATAATTCAATTTTTGAGAAGAATTTTATTATTTATAAAGATAATTGATAATTTACGCAAAGAATTGCATTAAAAATTTTGAATGCAATAATTTTATTCTTTAAAGAAATTTAATTAAAAATTTATTAAAAATAATATTTAAATTCTAATAAATAAATTGTAGCAAAGGTTATTAAAATAATTAAATTTCTTTGATAAATTTTAATAAAATTTTTTTTGGTAATAATAGTTAAAAAATAATACTTTCTGAACTTTACTGATTTCTTACTAAAAATATACATATTTTCTAGATTAGGAAATAATTTTAAAAAATGTAAACTTTTTTTTACAATTTTTTTAGAAATGAATTAAAAAGTTCAAATTTTTCAATTTAGATTTTTAAATTTCAGAACAAAATCTTTATTAATTATCGGCGTCATTATTTTTGCATAGCCAATAAAAATTGTGAACATCAAATTTTTTAATTTATGACAGTAATAAAAAAGTGTCGAAAAACTTTTAAAAAAAAATCATGAGTTGAGCCCTTTTTGAAGTTTCCCCTTTTTTTGCTTGTACATTTACACATAAAAGAATTTTAAATTCTAACTTTTCTAAATCTTTATTCTTTAAATGTTCGCTCAACGTTTTGGTACGTCCCAACTGGGTAACGTTCGGTTCGTGTTGCGCTCGTCTAGTGGATACGCGCCTTAAGAATTGCACCGAATAGTTATTTCACCTAATACAGAATATACGGTTTCGACGTTTTCCATCTCTGAAGAATATGGCGCCAAATTTGAAAAAAGTTTATTATTTTATTTATATATGAAGTAGAATTTATCACTCGGTCGAAATTTAAATATGTGAGAAGAAATCATTCTTTCCAAGTCAAATAAAAAGAGAAACTTCTTTTTAACGTTTCGACGATAACAATCGTCCTCATAAGAAACGATCAGAATCGTGTTTGAAGGCACGTGTGGACGGACGAATGTCACGTCGTCAACTCGTCAATTTATTATTTTATTATTTAAAAATTATTAATTATTACAAATATTGTTTAAACCAATTAACTACGCTAAATATCATTAGGGAAATTGTTTTAAACAATATTTGTAATAATTAATAATTGTTATATAATAAAATAATAAACTTTTTCAAATTTGGCACCGTTTTTGGTGCCATGGGACTCCACCCCCAAGTAGCACGTAATATTAGGAATATTCCAGCAATATGCCACGACATTGAGGCAATATTGGTAATGTTAAGGCAATGTTCTCAATGTCGCTGTAATATTACGTGCTACTGGGGCCCTTATTATGACATTTATAGGTTAGGAAAATAATAAATTAGAGAATTTAAATCTTAGAAAAAACGTATGTTATGTAAAATACGAATTAGGAAATATAAAAATTATGAAAAAGAATTATTTGGAAAAATGAATATTAGGAAAAATAAAAAATCGATTATAAAAAATTATTTAAAATATAATTACGGTAAGAAAAAAATTATACGAAATAATTATTCGAATAAAATAAAATTATAAAAACTGGTTATTATACAATAAAAAAATTTGTATAAAAAGTTATTAGATATTACAAAAATTTTGAAAAATACTTTTTCGATATAATAATAATAATTATGAGAAGTAACAATTCGGTAAAGTTATAGTTAGAAGAAATACAAGTTAGAAAATGTAGTAATTATAAAGAAGAATGATTAGGAGTAAAGAAAATTATTTCATTTCATTTCATTTATTATAAACCGTTCTTGCCCTTTCATACATAATTGTTCATAAAACTAAAAGTTACATAATCTTGTAACTTTCGAAAAAGTTAAAATTATTTTGAAAAACATTTATAAGAAAAAAGTTTTATAACAAATGATATTTCGATAAAATAAAATTTAGAGACTTTAGATTTTAGAACATTGACACATATTAAAAAAATATTATTAGGAACAATAAATTTTTTAAGAATTGGTAATTCTGTAATATTTGAGGAGCCGGGAAGAAGAACTCGCCGAGCGCTCCAACGCATGCGTTAATATCAGTCGGGTAGCAGTGACAGGCCCAGAGGCGCTTACTGCTCCCCGACTGATATTAAGGAGAGTCCAGAATAGAGTCGAACGCGCTGATAGTAACGCGCTCGTCCATATGGAATACATTAGACGAGCGCGTTGTATCAGCGCGTTCATACCGACTTCGACTCTATTCTGGACTCTCCTTTAGAGAATACGTTGGAGCGCTCGGCGAGTTCTTCTTCCCGGCTCCTCATTTGAATTATATTAGTGTAAATAAGAAATATAAAAAATAATAATTTTTAGAAATGATAATTCAGTTATTTGAAGATTATAAAAAATTTTCTTTCGCAGTATTAAACATTCTGTTAATTAGTCATTCAAAAAAATAATGTTTTTGACAATTATTCTTTCGATTAAAAGAAATTATAATTAATTCTTATTAGATAAAAAGAATTTCGATAAAATAAAGATTCGGAAAATAAAAATTGGAGACTTTTCATGCGCCTCGAATTAAAAATATAGTTAAACTTTATTAATCTGTCTCAAAGTACTGTCATTTTACACTGTAAAAATTTATGTAAAAGTAAAGTTTTATTCTGTTGAAGCTTTTTTATATGATACACACTTTCTGGATGTAAAATCTGTCACTACAATGCTGTCAATAGTTTTAAGCAAGGTTTAAAGTTTTATTCTTCGTAAGAAAGAGTGTTTATAAAATTAAACTTTTCAAAATTTGGTGAACGCCAAATATTTTAAGTTATTAGTATGTAAGATTTCTTCAAAATTCTTAGAACATTATGCATAATAGTGCGATAGACACAATTGTAGATCGTTATTACCGTAAATCACTGTTTCGGCAATGGCGGGACACTTATTGTCGGCAGTGTCCGGACACTGCTTGTTTAAATCTAATAAAATAGTACATTTTTAAATGACTTCGGTATTATTTTTTTTAAGTTTTGTCGGCAATATTTTTCATAACAATAACCTAATCTTAAAGTTGCGAATGTATTTTCAAATAATCTGTAACAATAAAAATAATAATCTTAACTCTTTTTTAGATGGTAAAAAATGTAAACAATTTAAAAGGGACACAAAGGAACCCAAATGCTTTGAAATTGAAAGCCGTAAAAGACATTGTAATTGAAAAATTTGCGATTTAAAGTAATGTCCCGCCACTGCCGACTCTCCCCTACTTATTTTTAAGGGTATTTCTATTCTAAAAAATTTTGGAAAGTATTTCAAAAAATAAATTGAAAAATTCTTCAAGTTGAACAGTAAAGTAAATTTTTTTCTCGTTTCAATAAATTAAAAACATTTTATAAAAAAATAAATTTTATAACTAAATAAACTCTTATAATTTTTTCTAACGAATTAATAGTTTAATTTGTCTTTGTATGAAAAATTTTTTTATTATGACAAATCAAACCAAAATAAATTGTGACATTAAAAGTGTCTGAAGTTGGACTCATATACAATCTGAACTTGCATAACCGCATAAGTGCAATAAAACTCATGATTCCGATGAAAAATTATCAAAATTTATATCAAATCATGTGTTTTATTAAATGTTATAAAAGAATTTTGAAAATATTTTAAATAATAATACTAAATGCAAAAGACCGAACAAATCTGTCGATTTTCTGAATTGACAGAAGTGAGAGAACATTAAAATTAATTTATCTCGAAATCATGACAAATGCAGTTATGCCTTTCTTCCACAGATTTTTATTAATTACTTTAGTTGTAATGAAGATTTTAATATTATTAGTTTATATTGAGAGTTAATCCCCTTTGTGTAATTTAATTCCAAAAAATACAAATATAAACTATAATTTTTGCTTTTTAGGTACCTTTCTTCGGAGCGCATTACACTTACATTAAAGTAGACGAAAAAATATAAAGAGAAAAATTATAGAAATTTAAAAATTTTGTTTTGTTCAGAATTTTTTACATTTAAACGAGTATTTTAAACATTTTAATAACATTTTATGAAACTGAAGTTACCTACGTTTATTCAATGACAATTTTTTCTTTTGCTAATTGTTTATTTTAATGTTAGAAGCCCTTTAAAAAAATACAAAAGATTTTACTAATTATTTATTTTAATGCTAGAAGTCATTTAAAAAAATTGTAAGAGGATCCAAGGCGGGGAAATCAGTGAGTTTTAATTTTTTTTTGTCGTGGATTTTCCAAATATTCGGAAATTTCAACTAAATTATTATTTCCTCGCTTCAGAAGCAATTTTTTTCTTTTGCTAATTCATTAAATAAAAGTTGGTAACTTCAGTTTAATAACATTTTTGGGTTTCTAAAATGCATTTAAATGTATTAATTTTAAAATTATACAAAAAGAAGATATTGATTAAAAGAAACTAAAATTTAGAAACACCATATTGATTTTAATTGTAAGCACTAAATTTAAAATCAAAAAGTTGTATAATCAGGGTTACCACAAAAATTTAATTTCGTTTTTCCCTGATTTCCAGCCAAAATTTTGACTTTTTCCCTGACCCTAAAGAATATTCTGATTCACTCTAAAAATGATTAGAAATACAAAAAAATGTTCTATTACATTTATTTACGAATTTACATAAGGTCATGTTATTCAGTGGTCACGTGTTCCCATAGTAAAGTATATGGAGCACGTGACCACTAAATAACATGACCTTAATTGTAAAATTATTCAAAAACACCATTAACTTCTTTTTTAAATAAATATTTAATCATTATTATTTTTCCATAGGAATTAAGATTTTCCAAACATTTAAATTTAAATCATTTTAAAATTCAATAACTGATAAAAATATTATTGTAAAACATGAAGAAATGGAACACTCCTAGTCTTCGACTCGGAGTAATCGATTTTTTCATATTTTATGATAATTAAAGATGACCGAGTGATGAAATCATTATTTTCTATTATAATATAAGAATATTATTACTGTAACTCCTTCAAAATTATATCCATCATTTCAATTCAATTATTTTTTTCTACAATTTTTAAATAAAATTCTTCAATATTCATCTTTTTGAAAAAAATTAGTTCCATAGAATTTTTAATTAAATGTATGAAAAATTCAAATTTTCAAAGATCTTAATTTGAAACTTTTACAAAATTCAATTATTATCTAAAACTTTTACTGAAATTAATTTTTAAATCAATTTTTATTAGAAAATTCTACGAGAATTTTATTAAAATTTTTGAAAATAATTGAATTTTTGTGATGAATATTGTTATTTATGATAAATAAATCCCTGAAAAGAATTTAAAAATTTTATTAAAATAGTAGAATATTGAAAATCATTGAATTAAGAAAAGTTTTTGAAATTAATTGAATTTTGCAATGAATGTTATTAAAATTCCTAAAAATAATTGAATTTTGTCGAAAAATTTTGCTATTCATTTAAAAAAATAATTGAAATGTTGACGACAATTTTCTATGATTTTTTGAAAGTAATTGAATTTCTGCGAAGAATTTGATTAATTTTGAAAATAATTTAATTCTTGTGATGAATATTGTTATTTATGAAAATAATTTAATTTTATTAAAATTCCTGAATAAAATTGAAGTTTGTAGAAGAATTTTGATGTTTATAAAGATAATTGAAAATTTGACGGGAATTTCTTAAAATTTTTGAAAATAATTGAATTTCTGAGAAAAATTTTAATATTTATTAAGATTGCGTTAAAATAAATTATTGTCTTAGATAGAAAAAATTTAATATTTTTTTAGAATTTGTGGTAATTTAATAATTTATGAGTCAAACACAAAAATTGAAAATATTGTTATAAATTCTAAACATTTAATTTTTTCCAGTACTTTTAATAAAATTCCCTGACTTTTCCCTGATTTCCCAGACTAATTCCCTGACCTGTAGCAACCCTGATAATCTCAACTTGAAAACTTGAAATTTTTACGATTCAAATACAAAAAATTAAATTTTTAGAATCAGACTTTACAAAATTCCATATTTCTCAGGTCTGTGGCAACCCTGGGTTTTAATAGCATTTTGTGCTTGAAAGACACCTGTATATAATGGAAGATTTACTTTTCAATGTTAGAAAAAATAGATATTTTTTTCTAATTTTATGAATTCGAAAAAATACTCTTTAGGAAAAATTTAACTTTTCTAAATATGTACATTTTTAGTATACATGTAGGTTACTTTTTATTATAGCGTTAAATGAGATGAAAAAGCCTCTTGCAATATTTCGCAAAACACTTGTAGTTTAGTTATCTTATCAGCTAGGAACAGAATTTGACAATGATTTTAGAGTTGAAAAATTAAATTTTCAGAGGTAGTTCAAAATTTGCAATAATTAAAAATTACTGATTTTATAGTTGATGAAAAAATTCGAAAGTGGACCCCACCAGGCTACTGAATTGTTTTTTGTCGATAACAGTCAACTGAGTGGGCAGAGAGTTAACATGGAAAAGTTAATTCCTATAATATTTTGATCCAACTTTATTTTTTTATGAGGTAAATTTTTCAATCATTATACTGCCTTAGTTACCGATAATTTGTGACATTTGTATCTGGTTACGGAAGGGAGTCTATTCTGGAGCAAAAAACTAATTAACTCATACACGGAAAAAAAAAGTTCACGAATCTCTCGTGAACTAGTATATCACTTTTGGATGGGACACAAAATTCTTGAAAATCAACAAACACAGTTCGTCAAAATTTCATCAACTCCTTCACTAGAAACATAGTACGGTTTCCGAACTTTTCGTCAAAGTTAACGAAAAATTCGTGAACTTTTAAAAAATGCTAAAAACAAGAAAAAATAATTTCCAGACACTACTTTTTTATAGTATTTCACTTTATTTGATAACTTGACGCCTATTACGCACCCAACTACACAGAATACACAATTTTATCGCCATTAAAATTCGTAATTCGCTTCACGGGATTCGAACCTAGTACCTATACCCTATAACATAATATTTCTAACAACTAACCGCCACGGCTAAATCTAGATACACTGTCCTTCGACAAACGAAACGATTAGCTTTGTCTGCTGTAAAACTCAGGACCGTGCAAAGTAGAAATCGTAACCCTTATCGTAACTTTTAATTCATTTTATGAATTATTTGTTTCACAAAGGAAATTAGCAAACAAAAATATTCACTAAGTAATAAAAAACACTGATTCTAAATAATAACTTTCATCAAAGAATTTTCCCGAATGTAAACACCGATGACACCGACTGAATGATGAATGCTTGATCAGCCATATTTGATGCGCATACTACTGACACTCGCGAGTTCACGATTTTTTCGTGAACTTGTACCTCTACTTTTGACGAACTACTCTTCCTTAACAGTTCATCAAAAATTCATTAACTTTGTTTCAGTTTTTCGTTGACGTTCGCTATTTCTAATCAAAAGTGAATGAAAATTTTGAAATTTTGTGTCCCATCCAAAAGTGATATACTAGTTCACGAAAGATTCGTGAACTTTTTTTTTCCGTGTAGGAAATAAAAATACACTTGAACGCCGGTATAGCGGATTTTTAGGGTTGAGAGCAATTAACCTCCCTACGGTTTGTCCCGAGTTAACTCGGGGTAAATTAACTGTACCAAAACGGTTAACCCCGAGTACACGGAAAAAAAGTACGTGAATCCTTCCTTGAAAGTGCTTGACTTTTGGATAGGACACAAAATACAAGGCTGTATCATACTTTTTATTAGAAAATATAGAAAAGTCCTAGAGTTATTCTAGTAGGTACTAGTATGGGCAACAGTGTTTTTTAAATTTTAACGAAAAGTCATTTGTTCAGTTTTATAAAGTACGTGAAAGATTAGTTGACTGCGCTTGAAAATTCTGTAGAGCATGCGCAGTGTGCGTTGCGCGTTTCTACCCAAGGTAAATGCCAGCTGATCGTCTGTTTCCATTTGTGTTAATTTCAGATGTGAATATACTATTGTTTTATGAAAAACAAATAGTGTTAATATATATTTGTCTTCAAGAATTGACTTTCAAAAAAATATTTTTTATTTTGTGTTTCTCACAAAACAGAATGTTATGTAAGTCTCAGTTTTCAGTGAAATAGCATATCTCAGAAGTCGTGAAAAATTTCACCATGTGGTATATAAGAACAATTCGATACGTACTTTTAAGTGTTAAGTGTGTGGGGCATTCCATTTCAAATCGTTCCACCGACAAAAAACAATCGCAAGGAGAGCGATTTTCTAATAAATATAATTATTTAAAAATTTAATTATTTGTAACATATTATACACTGAATCGAAAGAGAATTTCATGAACTTTATAATGCTATTTTTATTTTTTTAAATTTTTCTCAATTTCGTAGAGAAATTCCTGTTTGAAAGTTTAAACTCTTAATATCTCAAAACACCCCCCCGTCGATTTTTATCAAAATTATATGAAAATAAAGCTTAACTTTTCTAGTTTCCATTCCCTTATAATATATTATGGACATTTAATGGGATTAATAGAAAAAAAAGTGTTTAAAAAATGTGTTTTTGAAAAATTTGACAAATGTTACGAAGTTGAATCCTAACTAACCTTCAACTTCGTACCATTTGTCAAATTTTTCAAAAACACATTTTTTAAACAATTTTTTTTCTATTAATCCCATTAAATGTCCATAATATATTATACGGGAATGGAAACTAGAAAAGTTAAGCTTTATTTTCATATAATTTTGATAAAAATCGACGGGGGGGTGTTTTGAGGTATTAAGAGTTTAAACTTTCAAACAGGAATTTCTCTACGAAATTGAGAAAAATTTAAAAAAATAAAAATTTTAGCATTATAAAGTTCATGAAATTCTCTTTTGATTCAGTGTATAATATGTTACAAATAATTTAATTTTTTAATAATTATATTTATTAGAAAATCGCTCTCCTTGCGATTGTTTTTTGTCGGTGGAACGATTTGAAATGGAATGCCTCGTGTGTTTATATTTAATAGAGATGTGCAAAAAGCTCGAAAAGTCGAGCCGAGCCGAGCCAAAATTTTTTCGGGCCGAGCCGAGCCGAGCCCGAGCCGGCTCGATGTATCGAGTACTCGAGTGACTTCGAGTACTCGAAAAATTCGAGTACTCGGGTAAATTCGAGTACTCGATTAAATTCGAGCACTCGAGTGAATTCGAGTACTCGAATTTTTCGAGTACTCGAATGGATTCGAGCTTTTGACTTACTAAAAAAACTATTAATAAGTAAAAAATTTCGAATTTTTTTGAATTACTGAATCAATATTTCTATTTGCTAAATATAATAAATGCGAAAATTCTATGAATTTTCTCTAGAACTCGAATTTACTCAGAGCTCGAAAAAATTCGAGTACTCGAATTCCCTCGAGTGCTCGAAAAATTCGAGTACTCGAATTAACTCGAGTACTCGAAACTATTCGAGCTTTTTACACAGCTCGGCTCGGCTCGAACTCGGCTCGAGCTCGAACTGATTAGGCTCGGCTCGGCTCGGCCCGAAAAATGAAAAGCTCGAAAAAGCTCGCTCGAGCCTCGAGCTTTTTGCACAACTCTAATATTTAAGTTATACGCGAATATATGTGTGTGTTATAGGTTAGTTCATAAGTGTTGACGAACGTCGAAAAGTGATACAATAATTGTTCTTTGTTTGTGTGATTAATTATCCAAATATGTGAATGAATGAGTGAATTTCAGAAAAACTGTGTGAACAAGTGGAAATTATTTTTTTTACTTTACAATTTTTTTGAAAGTCAATGAAATTCTCAAGCAAGGTACTAGAAATTTTCATTGACTGCTTTTGAAACTCTCATGCAAAAGTACTAGACTATTTTTAGTATTTTGTGTCGTATCCAAAAGTCAAGTACCGAGTCAATGAAAATTTCACGTACTTTTTTTTCCGTGTATACTCGGGATAACTAAATATTTTATAACTCGTCAACAATACATCGGAATTACATGATCTAAAGTGGAAATTGAAGCTTTTCAAAAATATTTGTTAGCAATGACAAAAATTTTTTTTATCAAAGTTACATAACTTTAAATGTTAGTTAAACAAGCAAGTTTTTTAATAAGTGGATAATGTGCATTTAATCAAAAAGTTTATGAAATCAGCTTATGAAAATCATTACTCGGGGGGTTTTCGGGGTCTCTGATTACGAATCTGGCATCATATATTTATAATTCAAAATGGCTGATCAAAAATGGCGGATATTAAAAAAAATTTTTTGATTAAAAATAAAAATTTTTTGAAAAAGGTCCGCCATTTAAAAAATTATTTTTTAATAATGATTTTTTCTTTATATTCAGAAACTAAAAATCTTTATTCCCAAAAGTTAATATAAAAATGACATGAAAGAACTCTACCAATAAAAAAAGTTTATTAATAAATAGGTACTTTCGTGAACAGTAATGTACGCCCCTAATTTTCTTGACCAGCCTTATTAAAGGTGCTGTTCACTTTGACAGACGACTCCATTGGACAGTCTGCTAAATCGGCGTTCGAGAGTATTTTATTTCGGCTCTTTACGAATTAATTGAAATAACAGGTAAAGTTCATGGTCTAATGGTCAATTTAAGGTATTTGTCGCGCGACTGGTCACTGTCAAAAGTTTGTATCCGTTGACTGTACTTATGAAACGATTATGAATGCGAGTTTCCGAAAAACTTTTGCGGACGTACAGTTTGACACACAGATGTTCTCAAAGTATATTCATAACCTCTCGCATGAAAAACGATCGTGGCAACGTCGCAAGTTTGGCGTATGGCCGTCTTTAAAATTTCGCGCCAAAAGTAGCAGACAAGCTGTAGTATTTAACAAGCGCTATTGCCACGTTTACAAATTCACCTGTCATTTACAATAAATGTTAAAATAAATTTTCAAGTTTGATGTTAAATATCTTTTAAACAAGACGGTGAAAAATTTTCATTTTCTTTATAAAAGTTCATTTTGGTTCAATAAATAAAACTTTAGTTTTTCTAAAAAATCTGTCGATTAGTATTAGTGCAAAAATTAAAAATCTGTGGTTTTCATATGGTTTTCCTATACCGTACATGTTAAAAATCGAAACTTTGATTTCATTTTTTGAGACTTACAGACGGTCAATTTTATTTTAATAGGCCTTATTTTGTAGATAAATATCCAAAGAATAATTATGTAATGAAATTTAAAAAAATTCTGTCGAAAACGAATTTACGCGACAAATACCTTAAGGAACTTTTTATTTTTATGTAATGTAAAAAAAGAAATGTTCTTAGTGTTTCGTGAAAAATAATTGATTAATTCATTGACTGGGAAAAGAAAGATGCCATTCGTATTAAGAATTGACGAACATACCATATCAGATTTTTCGTTTATTTTAGGTTTACTTTTTAGGCAATTTTTATATTTGAATTCAATTTGAACTTTAAATCTTAATTTTAAAGTATAAGTTTTTATAATGTTTGCTTTTTTGTTATATTGCTGTCAACCTGAAGCAGACAAACAAAGTGACATTTGAAATGGCGTGTTATAAAAATTCTTAATTCAAAAGTTATCTTCATCCAATCGCCGAATTACATTAATCAACAAAGACTGAATAATGTTACCTACATATTACAAAAATTCGGTTTTTAATATAAATATAAAACTTAGTAGAACTAAAAATTAGACAAGTGCGGGGTTGCACATTCGCACTGAAATGACGGGTTTAGTACACCAATATTAAAATCTTTTGGTACAAAAAAATAAATGAAAAAGAAATATTGACAAAATAATTAATTAAAGAAAATTTTTTTGAAAATAAATTAGAAAAAATTTTCTTAAATTAATTATTTGTGATCAGCCTGTAAAAATAAACTAGTGTACCAATTTTTAGCTAATTAGGTCAAATAATGTAGAAGTTAGGGGGAAAAACGTTTTTTCAACACAACAAATTTTTAGTTTTTCCTTGACAACGCTATGGCCATCTTATAAAATATAAAATAAACTCTTATAAATAAATTATGAGTAATTAATACACATATTTCATTCTAAATAATTTAAATGCACACAAATATTTTCATTTATATATTGTCCGGGGAAAACAACCGAAAAACCGAAACCTTTAACCCAAAAAACAGAAATTTTTAAGAGACCGAAAACAAGAAACCGTAATTATTCACATTAAAAACCGAAACCCTAATTCTTTGAAAAACAACCGTAACAGAAATACCGAAACCGAACTTTTTTAGAAGAATACAGAAAAGAGGAAACCGAAACCGATAAAATTTCGGTTGCTATCATTTTAAAAAAATTCTATAAAAGCGAGAAGACCAAAATTTTGTATCATGTGTAAATTTGTATAAAAATAAATAAATATTTTGATTATAAAATTTTTTCTCGAAAACTGATATTTTTGTTTTTTTAGAAAATACTATCAATATTAATAATAATAATATTTTAACTATTTAAATGTTAATTATTTATTCTTCTAGAGATCTGCATTGTGTTGGATGAACCATCTTAATTTTTATAAAATTTTTTGCGTAATATTGTCAGGGTGGCCGCAAGATTGACTTTATCAATTTCCCTGACATTTTACTGACATAACAACGAATTTCCCTGACAAAATTTTTTTTGTTTAGAGCAAAAAATGTATTGCGTGACCGTCTTAATTTCTTTAATCGCCCTGACAAAAAAATTTTTCCTGACATTTCCCTTACTTTACTGACAAAGAATTTTTTTCCTGACGTTTCCCTTCTTCTTTAATTGTCCTGACAAAAAAATTTTTCCTGACATTTCCCTGACTTTACTGACAAAAAATTTTTTTCCTGACATTTCCCTGACTTTACTGACAAAATATTTTTTTCCCTGACTTTACTGACATGTGGCCACCCTGTATTATTTAAGCCTCAAAAAGTAAAAATCATATCTATATTATGTTGTAGTGCTAATAATCTAAATAAAAAATAAAACGAACTGAATTCTAACATCGAGTCTAAATTTCATGATATCACTCTGAAATATATTTAAAAAAAAAAGAAAAACTTCTTTATTTTTGATTAGAAAAAGCTGAAAAGGAGAACAAATCACCAAAAACGTGGAAAAAGGTGACAAAATTGAAAAAAGGGGATATCTGTGATAACTGTTAATGCATAACCAAAAAGTAGACAAAGAAAATGTTTAATATAGAAAAGATCTTGTAAAACTCATTGTTATAAGCAGTTGTTCGGTATTGATAAATAATGAATAATTAAATATAAATAAATTATGAACCTAACATAAAAAGTAATTTGATGAGTGTTTTTATATAACTAATATTACATAAGATAAAAGCATGTGAACTTGAAATTAAGTAACTTACCAATAAGTCTTTTCCTCCGTCAAAATCAGTGCGTATCTGACTTCCTAACTCACCGTCGGGAACTTTCAGATCCTCGCGGATGTCTCCATTGTCTGACATCAAAGTTAAGTAGCCATCGTCGGATATATCTGTTAGCTGAAAGAATAATTAAGTTATTTTAATTTAAATAATAAGATTTATATATAATCAGGGATATTTAACTGTTTTCATATTCAATTACATGAGACAAATCCTAAAAGTCATTGAGCACGTGACATCTTTCGAAGTCTTTTTATCAATAATCTATTACATTTCAATAACAATTTACTATTCTTAACATTTATTCAACAAAAGTATAGTACTTCAATTACTTAATTCAATTTTACTTTCATTTAAGCGTCCATATAATAATTATATATTACAACGGAAATCAAAGTAATTTCCTACCATAATTTTTTTTAGGTAAAAAGGTTATTTTTAAAGTATTTTTATGACTGTTTCTTAACTCACTGTAATAAAAATATGTTTTTAAAATATTAAGTATTAATATCAAGTTCTAACTGAGTCAAGAGAATTGTGAAAAAATGTACTGAGTATTTAAACATATATTAATAATGAAACTTGTAGAAATGAAAAAAATGCAGTTCACAATTTGTCTCATTTACGGATTAAAATTTTATTTTTGTTCGACTCGGAGTGATTGGTTTCTTCATTTTTTATAATAAATGAAATATAACCGAGTGATAAGATCATTATTTTATATAATAAGAATATTTTTACTGTAATTTTTTCAAAATTATTTTTATCATTTTAATTCAATTATTATTTTCTAGAATTTTTAAATAAAATTATTCTTTAAATCAATTATCCTTAATAATTTTTGAAAAAGTCCTTTGAGAATTTTCAAATCCATTTGTTTACAGTTAAATTTTACGAAATTTCAATTATTCAGAAATTCTTCAATTGAATACGTATTAAAAAATAAACACTTCAAGTAATTTCAGAAAAAAATTCAATTAAACTTTTTCAAAATAATTAATTCTATAGAATTGTTGGTTATAAGTATGAAAAATTAAGATTTTCAAAGAATTTAATTTGAAACCTTATAACAATATAATATAAGTATATTGTTTTTAATATTCAAATATTATTTGAATATTTGAATAATAAATATTCAAATCTAAAATTTTAACTGAAATTAATTTTTAAATCAATTTTTATTAGAAAATTCTGCGTGAATTCAATTATTTAAATGCAAAAATACATAATTTATTGAATAATTAAATATTTCTAAAAATTGAATACTCATAAAGAATTTTATCAAAACATTTTTAAATAATTGATTTCTTTTGACGATTTTTAATAAAATTGTTAAGAACAATTACGATTATCCAGGAATTCGATTAAAATTGTATAAAAAATAATTGAAATTCTGCGATGAGTTTTATTTATGAAAATAATTGAATTCTTAAAAAGAATTTTATTATTTATTAAAATAATTCAATTCCTGTAAAATTTTTTTTAATTATTGAAAATAATTAAATTATTGCGAAGAAATTTATAAAAAATTTGTAAATAATAGAATTCATATTATGAAATTGAGGAAAACTTTTGAAAATAATTGAAATTTTTGCCAAAATTTTTTAAGAATTTGAATTTTGACAAGAATTTTATTAAAATTTTTAAAAATAATTGAATTTTGGAAAATAATTTGATTACTTTTGAAAATAATTGAATTTATGGAATCATTTATTATTTTTCAAAAAATCAATTATTTTTTAGTGTTTTTGAGTTAAGTTCGTCTATAAATCCACTATTTTTAATAATTAATTAAATATATATTAAAAAATTTAACAAATTTCAGAAGAATTTGAATTATTAAAATTTTTAAAAACCTAAGTAATCTTTAAATTTTCTAATGAAATTCATTGAAAATTGATAAAATTTCGATATTCATCTATTTATGAAAATTGTAAACGCAACTCTTTGAAAATTCAATTAATTTTTAACTACATAAGTAAAATTATTATACCAGAACTTAGACTTTTGTGTATGCTTTTGTTTTTTCAATATTTCTCATATGTATGAATTTAAAAGCTTTTTTTGCTTATAATAATTTTTACTTTTATTTTCAAAATATAATTTAATATGAAAATGAAAAATGTTTTTAAGTATGTTTATGTACCATACAAAAAGAAACAACACGTTATTTTAGCTGCTGTCATTAAAAAAACCTGATTGTACCTGATAATCTTCTCTTTTAACGAATGGCACATCCATATTGTGTGTGGAAGGACAAATGTCTTCGTATTTTTTGGAATTAAATATATCGATGCCTACGAGGTGAACCTTAGCGTGACCGTGCTTGCCGGTCTTGGAAGTTGACATCTCAACAATCTTGCAGGGTCGAGATTTCAACATCACGAAACCATTTTTGCGAAGTGCAGAACATTGCATAGGGTAAGTTACAGAGGCACCTGAGTCTCCAGACTCGAAATGACTGTCTTCCATTACATCTGCCATCTTTGATTAAATAGGTGCTACAAAAATATAAGTAATTATTTCACGTTCTCCATTCGAAACAATTATTTTTTTATTTTTCCAAACAAAAACTTTAAATCCAACAGTATTTTACAAATGCTTCAATTTATCGACATGCACTTTCTAAGCTTTATCTCATTTCATTTACTACACATTTTGGTTCGCGATAAAAACCAAGTAAAACAATTATAAATATTCGGAAAAAGTTCAAGTTCAGTAATTAAAACAACACTTTAACAGTAGGAGCAATGAACTAATTACTAATAGTTTTAATAAACAATCATAATAAATAAAAATATTTCATATCTATGCAACAACATTTTGACGTGTTTATTGAAGTGAAATAAATTTTAAATGGCTTACAAAATAAACTGTTACAATTGCAGGAATGATATTGCAAATAAATCTATGAATAGCAAAAAAGCAAACCAAAAAAAGAAAAAATTCCAATTCGACTGCCGGCGAAATCGGCGAAGTTGGCCATATGTTTTCATTTTCTCAAGCATACTTATATAAAAAAAGAAAAAATGATCTATGAAAATTCTCTATCGAAATAAATTTTCCTAACATTATATATACAAGACATTTGCAATTCATACTTTCTCCCACCTTCCTACTCACTATATCTATGTATATAAATAATTAACCAAGACATTTTTGTTGAAATCGAGTAAAAAACATGGAAATAATTTGTCAGTATGGGTGTGGAATTCCTAAGAAAACTGTCAACGACAAATATTGAGAAAAAATGTGTTGAAATTCTATAGGTAAAAGTAATGAGCAGACTTGGAAATACCGGGGAGAAAACCCATGTGGCAGGGGATCAAATCCCGAAGCTTGACACTGTTAAATAGAAAAATTCATCAAAAGAAGAGAGATACTCTAGAAATGATTTTTTTACAGTTTCAAAGTGATTGAAAATGCAGAATATTCGAGTTGCAAGATGAAAAACACAAATTGCAGAAGCTAACCAAAGAATACGAAACGTAAGGTACTGATTTTTCACTGAAAACAATGAATCTTGATCTGATTGTAGCAGGTCCCTCAAAAGAGGTAAAAAAAGCATGCAAAAATTTGGAACACTATTTTTGAACAATTCCGTTGTTTGTAAAATAATTTGGAGAAAGTAAGGGCGAAGATGGCGCGAAACAGCGTTAGCCACATTGCCAGCGGCCCGTTGTCATCTACAAGGCACCCAAAATATTCAATTATATATTTTATTTAAAGAGAAACCAACACTTTTTCCGATGATAAACACCAGTCCAACTTTAACTGTTAATTTAAAAAAGTTTTTTTCACGTTTGAGCAAATGATTATTAATAAATTTCACTAAAATTAAGGTCTCAATATACTCACATGTGATCAAAATGGATACTCTAACCAGAAAAGATCTTGGAGCGACTGCGCAGTACACTGATCATACACGGGGTCTACTCAAGTGGAATCACGGTTTTTACATTTTGGACAATACGCCGAGTAGGCCAACGCAAAGCCACGCAACACACAGAATCGTCACGTAAGACGTAAGATGGAAACATGATATAGAAAATGATGAAGAACATTTCTATTTCTTTTCTCCTCAGGGTGGAGTCCCATGACAGCGTTTTGCGTTGCGTCGTAATGGGAGAGAAAAAGACGCAAATATACGTTTGCTGCATTCTCTCTTATTACAACGCAACGCAAAACGCTGCCATGGGACTGTGGCCTCAGGCTAATGCTGATTCTACACTTAAGCAGCGCTCCGCTTTTCCGTGGCGCTTCGCGTGAGACAGAAAAAGATAGAGATAGTCCCTGTCTTTTTCTATCTCACGCAAAGCGCCACGGAAAAGCGGAGCCCTGGGTAAGTGTAGAATCAGCATAAGGGTGGAGTCCCATGACAGCGTTTTGCGTTGCGTCGTAATGGGAGAGAAAAAAACGCAAATATACGTTTGCTGCATTCTCTCTTATTACAACGCAACGCAAAACGCTGCCATGGGACTGCGGCCTGAGTTTACATGGCTGCGTTTTTGCGTTACGTTTTGCACTCAGCAGTGAGTTTAACAAGGACAAATAGAAATATATGTCTATGTTTCTCACTTAGGACCCAGTCCCATCCCAGTAAGAAACGAAAAATTGAAAAGTATTAAAAAGATTCTATTCTTTTGAATGCCATTTCTGTCCAATACTTTTCTATCCAGTGAGAGCAATATGAAAAGTAACGATATCAATCCTCTTGAATACCCAGTAAGAAAGCAAAGATTAAGAAGCATTAAAAAAATTCTATCCTTTTGAATACCATTTCTGTCCTATGCTTCTGAATTCCGCGACAGTAGTATAATAATATAATACTAATATTGTTGACATATAGAATGTTCAATTACTTTCAAATAACTGCACTCATGAATTTATTTGCTATTTTAAAAAGGAATAATTATTAAATTATCAGTTAAGAGGGTTAAAAGTGTTTAAAGGTCTCTGAAATTTTTAGGTTATGATTTATTGTCTAACAGAATAACGGCCCTGACTCGTTTAAATGACGTAAAATTGGTAAACAATCAATTTTTCAGCAAGTTTTTCTTTGAACACAAACACTTTTTACAAAATCTGCCACTGTATGTATCTTATAAATTACAAAAATCCAGAAGATTGCTTGAATGCATGCAGAAACGCGGTTCCAACGAAAAATTGAAAAGTGATGTAATGACAGGCTGTAATAATTTCGGATGGGATTGGAAAGCATTCAGAAAAAAATTTTGTCTTTGTTAACAATTACAAACAGAATTGAATAGCATTCATTTTTATACGAAACGTGGTCCTATCATGGTATAGAAAAGTATTGGACAGAAATGGCATTCAAAAGTATTGGATAATTTCTACTACACCATACAGAGTTTGAATTATTTCAATCCTTTTCAATTCCTCGCTTCTTAGGGTGGAGTCCCATGATAGCGTTTTGCGTTGCGTTTTGTAACTAGGCCATGAGTGTGAGAGAGATAGAGATATATGTTTGCTCTATTTGCACTCATGGCCTAGTTACAAAACGCAACGCAAAACGCTACCATGGGACTCCAGCCTAAGAGTGCAGTCCCATGGCACCGTTTTGCGTTGCGTTTTGTAACTAGGCAATGAGTGCAAATAGAGCAAACATATATCTGTATCTCTCTCACACTCATGGCCTAGTTACAAAACGCAACGCAAAACGCTGCCATAGGACTGCGGCCTAAAGGAAATCCAAGAACTTTTTTTTACTTTTGGGGCAGTTCAGGAATAATGCCTCATATATTTATTAATAATTATACTTAATAGGTAGATTTTATACATGTATAAATATTAATATCGTGCAAACTTCTCTCATTTCGACGTGGCTGAGTTGCTGACACTTCGGCAGATCAAAAAATGTTTTTTTGCCTACAAGTAATACAGAAATAATTAAAACAAAATAAAAACCGATTTAAGTACAATTAGTGATCTGAAAATACATAAGTACTTTTTTTCCAATGGTGAAACAAAACGTAACCTCTATAAATATATTTCACCAGCGAGCTGATATGCTGACGATATGTACGCCCTACTAAAAAAATAATGACAAAACATCAGAAAAATAATCCCCAGTAAAAAAAAAAGTATTCAGAATAGAGAAAAAGTATTGGTGGAGACGTTCGGTGAATGCGTTTTCGCGACAAAACCGTATTGGTGGGTTACGGTGAATACATTTTGCTTACCGTGAATACATTTTTTTTAAACTCTCGTTTTAAAGATTCATAAGCAAAGTTGAGAATATTTATAAAGAGCGTAAGTGACCTGAAGTATAAAAATGACGATTGCGAGAAGGAAATAAGAAATTTTGAGAAAAAATGAAAAATTAAATGTGACAAACCTACAACGTATGATGATGAAAAGGAACATTGACGATACCGACAGAAACTTGAGAAATCCAAGTAAATGTATGTGAAACAGTAAGTTCCGCCGGTAACGTCAAAGTTCCTTTTAATCATCATACGTTGTAGGCACAGAAAAGCATATGGTAATTGATCAACATTTGACAATCTGTTTGTCACATTTAATTTTTCGTTTTTTCTCAAAATTTCTTATTTCCTTCTCGCAATAGTCATTTTTATACTTCAGCTCACTTACGCTCTTTATAAATATTCTCAACTTTGCTTAGGAATCTTTAAATCGAAAGTTTAAAAAAAAAAGTATTCACGGTAAGCAAAATGTATTCACCGTAACCCACCAATACGGTTTTGTCGCGAAAACGCATTCACCGAACGTCTCCACCAATACTTTTTCTCTATTCTGAATACTTTTTTTTTTACTGGGTCAGAATTTCTGGTGTTTTTGAGCAGTTTTTCTTACAATTGCAGCTCAAAAACATGAAAAAGAAATAGAACCCTTCAAAATACTGCCAAGAATCATGAAAACTTTTATGACTGCCACCGAATTTTTTTATAGCACAGCAAAGAATCTTTTTTGGGGATGTATTCTTGTTCCTTTATGTAAAAGGGTCGTCACGCCTTTTAAAACTTAGGTATTCCATCGAGAAACCATTATACATTTTTTAATGTTTAAAATCATTTTTGTTTATTTCAACATTATATTTAATGTTTATAAACTCAGATTATTTTGAAGACTGTTTTACGTATACCTTATACTCTCTTGGATTAAAATTCAAAAATGATATCAGTTTTTACATATCAGTTATAGTTCACGAGATAGCTTATAATTTCTTCAAAATGAAGTTTCTTAGAATAAATTTTAGATATTTGGAAACATGAATTATCACAGATTCTAAATTTTTAAATTATAAACTTCCATCAGTTAAATTGCTCAAGTTTCAAGTAATAAAATTTTTGTTTAAACAATCATAAACCTTCAGAACAATACCTTTTTTGCCCACTCGACTCAACTCAGTCACAATGACCAATTCGCTACGCACCTTCCCTACTAAAAATAAAATCAGGAATGGTCAGACAAATGGTCAGGCCGCCTGACCACTTTAATCCAGTTTTCTTACGATTCTGGATGGATCTCGTCAGAAATCTATCACAACTGATCAGGAGGAAGTTTAAAGTGGTCACAAGTTTGCTTCTATCCCCTCCTCTTTGTTGACCCCGCCCATAATTGGTGACTATTTGAGACCATTTGTATCTCATTTTTGACCATATTTTTAAGCCACTTCTGTTTTATTTATTTAAACAATATGCAAAAAGTTGCAACAAATTAATTTTAAAAAATATATTTTATTAATTAATATCAGTTTGTTTACATACGGAACAACTTGAAACTAATTCCCGGAATTAAATTAAAATTTGGACCCTACGGGGATCGAACCCCGACGCATGACCTAACCTAGTGCCTAAACTAACTGCCCTAACGACTGCGACTACCGAACCGACTTACATATTTCTGGATTCAACTGTCTATATAAAGAGCAACTGTAAAATAGTAAAATTCAATTACCAATATTATCAATAAATCAGAATAAACTGTTAAATAATTTTTATTAATTAATTATATTTCAATTTAGTCATAATAGGTTATGTGAATTAATAAAAATTAACATTATTAATTGAATCAATAATAAATTAAGTCTTAACTTTACAATTTGGAATGTTTCATAAACTATAATACGAATACAGATTAATAATAATTATTATTATATCTGCATTTAAAATGAATTTAGTATTTAATATTAATTTAATTAAACATTATAATTTATAATAATAATGAATTATTAATGCAATATTGAAATTTTTATAAATTTAATATTTAAATTATTAATAATCATTATAGTAAGAAATTATTCTATTAATGATTAATAATAATTTAAATATAACTGTATTTCAATTATAATGCAAATACTTCTCATAATAAGTACTGACTGGTATAGTAAATTACTAATATTATGAAACAAAATTTATTATTAATTAACTATATTAAATAATTACAAGTAAATATACATTTATCAAATTAATATATTATAAATATACATTAAATAAATATATTAAATAATGTTAAAAGAATGGTCCGAATGTTTTGATTTATTTACCTACATTTGCTGTATAATTAATTCAATAATTATACCAATTTGAAAAATGAGAACTTTTGTTAAGTTAAAAGAACAATTTTTATAATAGAATAATGTATTCTGAAATGTAAAAAATAAATTTGAAAGATTTTATATGTATATATAAATTTTCATGAGACTTTACCAAAATTAGAAAGATGTACCAAAATTTTTATAGGTTATGTGTTCACACATTTCAGAAATAGTCAAGAATTTCAGAAATGGTCAGGAATTTCAGAAATGGCCACAGCTTCGAAAATGGTGGGAGTAAAGTGGGAGGAGCTTGGAAAGTATTTGGTTAGGAATGGTGAGAAACGTTCGAAAACGTCAGAAGTGGTGAGACTGTTCAGGAATGTTCAGAAATTCTGACCATTCCTGACGATTCCTGATTTTATTTTTAGTAGGGTTTCTTTAACAATAGATTTTCGAGTCTATTGTGATGATTTTAAAACAAGAATTTTATAACTTAAAACTTCTGCATTTTAACTAATGCAACTTTGTAACATAAAAATTTAGAATCTATGGTATTTTACGATTCCAAATATCTAAAATTTATTTTAAAAATCATTTTTTTAATTATCACCCTAACCTTATAATTTATTTTAATAAATGTTTTTTAAAATAAATTTTAGATATTTGGAATCGTAAAATACCATAGATTCTAAATTTTTATGTTACAAAGTTGAATTAGTTAAAATGCAGAATTTTAAAGTTATAAAATTCTTATTTTAAAATCATCACAATAGATTCGGAAAATCTATTGTTAAAGAAAGGTGCATAGCGAATTGGTCATTGGGACTGAGTTGAGTCGAGTGGGCAAAAAAAGGCATTGTTCTGAAGGTTTATGATTTTTTAAACAAAAATTTTATGACTTGAAATTTGTTTAATTTAACTAATTGAAGTTTATAATTTAAAAATTTAGAATCTGTGATATTTCATGATTCCATATATCTAAAATTTATTCTAAGAAACTTTATTTTGAAGAAATTAAAAGATACGCTTCAAGTATGGTCAGCTTGGTTTGTGAAGTGAAGTGAGAAGCTGATAGAGTTCTCACAAGACGCATCAAATCCATTCTAAAAATTCTGTCAGAAATAATCTGAAAAATGACAAATCATCAGAGTCAAGAAGAAGCATCAGAAAATCTGACGAATAATCAGAACTCTGATGTTTTGTCATGATTCCTCATTATTTTTTTAGTAGGGCGTACCCACGCTGCACGATTTTTAGGTTATAATGCTCTGGGGTAGTGTCTGATCGGAAAGGCAATATAAACCGTTTTTTTGACTCGCTGTTTTATATATGTATTTTGTTAACTTTTTACATATAACATTAAGTTAACTTTAAAAAAGTTAACAAAATGTTATCTAAAGATCGTTGATCTAATGATAATTTTAAACAGTTAACAAAATGTTATCTGAAGTTCGTTGAACTAATGATGATTTTAAATAGTTATCGTTTTAATTACTATTATACTACACAAAAATGTCAACTTAAAAATATTATCAATCAGATAACTTATAATTGTTGTCAAATTTACATACACATTTTCAATAACTTTTGTTACCTTTCCCAGTAAAAAAGGATTTTTTAATATAGCATTTTGGACGATTAAGCAAGCCGTCTGCTCAATTGTCCAAACGGCATTTGGACAATTGGAGTGGTTCCCTGTTTAAAAAATTTGATAGAAATGGAAAGAAAAAAATTTCTTTCCATTTCAATCCTGTTTCTGAATCCAAAATTTTCAAAAATTACAATCAGTTTCTATCACATACTTTTAATAGAAAGTCTATCCAAATCAATACTTTGTCTATCCGAAAATTGTCCCATGTTGTCCCACTGATTTCAAAGAAAGTCCTATCAAATTCTATCAAAATTGATTATTAAAAATTGTTTCCAATCCAATAAGATTTTTTGATTTAAATTCTATCAAATCCTATATCGAAAAATGACAGAAAGTTCTTTCCTATTGTATCCAAGGTGGTTACAATTGAAAACATACGCTTTGAAAAAAAATATTTGTGGAAAAAATAATAAAAGATTCTTATGACCATTAATAACATTATATTCTTAGCACACTCCAAACATACAAACATTTTAATTAAACTGGAAGAATTAAATTAAAATTTGTACCCTATGGGAATCGAACCCCGCACCTATGACCTATCTATCTAAACGCTTAACGACCGCGGCTACCGAATCGACGTGAGAAATATTTTTCGACCTGTCTATATAAACTGCAAATTTGAAAAACGTAAGTTTATGTAAAATATTATAATTTTTGTAAGTACCCATAAAAATACAAGCAGAAATTAAAATATTTATAGAGATTTGCAATATATGCTATTATGTTAAAAATATTAATTAAATATTTAATAAATTTTTGCTTAAATGTCATTTGACCGCTTTGTAATTTTTTGTAAATATTTGCAAAAAATAACATCAAACGAAATAAAAAAATGAAAAACACAGCTCAACTGTGTTAAAAAAATTTCGTTGATTTTCTAAAATGTTAAAACTTTTATAAAAATCTGTAGTTCACAACAAAACAATAAAGGGGCGCATGATTATTCCCCAAATGTCATTTTTCCGAAATGTCATTTTATCGAACTGCACTTTTGCGAATAAGTACTTATTTTTGCGAAAAGCCAATTTTGCGAAATATCACTTTTGCGAATTGTCATTTTTGCGAATCGTTATTTTTACGAATTGTCAATTTTCCGAAAAGTCATTTTTGCGAATTGCCATTTTTACGATTTGTCAATTTTCCGAAAAGTCATTTTTGCCAATTGTCATTTTTACGAAAAGACATTTTCGAGAAAAATCATTTTTGCGAATTGTCACTTTTGCGAATCGCCATTTTTACGAATTGTCAAATTTCCGAAAAGTCATTTTTGCGAAAATTCCTATAGTGAATCTATATATGCATACAAGCAGATTTACTATAGGAATTTTCGCAAAAATGACAATTCGCAAAAATGACTTTTCGGAAAATTGACAATTCGTAAAAATGGCGATTCGCAAAAATGACAATTCGCAAAAATAGCTTTTCGCAAAAATGACAATTTGCAAAAATGACAATTCGTAAAAATGACTTTTCGCAAAAATGACTATTCGCAAAAATGACAATTCATAATATTGGTGATTCGTAAAAATGGCGATTCGCAAAAGTGACAATTCGCAAAAATGGCAATTCGTAAAAATGACTTTTCGCAAAAATGACTATTCGCAAAAGTGCAGTTCGGTAAAATGACATTTGGGGAATAATCATAAAATTTGATAGAATTTGTATCCAAACCTTTTGATAGAGAAATAATGGATTTTCATGTGGAAAGAATTTGATAGATATTCAATCAAAACTCATGGATAGCAAACTATAAGAATTTCCGACTCATAGAATTTGATAGAATTTGTATCCAAATCTTGGATAGAGAAATATTAGATTTTCATTTGGAAAGAATTTGATACATATTCAATCAAAACTCATGGATAGAAAATTATAAGATTTTTCGACTCATAGAATTTGATAGAATTCGTATCCAAACTCTTGATAGTAAAATATTGAATTTTAGTATATTATTAACTTTGAAAGATAATACATCAACACTTATGATAGGAATGGATTTAATTTTCTACTTTGGATAGAAGTGGATTGGATTTTCAATATTTGATTAAATTGGATTCGAATTTCAAGGAGTGAAGGAAAAAAATTCTATCAAATCCTATCCATTTTAATAATTTTTTTGAACAGGGTTGCTCAATTATTCGATGCATTAGGTCCGCAATCATCCCAAATGTTTTTCGTGGCTAAAAAACTGCTGAATTAAGAAAAAAAATTACTGAAATGTTACAGAAACTTTAGAGAATTCTAAATTCATCCAGACAAATACAGAAGAAATAGGTATAAAAATACCTCGAGTGAGGAAAAAGAACAAGATTTCTAAAATATCACTTTTCAACTGATGGTAATATATAATTGTAGATTTTCAATAATAGTGTATTAACAATAATATTTTATTTTGATGAATTATCTCTTTTTTAAATTGAGAAACCGAAATCTACAATTATATATTACCACATAACAACTAAGCCATGAGTGTGAGAAGGATACAGATATATGTTTGCTCTATTTGCACTCATTGCCATAGGCGTAGCTAGGTAGGGGCCAGGGGGGGTACGGCCCCCCCGAAATTTCTCCGGGCCCCCCTGAAGAAATGACATAAACATTAAAAAAAATAATACATTTAACGCATAGGGCTAAATTTTAGTTATTATTAGTTTATTTACTCTCCCTACAATAGGTAGGGTTCGAGACTCCCAAATACATACATAATAATCTTAACCTATATTTACAAAAATCCTTACAACTAAACATTCTCTAAATACAACTTAACCTAAACTCAACTCTCTCCACGCTCTCAACCTTACGCTCTAAACCTATCTCCAGTGCCGGGCTTCCGTTTCCAGTTCCTTCTATGCCCATGCTGGCTTCGACCCAATTCGCCCACCCTTTTTCAAAAACCTTCTACTCCTTTCTCGCCTCTCTTACATCCTCCAGTCATCCACTTTTACCCATACATCTATCCATCCAAGCAAAATCTTCTCACCTCATTCTCAGCCTATCCCTGTCTATCACACTTTACACGCTTCCATCCCTCCACCCGTATCCTCCCTCACAACCCAATGGGAAATTTACAACTGGCGTAGTACTGCGCCAGCACTGGCAGCACTGGCGGCAAGGCTGAGAGCCAGCACTGGCATGGCACTGGGATGATAACGCCGTCTGGCGCTGCCGAAGTACTGTCTGTCAGTGCTGCCAGACAGCACTGGACCAGTGCTGGCTGAGAATATTGCCGCAATAAATGCCGTATTGTTATTAATTAGTCGTAAATTCATAATTATAAATAATTTAACAACAAAATGGTAAATAATATTAATAAATAGTTATTATTCATAAAATATTTCTCTTCTTAAAGAAATTGTATTAAAGATGGAGACTAACAATGGATATAGTAAATGAAGTAGAAAAAAATTGTTTACAACATTTAAAAATTAAATAATAAACAATTACAGTAAGTGTGCATTAGATTTTCATATTTTAGTACCTAACAATTGGAATCTAGAAATATCGCAAACCTATGAAAACCTATGCCATGGGACTCCAGCCTTAGGCTGGAGTCCCATGGCAGCGTTTTGCGTTGCGTTGTGATAAGAGAAAATGCAGCAAACGTATATTTGCGTCTTTTTCTCTCCCATTACGACGGAACGCAAAACACTGTCATAGGACTCCAGCCTAAGTCGCCAATAGGTGCCAATAGCCATAGGCGTAGGTAGAACTTTTGGCTAGGGGGGGCCCGGCCCCGGTGCGCATATTCTGATAGGTATATATTTATGGGGGACAAGGGGGATTATGTTCAATTTTCGAAAAATGTTTTTCTGGGCACTAAATTTAACTAAAATTTAGCCGGCTTCCGTTTCCGGTACCGTTTCGGTGTACACGCGTTTGGAAAGAGTTAAGATTTTTTTGAGAAATTTAAAGGTTTTAAAAAGGGTGGGTAGTGCAATTGGGGGTAGTGTAATTGGCGATAGTGTAAAGGAAAAGTATGTTTGTATAGAGTAGTGAATGTATGAGTGATAAAAAAGGTAAAAAAGAAGTGTGTTTTGTGAGGTTAGGTTGCTTGAAGTGAGAGAGAGGAGAGAGAGACAGTGGAAAAATTTTGAGCATTGGAGTGATAAGGTAGATTTCTGGAATGGCTGAGTTTGACTCAAGTGGTGTTAGCGAGAATGAGGAAAAGGCGCGAGTATTTGAAAGGGGGATAGGAAAGAATGGAAAAAAGATGACGTGTGAGGATTGCATGGATTTGTTGGAATTAGTATGGATGTTGAAGGATGCGATGGATGAAGGAGCTAAAAGAGTGAAGGGAAATTTGATGGATATGTATGAGGATGGGGAATCAAGGGACAAAGAGATAGTGGAAATTGAAGAGAGGTTGGAGAAATTGCAGGAAATGTGGAATGAATGGGATAGTAAGTGGAAAAAGGAAAAGGAAAGCATGTGGAGAAGAATGAATGGATTGGAAAAATTTATAAAGGAAGTGAATGAGGGGACTGAGAAAGTTGAGGGAAGTGAATATGAGAGATTAAAGTGGAAAATGGGAGATTTGTTAAGACGAGTGGATGTAGTAGAAAATGAAAAAAGGAAAAAGAATGTAGTGATCAGAGGTATGAATGTAGGTGTGTTGGAGGGTAAAAGAGCAGTGGAAAAAGTGTTGGCGTGGGTGGGGGTTAATGTCTCAGTGAAAATGGTACAAGCGTTAGGAAGGGGTGAATATGGGGTACCAAAGTTATGGTTGGTGGAGTTGGGTAGTGAGGAAGAGAAAATGGAGGTGATGAGGGTGAAAGGAAGACTGAAAGGAAGTGTAATAAGAATAGATGAGGATAGATGTTGGAGAGAGAGAGAAGAATGTTATGGCTATTGAGAGAAAGAGCGTGGACGGAGAGAGTGAATGGAAAACAGGTAAGAATGGGTAAAGATTGTATTTGGGTGGATGGGGTAAAGTATGTTCCCAATGGGAAATGCCAGTGTAGTGCCGATGTTCACCACTGGCTTAATACTCAGACGATTGTTCGGCGTAGTCTAGCCGAGCCTCGACAATTAGTGCTGGCGCAGTACAGAGTTTTTGTTTCGCCAAAGCTTGGACAAGCCACGGCGGCAAGTGCTGGCTGAGTATAGAAAAATTGTTCACAACGCTCTTTGCCAACATTGCTTTTTTGACATAAACTTGAAAAAAATTATAAATAAAGTTTATGAATGTTTATAAATATAAATTTATTCAAAAAATTAATATTTTACTTTTTGGTTGTTCATTTTTTATTCTTATTAAATTTAATAATAACAATTTAACACAATTGTCTTATTTTGTAAATAATAAATTATTTAAACAAATTAAAATTATAAACAAAATTTAAACTTTAATCTCAATAATAATTTGGTTCCTATTAAAATACTATTATACTTATTACTATGAATAAAAAATTGTTAAAAAATTACCACGTAATTTAAGAATTACGTAAAATGTTAAATGCAATAAGTAAAGTAATTTAATTTAATTATTAAAAATTTAGTTTAATTTATTATTTCTAACGTATCCCTATTTTTTCTCATCTTTGACTCAATAATTGTATGTCTGAATGATACTGAGATATTAATAATTTACTGTACACATGTGTCGTTAGCACAGTGGTTAGAGCGTTAGTCTGTTAGTCCGTAGGTCGTAGGTTCGATTCCCCTCATCAGCAATTTTGTTTATTTTCATAGGTTTGCGATATTTCTAGATTCCAATTGTTAGGTACTAAAATATGAAAATCTAATGCACACTTACTGTAATTGTTTATTATTTAATTTTTAAATGTTGTAAACAATTTTTTTCTACTTCATTTACTATATCCATTGTTAGTCTCCATCTTTAATACAATTTCTTTAAGAAGAGAAATATTTTATGAATAATAACTATTTATTAATATTATTTACCATTTTGTTGTTAAATTATTTATAATTATGAATTTACGACTAATTAATAACAATACGGCATTTATTGCGGCAATATTCTCAGTCAGCACTGGTCCAGTGCTGTCTGGCAGCACTGACAGACAGTACTTCGGCAGCGCCAGATGGCGTTATCATCCCAGTGCCATGCCAGTGCTGGCTCTCAGCCTTGCCGCCAGTGCTGCCAGTGCTGGCGCAGTACTACGCCAGTTGTAAATTTCCCATTGGGTTGTGAGGGAGGATACGGGTGGAGGGATGGAAGCGTGTAAAGTGTGATAGACAGGGATAGGCTGAGAATGAGGTGAGAAGATTTTGCTTGGATGGATAGATGTATGGGTAAAAGTGGATGACTGGAGGATGTAAGAGAGGCGAGAAAGGAGTAGAAGGTTTTTGAAAAAGGGTGGGCGAATTGGGTCGAAGCCAGCATGGGCATAGAAGGAACTGGAAACGGAAGCCCGGCACTGGAGATAGGTTTAGAGCGTAAGGTTGAGAGCGTGGAGAGAGTTGAGTTTAGGTTAAGTTGTATTTAGAGAATGTTTAGTTGTAAGGATTTTTGTAAATATAGGTTAAGATTATTATGTATGTATTTGGGAGTCTCGAACCCTACCTATTGTAGGGAGAGTAAATAAACTAATAATAACTAAAATTTAGCCCTATGCGTTAAATGTATTATTTTTTTTAATGTTTATGTCATTTCTTCAGGGGGGCCCGGAGAAATTTCGGGGGGGCCGTACCCCCCCTGGCCCCTACCTAGCTACGCCTATGGCAATGAGTGCAAATAGAGCAAACATATATCTGTATCCTTCTCACACTCATGGCTTAGTTGTTATGTGGTAATATATAATTGTAGATTTCGGTTTCTCAATTTAAAAAAGAGATAATTCATCAAAATAAAATATTATTGTTAATACACTATTATTGAAAATCTACAATTATATATTACCATCAGTTGAAAAGTGATATTTTAGAAATCTTGTTCTTTTTCCTCACTCGAGGTATTTTTATACCTATTTCTTCTGTATTTGTCTGGATGAATTTAGAATTCTCTAAAGTTTCTGTAACATTTCAGTAATTTTTTTTCTTAATTCAGCAGTTTTTTAGCCACGAAAAACATTTGGGATGATTGCGGACCTAATGCATCGAATAATTGAGCAACCCTGTTCAAAAAAATTATTAAAATGGATAGGATTTGATAGAATTTTTTTCCTTCACTCCTTGAAATTCGAATCCAATTTAATCAAATATTGAAAATCCAATCCACTTCTATCCAAAGTAGAAAATTAAATCCATTCCTATCATAAGTGTTGATGTATTATCTTTCAAAGTTAATAATATACTAAAATTCAATATTTTACTATCAAGAGTTTGGATACGAATTCTATCAAATTCTATGAGTCGAAAAATCTTATAATTTTCTATCCATGAGTTTTGATTGAATATGTATCAAATTCTTTCCAAATGAAAATCTAATATTTCTCTATCCAAGATTTGGATACAAATTCTATCAAATTCTATGAGTCGGAAATTCTTATAGTTTGCTATCCATGAGTTTTGATTGAATATCTATCAAATTCTTTCCACATGAAAATCCATTATTTCTCTATCAAAAGGTTTGGATACAAATTCTATCAAATTTTATGATTATTCCCCAAATGTCATTTTACCGAACTGCACTTTTGCGAATAGTCATTTTTGCGAAAAGTCATTTTTACGAATTGCCATTTTTGCGAATTGTCACTTTTGCGAATCGCCATTTTTACGAATCACCAATATTATGAATTGTCATTTTTGCGAATAGTCATTTTTGCGAAAAGTCATTTTTACGAATTGTCATTTTTGCAAATTGTCATTTTTGCGAAAAGCTATTTTTGCGAATTGTCATTTTTGCGAATCGCCATTTTTACGAATTGTCAATTTTCCGAAAAGTCATTTTTGCGAATTGTCATTTTTGCGAAAATTCCTATAGTAAATCTGCTTGTATGCATATATAGATTCACTATAGGAATTTTCGCAAAAATGACTTTTCGGAAATTTGACAATTCGTAAAAATGGCGATTCGCAAAAGTGACAATTCGCAAAAATGATTTTTCTCGAAAATGTCTTTTCGTAAAAATGACAATTGGCAAAAATGACTTTTCGGAAAATTGACAAATCGTAAAAATGGCAATTCGCAAAAATGACTTTTCGGAAAATTGACAATTCGTAAAAATAACGATTCGCAAAAATGACAATTCGCAAAAGTGATATTTCGCAAAATTGGCTTTTCGCAAAAATAAGTACTTATTCGCAAAAGTGCAGTTCGATAAAATGACATTTCGGAAAAATGACATTTGGGGAATAATCATGCGCCCCTTTATTGTTTTGTTGTGAACTACAGATTTTTATAAAAGTTTTAACATTTTAGAAAATCAACGAAATTTTTTTAACACAGTTGAGCTGTGTTTTTCATTTTTTTATTTCGTTTGATGTTATTTTTTGCAAATATTTACAAAAAATTACAAAGCGGTCAAATGACATTTAAGCAAAAATTTATTAAATATTTAATTAATATTTTTAACATAATAGCATATATTGCAAATCTCTATAAATATTTTAATTTCTGCTTGTATTTTTATGGGTACTTACAAAAATTATAATATTTTACATAAACTTACGTTTTTCAAATTTGCAGTTTATATAGACAGGTCGAAAAATATTTCTCACGTCGATTCGGTAGCCGCGGTCGTTAAGCGTTTAGATAGATAGGTCATAGGTGCGGGGTTCGATTCCCATAGGGTACAAATTTTAATTTAATTCTTCCAGTTTAATTAAAATGTTTGTATGTTTGGAGTGTGCTAAGAATATAATGTTATTAATGGTCATAAGAATCTTTTATTATTTTTTCCACAAATATTTTTTTCAAAGCGTATGTTTTCAATTGTAACCACCTTGGATACAATAGGAAAGAACTTTCTGTCATTTTTCGATATAGGATTTGATAGAATTTAAATCAAAAAATCTTATTGGATTGGAAACAATTTTTAATAATCAATTTTGATAGAATTTGATAGGACTTTCTTTGAAATCAGTGGGACAACATGGGACAATTTTCGGATAGACAAAGTATTGATTTGGATAGACTTTCTATTAAAAGTATGTGATAGAAACTGATTGTAATTTTTGAAAATTTTGGATTCAGAAACAGGATTGAAATGGAAAGAAATTTTTTTCTTTCCATTTCTATCAAATTTTTTAAACAGGGAACCACTCCAATTGTCCAAATGCCGTTTGGACAATTGAGCAGACGGCTTGCTTAATCGTCCAAAATGCTATATTAAAAAATCCTTTTTTACTGGGAAAGGTAACAAAAGTTATTGAAAATGTGTATGTAAATTTGACAACAATTATAAGTTATCTGATTGATAATATTTTTAAGTTGACATTTTTGTGTAGTATAATAGTAATTAAAACGATAACTATTTAAAATCATCATTAGTTCAACGAACTTCAGATAACATTTTGTTAACTGTTTAAAATTATCATTAGATCAACGATCTTTAGATAACATTTTGTTAACTTTTTTAAAGTTAACTTAATGTTATATGTAAAAAGTTAACAAAATACATATATAAAACAGCGAGTCAAAAAAACGGTTTATATTGCCTTTCCGATCAGACACTACCCCAGAGCATTATAACCTAAAAATCGTGCAGCGTGGGTACGCCCTACTAAAAAAATAATGAGGAATCATGACAAAACATCAGAGTTCTGATTATTCGTCAGATTTTCTGATGCTTCTTCTTGACTCTGATGATTTGTCATTTTTCAGATTATTTCTGACAGAATTTTTAGAATGGATTTGATGCGTCTTGTGAGAACTCTATCAGCTTCTCACTTCACTTCACAAACCAAGCTGACCATACTTGAAGCGTATCTTTTAATTTCTTCAAAATAAAGTTTCTTAGAATAAATTTTAGATATATGGAATCATGAAATATCACAGATTCTAAATTTTTAAATTATAAACTTCAATTAGTTAAATTAAACAAATTTCAAGTCATAAAATTTTTGTTTAAAAAATCATAAACCTTCAGAACAATGCCTTTTTTGCCCACTCGACTCAACTCAGTCCCAATGACCAATTCGCTATGCACCTTTCTTTAACAATAGATTTTCCGAATCTATTGTGATGATTTTAAAATAAGAATTTTATAACTTTAAAATTCTGCATTTTAACTAATTCAACTTTGTAACATAAAAATTTAGAATCTATGGTATTTTACGATTCCAAATATCTAAAATTTATTTTAAAAAACATTTATTAAAATAAATTATAAGGTTAGGGTGATAATTAAAAAAATGATTTTTAAAATAAATTTTAGATATTTGGAATCGTAAAATACCATAGATTCTAAATTTTTATGTTACAAAGTTGCATTAGTTAAAATGCAGAAGTTTTAAGTTATAAAATTCTTGTTTTAAAATCATCACAATAGACTCGAAAATCTATTGTTAAAGAAACCCTACTAAAAATAAAATCAGGAATCGTCAGGAATGGTCAGAATTTCTGAACATTCCTGAACAGTCTCACCACTTCTGACGTTTTCGAACGTTTCTCACCATTCCTAACCAAATACTTTCCAAGCTCCTCCCACTTTACTCCCACCATTTTCGAAGCTGTGGCCATTTCTGAAATTCCTGACCATTTCTGAAATTCTTGACTATTTCTGAAATGTGTGAACACATAACCTATAAAAATTTTGGTACATCTTTCTAATTTTGGTAAAGTCTCATGAAAATTTATATATACATATAAAATCTTTCAAATTTATTTTTTACATTTCAGAATACATTATTCTATTATAAAAATTGTTCTTTTAACTTAACAAAAGTTCTCATTTTTCAAATTGGTATAATTATTGAATTAATTATACAGCAAATGTAGGTAAATAAATCAAAACATTCGGACCATTCTTTTAACATTATTTAATATATTTATTTAATGTATATTTATAATATATTAATTTGATAAATGTATATTTACTTGTAATTATTTAATATAGTTAATTAATAATAAATTTTGTTTCATAATATTAGTAATTTACTATACCAGTCAGTACTTATTATGAGAAGTATTTGCATTATAATTGAAATACAGTTATATTTAAATTATTATTAATCATTAATAGAATAATTTCTTACTATAATGATTATTAATAATTTAAATATTAAATTTATAAAAATTTCAATATTGCATTAATAATTCATTATTATTATAAATTATAATGTTTAATTAAATTAATATTAAATACTAAATTCATTTTAAATGCAGATATAATAATAATTATTATTAATCTGTATTCGTATTATAGTTTATGAAACATTCCAAATTGTAAAGTTAAGACTTAATTTATTATTGATTCAATTAATAATGTTAATTTTTATTAATTCACATAACCTATTATGACTAAATTGAAATATAATTAATTAATAAAAATTATTTAACAGTTTATTCTGATTTATTGATAATATTGGTAATTGAATTTTACTATTTTACAGTTGCTCTTTATATAGACAGTTGAATCCAGAAATATGTAAGTCGGTTCGGTAGTCGCAGTCGTTAGGGCAGTTAGTTTAGGCACTAGGTTAGGTCATGCGTCGGGGTTCGATCCCCGTAGGGTCCAAATTTTAATTTAATTCCGGGAATTAGTTTCAAGTTGTTCCGTATGTAAACAAACTGATATTAATTAATAAAATATATTTTTTAAAATTAATTTGTTGCAACTTTTTGCATATTGTTTAAATAAATAAAACAGAAGTGGCTTAAAAATATGGTCAAAAATGAGATACAAATGGTCTCAAATAGTCACCAATTATGGGCGGGGTCAACAAAGAGGAGGGGATAGAAGCAAACTTGTGACCACTTTAAACTTCCTCCTGATCAGTTGTGATAGATTTCTGACGAGATCCATCCAGAATCGTAAGAAAACTGGATTAAAGTGGTCAGGCGGCCTGACCATTTGTCTGACCATTCCTGATTTTATTTTTAGTAGGGAAGGTGCGTAGCGAATTGGTCATTGTGACTGAGTTGAGTCGAGTGGGCAAAAAAGGTATTGTTCTGAAGGTTTATGATTGTTTAAACAAAAATTTTATTACTTGAAACTTGAGCAATTTAACTGATGGAAGTTTATAATTTAAAAATTTAGAATCTGTGATAATTCATGTTTCCAAATATCTAAAATTTATTCTAAGAAACTTCATTTTGAAGAAATTATAAGCTATCTCGTGAACTATAACTGATATGTAAAAACTGATATCATTTTTGAATTTTAATCCAAGAGAGTATAAGGTATACGTAAAACAGTCTTCAAAATAATCTGAGTTTATAAACATTAAATATAATGTTGAAATAAACAAAAATGATTTTAAACATTAAAAAATGTATAATGGTTTCTCGATGGAATACCTAAGTTTTAAAAGGCGTGACGACCCTTTTACATAAAGGAACAAGAATACATCCCCAAAAAAGATTCTTTGCTGTGCTATAAAAAAATTCGGTGGCAGTCATAAAAGTTTTCATGATTCTTGGCAGTATTTTGAAGGGTTCTATTTCTTTTTCATGTTTTTGAGCTGCAATTGTAAGAAAAACTGCTCAAAAACACCAGAAATTCTGACCCAGTAAAAAAAAAAGTATTCAGAATAGAGAAAAAGTATTGGTGGAGACGTTCGGTGAATGCGTTTTCGCGACAAAACCGTATTGGTGGGTTACGGTGAATACATTTTGCTTACCGTGAATACTTTTTTTTTAAACTTTCGATTTAAAGATTCCTAAGCAAAGTTGAGAATATTTATAAAGAGCGTAAGTGAGCTGAAGTATAAAAATGACTATTGCGAGAAGGAAATAAGAAATTTTGAGAAAAAACGAAAAATTAAATGTGACAAACAGATTGTCAAATGTTGATCAATTACCATATGCTTTTCTGTGCCTACAACGTATGATGATTAAAAGGAACTTTGACGTTACCGGCGGAACTTACTGTTTCACATACATTTACTTGGATTTCTCAAGTTTCTGTCGGTATCGTCAATGTTCCTTTTCATCATCATACGTTGTAGGTTTGTCACATTTAATTTTTCATTTTTTCTCAAAATTTCTTATTTCCTTCTCGCAATCGTCATTTTTATACTTCAGGTCACTTACGCTCTTTATAAATATTCTCAACTTTGCTTATGAATCTTTAAAACGAGAGTTTAAAAAAAATGTATTCACGGTAAGCAAAATGTATTCACCGTAACCCACCAATACGGTTTTGTCGCGAAAACGCATTCACCGAACGTCTCCACCAATACTTTTTCTCTATTCTGAATACTTTTTTTTTTACTGGGGATTATTTTTCTGATGTTTTGTCATTATTTTTTTAGTAGGGCGTACATATCGTCAGCATATCAGCTCGCTGGTGAAATATATTTATAGAGGTTACGTTTTGTTTCACCATTGGAAAAAAAGTACTTATGTATTTTCAGATCACTAATTGTACTTAAATCGGTTTTTATTTTGTTTTAATTATTTCTGTATTACTTGTAGGCAAAAAAACATTTTTTGATCTGCCGAAGTGTCAGCAACTCAGCCACGTCGAAATGAGAGAAGTTTGCACGATATTAATATTTATACATGTATAAAATCTACCTATTAAGTATAATTATTAATAAATATATGAGGCATTATTCCTGAACTGCCCCAAAAGTAAAAAAAAGTTCTTGGATTTCCTTTAGGCCGCAGTCCTATGGCAGCGTTTTGCGTTGCGTTTTGTAACTAGGCCATGAGTGTGAGAGAGATACAGATATATGTTTGCTCTATTTGCACTCTTTGCCTTGTTACAAAACGCAACGCAAAACGCTGCCATGGGACTCCAGCCTTAGGGTGGAGTCCCATGGCAGCGTTTTGCGTTGCGTTTTGTAACTAGGCAATGAGTGTGAGAGAGATGGAGATATATGTTTGCTATATTTGCACTCATGGGCTAGTTACAAAACGCAACGCAAAACGCTGCCATGGGACTTCACCCTTATACTTTGGAAATATGTTACCCTAGTAGGTACAAGTTACTACACCAATTTACAGGTCCCAACCCCCCACCCCAATCAAAAGGGTGGGGGGTTGAAATTTCAGCTTCAACTCGAACATGCATTCTTTAAACATTTGTAGCTTCTACTTAAATTATTCAATTAAAAAAAGTAAGTAGTGTTTTAGAAAGGTTTTTTTGTGTACTTTTAAAATATTTTATTTATATAATAAAAAAAAAATTTTTTTAAATAAATAGTTTTTTGCAATTTTGTGCAAGTTCGGTAGTTTTTATTTTCTTTTTAATAATCTCAAATGAAAGCTTGAGAATTCCCCTAAGAGAAGATATAAGTCTGAAAATGGGCCGAAACAATTTGCCAAAGATATAGTGTAATAAGTAAAATTTGTCCGTCCGCTCGCGCACTCCAGCGCGATGAACAGTGGGATTTTTTTTCAACTTACTATTGAAAATTGTCTAGAAACTACAAATTCTATCGGATGTTGATGTTCTTGATTTAAAATTACTAAGAGATCCATCAAAGTCGATTTTTGAATTTTTAATTGTTTATTTTTTTCTTGTTACTCAAAAATTTGACAAATTACAATATTTTTAGAAAAAATCATGTTAGTTTTTTTATTTTTCCATTACACATGATCGAAATCAATTTAAATTAGTCTAGTATGACCACCGGACAATTAATAAAGCATAATACAATTTATTTAAATTGTTGCAAACAATGTTAATTAACAAATAGATTACTTCGGACCTTCTTCATAAAAAAAATTGGTTTTTTTGCAGACAAGTTAAAATTTATGTCTAATTTAGTAAAAAACTATTTTACAGTTAAAAATTATCATTAATATTAACAATTCAATATAACAACTTCTTATAAAAAACGATTAATTTCTGAGATGATTTATATTAAATGCAATAATTTTACTATTAACAAGAAGGAAGATATACAGTTTCTTAGTAATTCCTATTTTCCTTTGCTTAATAAATTGAAATAATGGTTATAATTCATAATATTTCGATTGCGGGTCATTGACCCCATCGACTGTATATAACGCGAAAATTGTCACCGGCTCAGTCAGTTTGACTAATCACTCGTTTTAATATGTTTGTGATTTGTAAATTTAAATATTTTATATTTTTTTGTTGTATTGCGTTTATTTATGTTTTTAATTTATTGACGTGATGTTTATTTTATTGACTTTAACTAGGTAAAAATTGTTTTTTATTTTTTGTTTAAATTTAAATTTTCAAAATTTTGTTGTATTAATTTTTTTTAAAAAAATTTTTCTATTAAAGTGACCTGATGATGGTGGCGAACCTGACCACCGAAACGTCGTCTATTTTATAAAAAAGTAAAAGAGTGTTTTTCTTTTACCTTTTATATACGTCTTCCAAAAATCGAAAAAATTAATTTATTAATTATATAAACAATAATCAACTTCCTTTTGTATTTTGTAAACATTTTCGTCATTTTTCAAACTTTAAATATTTATATCATATGTACATTCTTTCAAAAACTTAAAAAATTTATTTGCTTAAACAATTACATTTGTTATAAACAAATTTTTCATTTTTTAACAAATAATTAGCTTTTTTCATCAAACAAAATTTTTTCCTTTTTTATATTTACTATCATAAAAAAGAACTCCTTAATGAAATGGGAATACTATAAATTATTCATTTAATTTTAATAAACATTATAAGTTAACAAATATTTAACTTTGTTCTTTTTTCACAGAAAAAATATATTTATTTATATGCATTTAAATGTAAACTGTTTTAACTGAATAATGGTTTACTTCATTAAAAATATAAATATTTCTTAACTTATAATGTTCGTTAGAATTAAATGAATAATTTATAGTATTCCCATTTCATTAAGGAGTTCTTTTTTATGATAGTAAATATAAAAAAAAGGAAAAAATTTTGTTTGATGAAAAAAGCTAATTATTTGTTAAAAAATGAAAAATTTGTTTATAACAAATGTAATTGTTTAAGCTAATAAATTTTTTACGTTTTTGAAAGAATGTACATATGATATAAATATTTAAAGTTTAAAAAATGACGAAAATGTTTACAAATACAAAAGGAAGTTGATTATTGTTTATATAATTGTTAATATTAATGATAATTTTTAACTGTAAAATAGTTTTTTACTAAATTAGACATAAATTTTAACTTGTCTGCAAAAAAACCAATTTTTTTTATGAAGAAGGTCCGAAGTAATCTATTTGTTAATTAACATTGTTTGCAACAATTTAAATAAATTGTATTATGCTTTATTAATTGTCCGGTGGTCATACTAGACTAATTTAAATTGATTTCGATCATGTGTAATGGAAAAATAAAAAAACTAACATGATTTTTTCTAAAAATATTGTAATTTGTCAAATTTTTGAGTAACAAGAAAAAAATAAACAATTAAAAATTCAAAAATCGACTTTGATGGATCTCTTAGTAATTTTAAATCAAGAACATCAACATCCGATAGAATTTGTAGTTTCTAGACAATTTTCAATACTAAGTTGAAAAAAAATCCCACTGTTCATCGCGCTGGAGTGCGCGAGCGGACGGACAAATTTTACTTATTACACTATATCTTTGGCAAATTGTTTCGGCCCATTTTCAGACTTATATCTTCTCTTAGGGGAATTCTCAAGCTTTCATTTGAGATTATTAAAAAGAAAATAAAAACTACCGAACTTGCACAAAATTGCAAAAAACTATTTATTTAAAAAAATTTTTTTTTTATTATATAAATAAAATATTTTAAAAGTACACAAAAAAACCTTTCTAAAACACTACTTACTTTTTTTAATTGAATAATTTAAGTAGAAGCTACAAATGTTTAAAGAATGCATGTTCGAGTTGAAGCTGAAATTTCTCAACCCCCCACCCTTTTGATTGGGGTGGGGGGTTGGGACCTGTAAATTGGTGTAGTAACTTGTACCTACTAGGGTAACATATTTCCAAAGTATAAAGGAAATCCAAGAACTTTTTTTTATTTCTGGGGCAGTTCAGAAATAATGCCTCATATAAAAAATGAAATTTATTAAATATTTTCAGTTTTAGGGTTCAATAAGTAGGCGACGATGCTAAGCAATTAGCTCTTTTTTCAATCATGTCAGTGATAATCTATAATAATACATAAAGATGATTATTGAATACAAAATGCATAATGTGTATTGCAATAAAATATGTCTTTATTTATTATAGGTTATATCTGATTTGATTGAAAGAAAGAGTTAATTGCTTAAGGCCAACGCAAAATAGATCTGTAACCGAAAGCGCAATCGTAAGCGTAACTGTAAGAATGAGTTAAAGAAGGATAGGTATATTGTTTATCCTTCTCTAACTCATTCTTACGCTTACGGTTACGATTGCGGTTCCGGTTACATATCTATTCTGCGTTGGCCTTTAGCGTCGTCGCCTATATTTTTGCCTTTTTATCCTTTCCAAAAAGTACCGAAAACACCAACTAATACGATAAATAAAAGTATGTAATCAATTTGCGAACTTTTCGGACTCTATTTGTTAATAAAGCGATAACTATTTCTTATTTTCAAAATCAACTATTACTTGTCTTCAAGTTAACATTAAATTTATTATTTAAAAGTTGTAAAACATATGTTAACTTTTTAGTATTATATTCTGAATCAAAATAGTTGCCAATTTTATAACTTAAGCAAGCCATCTATTTGATATATTTTTGGGAATTCGAAAAGTTATAAAAACGTTAACTTTTTTTCTCATAAACGTGACATTTTTGGTCGGACATTTGATAAGTTTTAGGTATACAACATCATTTACAAAAAGTTAACTTTTTGGAAACTCAAAATGTTAACAGTCAACATTTCAATGTAAACATTTTGATACCTTAAGCTGAGTCTCCAATAGGTGCCAATGTAGGTGCAAGTGCCAGTGCCAAACACTGATCTCTATATACCTCTGGATTGGAAATGCTATGAGCAGAACTTTTACCACGGCGGCCATCTTTCATTGTAGTAAAAGTACAAAATTATGGCGCGAAAGCCCTGTATTTTAAGTAATAATAATAATGATAATAATAATTATCAATTTTAACATTTTATATTCTATACATGAGTTGTTTATTCATACATCTACTTACAATAAAAAAGAAATTTACTTTGTAATATGAAACAAGGCTTTCGCGCCATAATTTTGTACTTTTACTACAATGAAAGATGGCCGCCGTGGTAAAAGTTCTGCTCACAGCATTTCCAATCCAGAGGTATATAGAGATCAGTGGTGCCAAACCCATGTCATTATGTGCAATTCATTTTGGTATATATGTGGATTCATCTCGAATATTTAAATGTTCCCGACATTCTTGATAAAACTGATTTAAATAATATTTATATCGCAACAGATCATATTGGGGATTTAAAATTGCAATGCGACACGTAGTGACCATAAAGTGAACTAAAAAAATGGCTTCTGTGGGTGTACAAGGTTGCAAAAAATGTTAATATTTAAAGTATTCTAATGTTTAAGAAATATTTGTTAAGATTGCTGGTCATGATTTATCTTTTTATTGATAAACTACTTAAAATTAAAACCGAAAAGTCACAATATAAGTTTATATTTTTTTAAATTTGTACACCCATTTCGTCCATTTTTGGTGTAAAACACTAGCGACACCGAGCCCGCGGTGGTAATTTTCATTGCCAATTGGCGATTCAAACAGCTAAACTAGCGCCTCCGGTGGCCGAGTTTAAACTAATATATACACGACTCCCTGCATGGTGTTCAATGTAAATATCAACGTTTTTATAGTTTTTCAGTTTTATTTTCACTATTAAATCAAGTTTTTTTTTAATTGTTCTACTTGTTTAAATATTTATTAAATATATTATAATAATTTTGAAAGAGCATCGTTACTCGCGGACAGAAAGAAAAGAAAAAACGGGAACGAAACAAATGTTATTCGCTCTGAATTGAAAAAAAAACAGAAAATCTTTATCAGCTTCCAAAAAATGTTGTAAGACGTAAACAGTAGGCTATTGCATTTAAAACAGGGAAAAAATTAACCGACAAAATGAAAGTTTGCAGTACAAATTTTAAATCTAAAGATTACATATCAACTAGAAAGAACATTTTTTGGTTATGTTTTTATATGTTTGACAAAAATTCTAATTTTATATTACTTCTAATTATATATTATTAATTTAATCTCTATAGACATTAAATTAATAATATAAAATTAGAATTTTAGATTATTAGAAATATAATATTATTAATATTAGAATTATTTAATTATTAGAATTAGAGCGGAACATAATAATTGTTTCGATCCCGTTTTTTCTTTTCTTTTGTTCATGAGTAACGATGCTCTTATCCATATTTATTATAATTTATTTAATAAATATTTAAATAAGGTTAACAATTTAGAAAAAAAATTGATTTAATATAATGAAAATAAAACTGAAAAACTTTAAAAATGTTGATATTTACATTGAACACCATGCAGGGAGTCGTGTATATATTAGTTTAAACTCGGCCACCAGATGCGCTAGTTTAGCTGTTTGAATCGCCAATTATTAAAAGTGAAGTACTCAAAAATACAACAATTAACCACGTGATATATATTGTTTATTTATGTGCAGAAGGATAAAATTTGTTTACCGCGCAGTGGCCGAAAAAGCAAAGTCCAACCGACTCTGGCCACTTCCTTTACATTACCCCCACTACTAAGTTAGACCTCCTGTTTCTAGTCTTCTTGGACTGTATAATCAGTAATTTCAAAGTAAATTATCGTAATTAATATACGAAATATGAATTTGTTTTAAATTGGACAAAACAAACGCATCTATACAAGCTATATTAAGATCTGAAATCACGTTAAAGGCCAACGCAGAATAGATCTGTAACTGGAACCGCAATCGTAACCGTAAGCGTAAGAATGAGTTAGAGAAGGATAAACAATATACCTATCCTTCTCTAACTCATTCTTACGGTTACGCTTACGATTGCGGTTCCGGTTACAGATCTATTCTGCGTTGGCCTTAAACGACCCATCTGTACTTGCTTTCGGAAACCATCTTGGTTTTTTTATCTCTTTCTAACATATGCACCAGAAAGAGATAAAAAACAAAGAAAGCTTCGAAAGCAGGTAAACACCAGATGGCGTATCGTAGTATTTCAAATCCCAATTGTAGAGACACCTTTACAATTCAACAAAACAATGAAATTTCATTGTTTTCTTTTCTCCATTTGAATTTACCACAATTCTCTAGGAACTTTCTGTCGGTAACAGTAAATTTCAAACTTTGCTTTTACCAATTTTTAACAAATATTCACTGTTTCTTATCGAAATCGGCATTTTTACATTCTAAGTCAATTGTGCTTTCAATTTATAATGTGTACTCTGCTCATGTGATTTTAATTTCAATGCTAAAATAAGACCGTATTCGGCGGATGACAAAAAGATTGAGTCAAACGTCCCAATACGGTTTTTACTCGAATCCGTATTGGCTCAGCGCTTCAGGCTGAAGTCCCATGGCAGCGTTTTGCGTTGCGTTTTGTAACTAAGCAATGAGTGTGAGAGAGATGGAGATATATGTTTGCTATATTTGCACTCATGGTCTAGTTACAAAACGCAACGCAAAACGCTGCCATGGGACTTCACCCTCACTCAATTCCTAAACGCTCCACTCAATACTTTTTTTTACTGGGTTTTAGGGTGGAGTCCCATGGCAGCGTTTTGCGTTTTGTAACTAGGCCATGAGTGTGAGAGAGATGGATATATATGTTCGCTATATTTGCACTCATGGCCTAGTAACAAAACGCGACGCAAAACGCTATCATGGGACTCCAGCCTCAGGCCGCAGTCCCATGGCAGCGTTTTGCGTTGCGTTGTAATGAGAGAGAATGCAGCAAACGTATATTTGCGTCTTTTTCTCTCCCATTACGACGCAACGCAAAACGCTGTCATGGGACTCCACCCTAAGGCCGCAGTCCCATGGCAGCGTTTTGCGTTGCGTTGTAATGAGAGAGAATGCAGCAAACGTATATTTGCGTCTTTTTCTCTCCCATTACGACGCAACGCAAAACGGTGCCATGGGACTCCACCCTAAGGGTGCAATCCCATTACAGCAGAATACGTCGACCGAAAACAGAAAATCATGAGTGCGAAAGAGATAGATAGATATTGTTGTTCTTTTCACTCTCATGATTTTCTGCTTTCGGTCGACGTATTCTGCATTCATGGGATCGCACCCTAAGTGCCAATGTTAAACACTATACTACTACTACTACTTGTCAAACTGGAGAGTTGGTTCTCCTGTCTCTATTATACAGTCTTCTTGGTTCTGATTGTGGTGTAATTATTTATAAGGTTAGAATATATTGTTTTTTTGGTGTTTATTGTTATTTGTACTTATTTTAGATCGATGGATGTTTTATCCAATAAATGTTTCATACATTCGTTATATATTTTTATAAATTATTTAAGTATTTTACATATTCTGTAATTCTGTGACAAATTTTGCATAATTATGATGTTTGTTTTTTTGTATTGAAATAATCATCAATATATAATATTGCTATTATTTTATATAACAAAATAAATACATATATATATTATATAATATATATTATTTTTTTATAATAAATACTGGAAAAAATGAAACATCTAGAATTCATAAGGAAAATCTGGTGTTTGTTGTCCAGCTACTTTGGAAAATATTAAAAAAGTATCTTTAAATTTTAAAATCACCTCTTTGTTCAATTGAATTTATTTTAAATAATTTAATTCTTAAAGCATGTCCATAAAATTATTATTCATTAATAATGTTTTAAAATTTAATATGTTTTAAAATTTAATAATAATTGTAATTATGATTGTATATTGGAAAATTGTTACAAAATTATAATTAAGAAATAGGGAATATACCCAGTTTGCATTTTTTTCTCAATAACAATATATTGTGACCTACGAAATCTTCTCTTTTGGGTAAAAACATTACACATTCCCGTTTTTTAATAACAATTTTTGTTGAAAATTCTTAATTTTCATTACGAAATAATTTGCACCATTTCTATTTCTTAATTACAATTGTGTCTATTTCGCCCGTCACTAAAAATACATAGGTGGGGGACAACTGGCGAAATAAGAGAGATGAATTATTTCGCCCGTCATGAAAAATTAGTAAGTAGGGGCAAACGGGCGAAATAACAAGAGTAAATTATTTCGCCCATCATGAAAAATAAGTAAAAATATGTAAAACGGGCGAAGTAGCAATGACACATTGCTTTGCCCGTTTTTGGTTTTTTAATTAATTTTAATGGGAAAAAGGTTAGCTTGTCACTTGTATATTTTTGTGAAGATTGAATTAAAAACTTAAAAAGTTGTGCATTTTTATAATAATTCACAAAGTTTCTTTATTTATCAATATTTTTGGTGCTCATTAGTAATTTTCTACATAATATTTTATAAAAGAAACTAGATTATGTATTTTAATATTTTTTCTACCTATCTATGTAGACTAAAAACATTAATTTTTAGAAAATTTTTATTATTTTTGTTCAAATCAGTTCAAAAGTATATTAATTCAGATTTGGAAAATAAGTTTTATGATACTATTTTTGAAAGAACAATTTAGAAATAAATCTAAAAGAATCCCGCAAGAAATATATTAGTTTTGGGTTCCAATTGGTGGTGTGCAAAATTCGATTCGAACTTGCCAATTCAAAAATCGACTGGGATCAAAAACTACCTATCGTATTTCCTACAGTGCCCTTTAGGTATTTAATTTATCAAATAAATTTATAAATTTATTTTTATGTTGATTTTTAAAGAGCTCTTTAATTTATAACCAATGTTTGGCTTTGTGGAATCTGCATTGACTTGAAAAAACTTCCCAAAACCAAACATTGGTTTTGTAAGAAGTGTAAAAACACTTAAAAATTATGTTTCGTTACCTTTTAACGAATGATTATATTTAAAACGTTTTTTAAATAATTTTTACTATAATTTGTTTTGTTTCGTTACATTTTTAACGATGGATTTAATTTAAAATGTGTTTTAAATAATCGACTTACGAAATTTTTAAATAAAAGAAAATTTATAAATATTTATTCACATTAAGTGCGATTATATTGGAACACTTCAAAACATTTTAATTTGTATAAAGTGTGAAATTCATTTTCAAACTTAAATAAAAAAACTGTACTTTTTTTAAAAATGAGCTACACATAATTATTTGAATTTGGTGTGAAGGTTACTAACCTGACTTGAACACACTTCTTTTCATTTCTGTCATTCACCTTAAAAATTTAAAATTTTTCGATGGTATTATAGGAATAACTATATAACGGGCGAAATAATTCATTGCTCTTATTTCGCTCGTTGTCCCCCACCTACGTATTTTTAGTGACGGGCGAAATAGACACATCAAATTCTAAATTTTTTAAAAATGAAGGAAATAAATGTTTATGAATTCTACTTGTCAATTATACATACAAAAAAATAACATTTTGGAGAAAACAATCATGTTCAAAATTTTTAATTAAAATGCATCAAAAAATTAATTAGTTTTTTTAAATTATACAAAAATTTTTTTAAGAAATTCATTTATTTTCGAAAAATTACATTAACATTTTTTAAAAACTAATTATTAGAATTGTTTTACAATAATTTTTTAAGATTCAATTATCGTTGAACAAGGGAGCGTTCACAAATGATGTCACGTTTGGGGGGGGGTCTCTACTATTTTTGAGAAATCATATACAGTCCAGTTTACTAAAATTCATAAATTTTACTCATTTTCCGTAAACATTCATATTTTCCTGTAAAAAGAATTTTGTCAGGGAAAGTAATATTAATGTCAGTAAATTGGCAAGAAAATGTAAGGAAAATTAATAAACTGAAACTTGTGACCACCCTGATCTCTACCCACTTAAAAATAACTTTCTGAATGTTTCAACTCAAAATTTTGAGATTTGTGGGTGTTATGGAGGGGGAAAGAAAAATCAAAAAAAAATTGGACAAGTGCGAGTTGTACTCGCACTGCAATGGCGGGTTCCGCACACAAATATTAAAACAATACTTGCAACATTGATCGGTAATTGGTAGAATTAAAATAAACAATTATAAAAATATATTAAAATCATTTGATAAAAAAAATAACTAAAAAAAATTAAAGTATTGTATATATCTAACATTGTAAACAATAATAAGCAGAGGAACAAAATTTTCAAAATTTATTATAGTTCCTCTGCTTATTATTGTTTATAATATTAGATATACAATACTTTAATTTTTTTAGTTATTTTTTGTTATCAAATGATTTTAATATATTTTTATAATTGTTTATTTTAATTCTACCAATTACCTATCAATGTTACAAGTATTGTTTTAATATTTGTGTGCGGAACCCGCCATTGCAGTGCGAGTACAACTCGCACTTGTCCAATTTTTTTTTATTTTTAGTTAAGAAATTAAAGTCAGAAAACAATCTCTCATTTAATCTCTTAAAATTTCACTCTCTTCCTTAAAATATTTAATGCCACGTGTTTAAACTAAAAAAAATTAAAAAAAATTTTTTTTTGATTTTTTTTCAAAAAGTTTCTGAAATAAATTTTTTGTCGTCAGACTGTAATAATACACTAGGATACTAATTTTCAGCTCATTAGGTCAAATAATGTAAAAGTTGGGAAAAAAAAATTTTTTTTAAAAAATTTTTTAGTTTTTCCTTGACAACGCTATGGCCATCATTACATATCAAGTTCTCTATATTTTTCCTGTAATATTCGAGTAAAAATACACCAGCATGCAAAATTTCAGCTCTCCATGTCGAAAAGTTTAGAAGTTAAGGGGGGGGGGGGAATGGTCACTTTTTATGCATTTTTGGCCAAAAATCTTGTTATTTCCTTGACAACGCTATGCCCATCACGTCCAATCACATTCGCTATATTTTTCCTGTAATCTACGTGTGAAAATACATATCTGTACCAAATTTGAGCTCTTTAGGTCAAATAGTTTAGCCGCTAGGGGTGGGGGACACGATTTGGCTACGGACAACAGAGTCTCACCAATAGGGTTCCGCCGATACACCGTAGGTGTACGGAACCCTAAAACACATTTTTCTCAAGAAATACTGTAGGGGAGACCGGGGCGTAATGAAGAATTGTAATTTATTTAAAAACCGTAAATCGAAATAATTTCGCTCGATAGACAAGTTATTGTACTTGGTATACTGCAAGTTTGTAGGAAGTTTTATTAATATTCATTCACTATTGTAAAAAATATAGTAGAAAAACTATTTTTGACATACGAAAGTAACTTTTCAAAATTTCCATTTCTTCGTTGTAATTTTTTCAAAAATAGCCTTTAAAAAAAACTAAAATCACGTTTTGAGCTTGAAACATTTGTTTTTAAGGGCCAATTAAAGATTTTTGATTCACATACTTACTGTATTGCTAAAAAATTACAAAATATTTGCCAAGTACCCTGGGGCGTAATGGCTAGTTTTTCCCGGGGCGTGTTTGCTAATGCAATACGTTATGTATAGAGAGCGGGACGCATGAATAATCTCTAGAAATCATTAGTTAGAAGTTTTAAATGATTGAATTTCATTTATTAGAATTTTCTTTTAGCAGAATTTCATTTTTTTCGAATTTTTGTTTAATCGATTTTAAATTGACCCGAATATTTACATTAACAGTTTTATAAATACTCGAATTTTTATTTATGAGAATTATCATTTAACACAATTTCCATTAATGGTACTTTCCACACGGAAAAAATAAATTCTGTAAGAATTCCTGAATTTGTTCCATAATTGAGGATTAGTGCAAAGTTCCAGAAATTTTTAGAAATTCAATGTAAATATATCTGAATCGTTCCGAACTAATTACGAAACGGTTTTTGTGAGACTTTCAAAATCAGCATTGTAAATAAATTCCTGGAGAAATACAGGACTGGTCTATAATATTATCGAAATTTTATCGTAGAAATTATATTTCTTCTAAAATAGTATTTACAAGCGTCCAATCAAGGAGAACTCCAGTTTAAATTTCATAATAATTCCCGAACTTCATCGAAAGAAAAGATGTGCCGATCCCGTTTCTCACAAGCGCTGAATAAAAGTAAAGTCTAGTATATAAGAGACTTCCCAGGTCCCTACAACCAGCGTGCGATTCAATGCGTCGTGTATTTGCGTTTATTTGTGTATAAATTATGTGTGCGTTAGAATATATGTAGGTAGCTATAAGTGTATTATGTATGTATGTGTGTGTATCCTCCTCAACCAATCACAGTTCGCCTTGCTTGACGAATGTCGATCAAGTATATACGCGTATACGCAACTTCTTTTTTTTATTTTCTTTTGCTACGGAATTGTTCCGGAACTATTCTGTAGTCCTTATAAGAGCTTCTTCATATATGAAGCGACCCTCTGAATTTTTCCCGAACTCATCGGAAGTTCTACCGTCCAGACTATCTGAAATACTCAGCCGCTACATTTCGAAAAAACTATCACATAAATACCGAGTTCTTACCCTATAATTCCTGAATATCTATTTTGAAAGTTCGACATTTCTTCCAAATAACAGCTCTATAATAATTACCGACTTTTGCTCATATCCTCAATTTCGGAACGAATTTAGGAACTATTTCCGAATTATTTTTTTCCGTGCATTAAAATGAATTCTTATTTATACGAATTTTTATTTACAACAACTCTTATTTTACATTATTTCTACTTAGTCTAATTTTGAAAAGACATAATTTCCATTTCGGCGAATCTTTATTTCGCCAAATGTTTATTTTCATCCCAAGTGCGAAAACCAACGCGGCCCAACACTGGCCCAGTATTGGCAAAGCTGGCATCGAGACTTGGCAGACAATATTGGGCCGACTTTGCGCCGACTCTTGTGGTGTTAACCGCGGTTGGACGTCGGCAGCCAGATCTCGGCAGACATTAATGGCCCAATATTGGCTGCCATTACTCCCCCAGTGTTGACAAAATTAAAAAAAAATAAAAATAAATTTTTGTTTATTCAATTAACTAATTAATTTATAACATTTATACGGCTTATTTCCCTAAATTAAATGCAAACTTACAAATATTTGAAAAATTCTTACCTCTCGCGGGGACCGATACCTGAACCTGACGCACCACAGCCCAACACTCTGACCACTCTGCTACTCTGACTTGACGTCGAGGAAGCAAAAGGGTTCTTATAAGCTACACTACACTGGCCGATACTGTGCCATTATTGGGCCGAGCTACGTCCCAATATTGGCAATTATAATTTGCCATCAAAGATACAAAATGATAGACATTAATGTGCCATTCCTGGGCCAAGCTACACCCTAATTCTGGCAATTATATTTTGCCATCAAGGATACAAAATGTTTGCCATTAAAGTGCCACTAATGATCCATTAATGGGCCGATCTTCGTCACATCACTGGCAATTGTCTTTTACCATTAAAGATTGATCAACTTTGCCGTGAATGTGCCATTATTGGGCCAAGCAACGCCCCAATTCTGGCAATTATATTTTGCCATTAAATATACAACATTTTTGCCATTAAAGTGCCATTAATGTGCCTTTAGTGGGCCAATCTTCGTCACATCGATGGCAATTGAATTTAAAAAAATTTTAATATCAAAATTCATGCTATGTTTTTAATATTTAATTATTATCTAAAAATTTGACTAGAATCCATTTTGAAATCAATTTTTACTAGAAAATTCTACGAGAATTTAATTATTTAAATGCAAAAATAAATAATTTATTGAATAACTAAATGTTTCTTAAAATTGAATTATGAGAATTAAATTTTAAAAAACATTGATTTATTCAATAAATTTTCTTAAGGAAATAATTTGCATCATTTCTATTTCTTAATTACAATTGCTATAAGAAAAATTCAAAGATTTTTAAACAATAAAGGAAAAAAATGTTTATAAATTCTATTTGTCAATTGCAAATATTAATTGAAAGTGAAATTGAAAATTTCTTAATTTTTAGATAATAAAGGAAAAATTTTACTCAAAAAAAGGTTTCTGTTACATTTATTTACGAATTTCTTTAATTGGAAAATTATTTAAAAACATTAATAATTTCTTTTTAAAATTAATACTTAATTAAACTTTTTCAAAAAAATTAATTCTTTAAAATTGACAGTTAAAAATATAGAAAATTCAAAGTTTCAAAGTGAATGTGCCATTATTGAGCCAAGCTGCGCCTTAATACTGGCAATTATAATTTGCCATGAACGATACAAACTTTTTGCCATTAAAGTGCCAATAATGAGCCATTACTGGGCCGATGGTCGGCACATCACTGGCAATTGTTTTTTGCCATTAAAGATTGATTAACTTTGCCATGAATGTGCCATTATTGGGCCGAGAGCTGGCCCAGTCTTAAAAAATTTGAAATTCTGACCATCGGCGCCATCATTGGCCCAGTAATGGGACGTTTTTAACACCAATAATGGCCCAGTAACTACTGCCAATTCTCGGCAGACATTACTGCACCAATGATGGGCCGTATTTGCAGTCTCGGCATTTCGCACTTGGGATATTATCATTTGACAGAATTCTTAAAAGAACGAATGCTCATTTGTGCGAATTTGCAAATGGCCGACATAACAATATGCCGAAAGATTTCGGCGCCAGTTTCAAAACTGACCAAAAACTTAAAACTTCTAACTAATTATTTCTAGAGATTATTCATGCGTCCCTAAAGAGCAACCTACCATATCGGTGAAGTGTAGGTTCGTTTTCGCGGTTACTTGTCACTTAGTTTAAGTATGTTTTGGTGTTTTTGTCAAAAATTTTAAGTTTTGGTCTAAAATTTACAAATTTCAAGCTACGATTTTAATGAGAAATTACAAAAAAAATTGAGAGAGTGCCAATATCACAGGATGTTATTGAAAAAGCGATAGGAGAAGTATTGTTGAATAAAAATAGCATTCACGGAATACCCAGGAATCTTAATTTACAATATACAATAAGATTGGAAACTGTAGATAATAATTAGCAATCATTATTCATTACGCCCCGGGAGTTATCCAATACGCCCCGGTTTTTTGCTTCAACTCGTTCTAAAATGAAAAGTTATTAATATTTTTCCATAAAATTCACAGAAGTTATAGTTTATGCTATCCTTTTGGTGATAAAATATTATAAATTATGAATTAAGGAAAAATTATTAGGGGAGAGTGGTTAAAAATTGTCCTAAGTTGGCCGTGGGCCTAAGTTGGCTACCCTGCATTTCTCAGAGATGGTATACTGGACGAATCTATAATTTCGTGATGTGATATATTGATAAACCATGATATAATTTATGGACCTAATTATAATCTAAGATTCTTCTACGCATTGTGAGAACAATAATATTGTTTACGACAAAAAAAATTTAATTTTTCTTGCTTTTTCGAGAGCACCTACAAGAGATAAATAATTAAAAATTTCTTAATGAATGTGTGCGCTAGTTCCGTTACCTAATGTTGTAATAAGAGGTTCTGTTGATTTTTTAATTAAATTTTTTAGTAGCGTAATAATTTGAAACTTGTAAAAATCTACAGTGGTCCTAAGTTGGCCACCTATTGTTTTTGTTTGCTTTTATTTATGTTTTGCTTCTTTTTTGTGTTTTTCATCACGAGAAAGACCATGAAAGTGTAACGTAGGAATTAAACAATAGAAAAGACATACTAAAAAACGCTAGTCTCCGCAGCCATCCACCACTGCAAATAAATAAAATAAAACAATGCTTCATTTCCAAAACAAAAATAGTTAAATAATGCGTTTTTATTCTCCTAAATGTATCAAATTTGTAAAATTTCTGCGTAATTGAAAAGAATATGCATTTCTTCCTTATACTCAAGCGAAAAAAAGTGGTGGCCAACTTAGGACCGCTATTTCTGAAATGTCCAAAATGCAACTTTTCACTATTTTTCGTATTAAGACTACAAAAGCCATTCTATATCATTCTGAATACCACAAAATTATAGCAAAACGCTCTCTGAACACTAATATATACTTGCCGAAGTGATTAAATTTCATTTTGTTACTACTTTCGACCAATTAGCTTAGGCGGCCAACTTAGAACCACTCTCCCCTAATAATTTCATTCATCAATGAAACCGCTACAAATAAAATTTTCTTTGTATATAAAATGAAAATTTACAAATAATAGCAATGTAAAAAAATTATGTACCTTGGAATTGTAGTAGTTTTTATTTTTTATTTACACCACCAAACAATAAAATGTAGCTACCAAACTGAATCTGCCATGAATGCCCTTCGATTATAACACTTGTATGCTAACTTCACAAAAAAAAATGTCTTCAAATGTTCGAATGACGACTTCTCCACAATCACTGAAGATCTTGTCATTAACCACTTGGGCGGCATGGTGTCAAAACTTGAATGTGATTTCCTTAGACTGTAAAAGGATTTATAATATCGAAACATAACATTCTTTTTTATTCAGATTAAGGAACACGCGTAAGACTGAAATATGTAATTTTTTCAAATTCTTGAATTATTTTTCAAAGTTTAAAAGCTGATAATTTTCAATACTTTTTTTTACTAATGGTGTTAAAATTTCCACCCCAATAAGAAAAATTTTTATGTATGGAATTTGCTCAAACAATAGAATTATTTTTCTTTGATCATATACGCGTTCCTTAATCTCAAAAAATAAGAATACTAGACTTTATATTATGAATCTCTTTACAGATTCAAACATCATTTTAGAAGACTATCAAACTCTCTTTATAATAAAGGAAAACATACACTTTTAAACCTCCAGTTTTCTCAGTGTATGATACCGCGTTAGAAACAGCAAAAAGTTAAAGAGAGTAGCATTAACTTGTACTGAAAATTTTGCACACTATTTATCTAAGCTTAATGTTTTGTTTAATTTGACTCAGTTATAAGAACATGAACTTGTATTAAATTTCAGATTCAAGGCTTGACTCGCTTTCAACTTTTGTAAGTGAATTAAATAAACACATATAATGGCTACAACAACCACAGGTTTCACGTTAGGAACTCCCGCTCAATCAACAATCTCTGGCTTTTCGCTTGGGAAAACCACTTCTTTAACCACTCAAACAACTCCAGCTGTTGGAACTCTTCAGGCTTCTTTAGGCTCCACTTCTACGTAAATATATTTAAATATTATAAAATAATACTTTTGTAATTTTTAATCATGGATACAAGTAGAAACTGATACCCAATTAATTTACAATTATATTGGCACAAACTTTACAAACAAAAACAGTAAATGAAATTTCTATTGTTTAAATATAATATAATAATATAAGTAAAACAAATCAGTGGAATTTTCTATTGCCCTGAATTGACTTACTATTACAAGTCAAACCAGACAATGTTTGTTATATGAATCTTTCACTTTATTTACTAAAAATTGTTTAATTTAATGCTTAGTTTGATAATTTTGAGGTCAAATTATCGAAATACTTTTATAAAAGAAGAAAGTTTACTATTTAAAAAAAACTTACATATGGTAGATTTTATGATGAAGAATATTAAATTAACAATAATTATAGTCCTCTATTTTTGTTTATTATTAATGTTGCAGCGTGAGTACATCAGCTAGCAGTGGCCAGGATGGAACAATTAATTTTTGTCAGCTGGAAGAATCCATCAATAAGTGGACTTTAGAATTGGAAGAGCAAGAAAAGGTGTTTGTCAATCAAGCAACGCAGGTTAACGCTTGGGACAAATTACTCATTGCCAACGGAGAGAAGATCGTTACCCTAAATCAGGAAGTGGAAAGAGTTAAACAAGAACAACAACAATTAGAGCATGAACTTGACTATGTGGTAAATATTTCTGATTTTCATTATTTTCATACAATTTTTATGCGAGTATGGAAAAACTTATTTATTGAAAATAATATTTAGGTTGGTCAGCAGAAGGAATTACAGGACTGTCTCGTGCCTCTTGAAAAAGAACTTTCTCAACTCTCAGTATCAGATCCCGAACGAGAATACACTTACCGTCTCGCCGAAAGTCTAGACACTCAACTCAAACAAATGTCTGAAGACTTGAAAGAGATTATTGAACATTTAAATGAAGCGAATCGTGCCCAAGATTCGAGTGATCCTATTGTTCAGATTGGAAAAATATTGAATGCTCACATGAACAGCTTGCAGTGGCTTGATCAACGTACCAATCTCATAAGTCAAAAAATTCAGCAAATCGATCAAATGCACCACAACTTTCGTCAGGAAAATGAACGCAGTTTCAGTCTAGCTTACAACTAGTATTAAATGTTTTTAAATGTAAAATAAAAATTAAGGTTTCGAATAATGTTGACGAATAAATAAAGTTATATTTTTCATTTTTACATTTCTTAAGTAATTGAATAATTATTTAATATAAGGCACTTGTGAAATATTTTGACTATCGTTATTTAGGAGGCGATCGCTGGCATGAAGTAGTGTATTGTAAGATATCCTTCTGAACATAAATGCAAGTTGACTGTCCTTTCGTGAAGAATGTTACACTTGACACTATCCGGATGTATTATTTCCCATGAAAGAAAGGTATGGAATTTTTTTATATCTACACTGGCTGAAATATCTTCTTCCAAGTTGGATCTACACCAGACCTTCAAATTGGGGAAATATGTTGCTATCCTTGCACAGTCATTTTCCACTTTGAGAATTAATTTGCCATCTCTGTCTGTCTCTAAAGTCAAATTCGAGCTCATATTTTTCATTCTCTCAACCATGTTGCGAACGTGCTTCAGCTGAGGCATTTCCAGTGATATCTGAAATGTTATTAAAAATTTATACAGTATCAATAGGTTTCACTAAATTGGATTCAAATATTATTTGAATAAGATTTTAGATGACTTTTTGTGTAACTAAAAATTGCTTTGCCTCAAATCGTAGCTGTTGGATTTCTTGAGAAATCTCAAGATTATGCTTTGCGATTTTCAATATTACTATATAAGCCGCCGGAAAGTATAATCAGTATCACACATAAAATTCTGACCGCCTTGCTAATAAACTGATGATGAGTGTCAGAATTTTGTATGTGTACTTCTTGGCGGCTTATACTCTCTAAATCTGAATTAGTAGAATTCTACTAAGAAATAGTAAAATTTTACTAATTTTTAGTAGTTTTCATGGAAGACTTTTCCCCTTTTCAATTAGTAGAATATTACTAACTTTAAGTAATTTTTTTACTAATGTTTTAGTAGAATTCTACTAAGCAATTAGTAAAATCTACTAATAATTAGTAAAATTTCACTATTTGTTAGTAAAATTATTACTAAATCATTTGGTGGAAGACTTTTCGTCATTTCATTAGTAACTTTCTACTAATTCAGATTTAGAGAGTATTAATAATGTTTTCTAAAATAAACGCCAATTACACGGGAAAACTTTTGAGTTGTCTGATCACCCAGGGACTAAAATTGTTGCTTCTCACTGCAAGGGAAGTCTGCTTGTCTGCCATTGAGACTAACTTCCCAAAATTTTAGAAAATGATAACTGGGTACGTGGATCACCCAATTCTGGATGATTTTGTCTCTAAACCACATTCAGCTTGCTCCATTATTTCCCGTGTAGTATGAGTTTCAAGCAAATCCTGTCAATTTCTAAATATTTTAGTAAGCACCCGTGTGGAAAAGTGGTGTTGGCCCACGCCGGGGGCCTGCATGGATCGCCCACATCCATGAGGGGCCCACGTGGGTGATCCAGGCGAGGCCCCTCATGGAAACGACATGCTGATCGATGAGGGCGCCCGCATGGGCGATCCACGCGGGCGCCCTCGTCGGCCCCCGGCGTGGCCCTCATCTTTGCCCTCGACTTACCCTCACCTTTATTTTTCAAAATTAAGTTAATAAATTAATTATTTATTAATAATAAACAAGCTCAACTATTAATAAATAACATTGTTATTTAACGATTTTTACTTTTTTTAATTAAATCGCGACCAAAAAAAAAAAAAATCTGACGCACTCAGGAATAGAACCTACGACCTACGGACTATCAGACAAACGCTTTACCACTGTGCTAAGGGACCTACTTGAAATTTGTTTCTTTATAGTAGGTAACTAGCTGACTTGCTTTTGATGATTCAATAAAACATTATTGACACTAATACACCATAACAAAAAACATGTTTTTCATTGTTTAAAATAATTATAAACATTAATTTTTGTTATGTAAAAAAATATTTTTTGTTTGGACTTAGAAATTTTTGCAAGTCAATGATGTGGGCGATCCATGCAGGCCCCTCGCGTGGGCCCTCAAGGATTCGCCCTCATGTGAGTGTTATATTTTTTTAAAAGTACACTCGAATCTCGCTATAACGAGAAGTTCGGGAGTCAAGTCTCCCTCTATTACGAGCGCAAGAGGAGAAATGAGAAATCCCCACTTTTAAGATTCTTTATTCATTTTTTTTAGTGTTTACAAATTAAATAATGTCAAAATTACAAACGTAACCTAGTTTACTTTGAACTTTAACATACAGAAAATTTATATAAGCTTAAATTTTGAAGATGTTCGACTCATTGATATAATTTCAAATAAGAAGTGACTTTTTATTTTTATTTCATATAAATAAAATTGATTTTAACCAAATTTAAACCAACTGAATGTGCATTTGTTTATAAATAGTGGGGGTAATCGGGAGGAAATTTTTCTCGCTATACCGAGAGACAGAGCCCTCGTTATAGAGAGCGCTCGTTATAGAGAAGGTCGTTATAGCGAGATTTGAGTGTAACATTAAATATTTGTGAAAAACGTGTTTTTCATTGTTTAAAATCATTATAAACATTAATTTGTTGATGTAAAAAAAATTTTTTTTTTGGACTTAGAAATTTTTTCTAGTTAATGATATGGGCGATCCATGCGGGTCCCTCACGTGGGCCCTCAAGGATTCGCCCTCATGTGAGTGTTATATTTTTTTAAAAGTAACATTAAATATTTGTTAAAAACGTGTTTTTCATTGTTTAAAATCATTATAAACATTAATTTTTTGTTGTAAAAAAAATTGTTTTTTTGGACTTAGAAATTTTTGCAAGTCAATGATGTGGGCAATCCATGGGGGCCCTCGGCGTGGCCCTCATGGATTTGCCCACATGGATCAGCCCTCGTGTCGTGTGGGCTTGATGGGGGCTTTTTCCACACGGGCAATTTAAAAAATAAATGGTATGAGCTTTTGAAGGTATGTATTTTAATAATCATTAAGTACACGCACACATACACATATACATATTATATGTATTATTATTTAATTATTATTATTATTTATTATTATATGTTGCTACAGAACCTGGAAAACCTGGAAAAGTCAGGGATTTTTTAAAAAAAGGTCTGGAATACCTGGAAAAGTCAGGGATTTTTAAAAAAAGGTCTGGAATACCTGGAAATGTCATGGAAATTTGAAATGTCTGGAATTTTATTCCACTTAATATTTTTTACTACATTTTTTCTTTTAAAAAATGATGTCCTGAAATATCCTTGAAATTTTCATATTTTGCTTTTAAATATTCAATAATTTAAAAATTTTACTCAAATTTAAAAAAATAATTTTTTTGATCCATCACAAAATAATTTTAATTTATTGTTTGATTAAAGAATCTGATATCTATATTATATAATATTGATTTTTAACTCTTTTTATAATAAAATTAATATTTTTGTTCAAATAGGTTAATTTAAATTATGTTAATCGTAATATGAAATAATATTACACATATGTAAATGTCCTGGAAAAATAAAAAATCTGTCCTGGAATGTCCTGGAATTTTAAGTCATATTTTCAGTAGACACCCTGTCTGTGCATTAATAATCAAATAGAGATAATCTAACGTGAATATTTTTATAATACAGAAAAATTCTAATTTATTATTATTAGGCCAATTTTTCTTCAAAAATTGCTCTAATTTATAATGTTCAAAAGGTGACCTGGAAATTTATAAGATTTGGTACTGGAAAACCTGGAAAAGTCATGGAAATTTAAAAACAGACTTCTATAGCAACCCTGTTAATGTTTGCCCCGAGTCTGGTTTCTTTAATAAAAACATTTTTAAAATCGTACATTTTTTAAAGGTTAATGCAAGTAATTTTTTGAAAATTGAAGTTAGTTTAGCATGGATAATAATCATAATTAAACAACTTCAACATTGAAAAAAAATGACGTCCATTAATCTTTTGAAATTGTATTATTCTTGAAATATTTTTATTTAATAAACTAGACTTGGGACCATGCAAAAGTTTAGGGAAATTAGAATTTTATTTTCCATTTTTGTTTTGCGTACGAAGAAAAGAAAAAGAAAATCGTATTTTATATATTATTTTACAGCATTAAACACTTTTTAAACTAAAATTAGTATTATTCATGGATAAAAATCCATTAATAACACTAATTTTAGTCATCGCAGATAAATTGAGACTCCGGATCTTAAAAGGGCATATATACTATTTAAAATCAATGCTACATGTGTCTTTTTAGGACCTGGAGACTCAATTCCAACAATTTTGTTAAACATTTTTATACAAATTATATTTTTTGTACCTAATATAAAAATGTATAGTTAGCAGTAAATAACAAGATTTTTAATAACATTTTTTTCAATTCTTAGGGCGAAATTTTTTCAAACAATCTATTGCAAAAAAAAACAAACAAACCAAAAAAATACCCAAAAAAAACTCTAAAGTAAGTAAACGATGCACAGAAAAAACTTTCGCCGAAGTCAATCCGATCAAAACTGTTCGAGCCAGACTGTCCACCGCACCGTTTTGAAAAATGTCATTTCAAGAAAAATGCATTTAAACTTTTGAAATGTGAAAACATTAGAAAATGAAACCACTGTTAATCTACGATGCCTGCACCATATAAGTGACTTCCTACATTTCCATCCATCATTTCATACTTAATTAAGCGTTCTGACGTAACAAATATTTTTATTAGAAGTTCTGTTAGTAATAGTTAATAAATAATAATAAATAGTTAATATTTAAATAAAAGAAATTAACAATGTTGATGATTAAAAGAAATTAACTCAATGCTCAGCTGAAATAAATTAAAATTTGACGGAAATTAATAAAAAATACACCTGCATTAATTAATGGAAAAAGAAGAGAATTTAACCATAGAAAAATGAAATCTAATAATGTGTCTATCAAAATAATAACTGCAATAACTTGACTAATTTTTAACGAATCCTGTTCAAAAGAATCGCATGCGTCGCAGAATTAAATACTCTTTAAAAACCTAAACAGAAAAAAATATTTTAACTAAATTTCTGCCCTAATTTTTAATTATAACAAGAATCACATGTTCGTGATAAAAAAACCCTTTTCTTTTGTCCGGCTTTAAAGTGAAAAAAAAATCATTGAGTTTGGACCAAAAATGACAAAGTTACAAGCTATTTATGCTTTATCTTAAATAAAGACGGGTTTTTAGCTCTAAATTGAAATTTTGGGGCTTTTTGAGTGATTTAATTCATACAATTTTCTTTAGTTTTAGAAGACGAAGAAGTTAGGATACATCCGATTTAAAGCAATTTTTTACTTTCACACATCTATAAATAAAAATTACGATTTTATACATTTTTGTTATTATCGTTTAAATGATGAAGAAAATCAAGTTGGCTCAACTTTCACCGTGGAAAGTCACATGTGTAAAGTGAGTTATAAATATAATAATTAATTATTTATCCAATTAATCTTTACTTTTTGTTTTTTATCGGATATTGACAATTGAGCCTTCCAATTCTATAACTCGCCCGACATTTCACTGACGACTGTTAGCTTGATTCGAGATTCTGAATAATAATAATAATAATTATAATAATATAATAATAATATTATATTATATAATTATAATTATAATAATTTTCTAATTCTTTTGATTATGTATTAAAATCGAACAACTTATTTACATCAAATTCAGGAATTCTAGGTGCTCGGTATTCATTCCATTCTCTTCTAGGAATCACTTGAACAGGAACGTCATGAACACACTGTCTGGAATCCATACTCAAAGAGGGTAACTCGATTTCAATTGTAAGACATGGATGCTTTTTATTTGCCAGTTTGATTTTAGCACTTTTTGCATTTTGTTTCAAAGATGCAACACTTCTAGCAAGCATCACTGTGTCCAACTCCAAATAAATTTCATTAAGCTCTTCAGATGAGCCAGTAATTTCATATTCATGGAAAAAACGAAGCTGGCAAATCTCTGCCCAGACTACAGGAAGATGCTCATCGCCAACATTGAAGCAAAGAACATCTGGGGTCAAACGCATCACGCACCTCTTTGACATGCGTGAAACCGTGTTAACGATATCTGAAAAATATTTTTAACTTTGTAACAATTAGATAATAGATATTTTAAATAATTGACTCCAAATCTTATTATAAATAAACAAAACAAATTAAATAGCTTAAAAATGAAATATTCGTTACAATTTGATTTGTATTATTTTTCGTGAGACGCGTCTCGAATCACATACATACACATACAAATATAAATATTTAATATTTCAAAGTCGTTAGAAATTAAAAATAATATCACACGGAAAAAATTTCGGCACGTCAGCTGTACATGGTGTGTCCCTAATTTTGCGCAACTGACGTACATTATGTACAGCGTTTGTGCCAAACTTTACTTAACTTTTACTTAGCTCTCTCGAAAATGCACCGCAGACGTACATAATGAAATGCTCTTCTATTGTCACTGACTTTTCGCATCTGACGTCCCAAAATTTTTTCCGTGCACAAATAAAATCAATGAAAAAACAATCATATAAGAATCAAGTATAAGAAAATAAATGTGAAAAGGACAAAATAGACACAATAAATAATCAAAATAAAAACTTATCGCTCAGATATGTGAAGAAGAGGATGACGTTGGTCGGAGAACAGTCACTGGAAAACAGGGAATATTGTACCAATATATAAGGAAGGAAAATGTAAATCAGAACCTAGTAGTTATAGGCCTATTAGTCTTCTTCCTACATTAAGTAAACTCGCAGAAAAAATAATACTCAAAAGAATAAACGATCATGAACGCAAAAATAAAATCATAATTGACGAACAGTTTGGATTTAGGGAAAGACACAGTACTGTACAACAAATTGTAAGAATAGTCAATGACGTTAGTATTAATTTTAATCTAGATAAAACGACTGTTCTGGTATTATTAGATATAGAAAAGGCATTCGATCGAGTCTGGATGGACGCAATTTTATATAAAATGATACAATACGAATATCCACTCACGTTAATCAAATATGTACATTCCTATCTTCAAAATAGACACCTGGTAGTCACAATAGATGGGTGTACCTCAGAAAAACGAAAAGTAAGAGCTGGTGTTCCACAAGGATCGGTTCTAGGGCCGAAGCTCTTTAATATTCAATTAAATGATATTCCTAAATTTTCAAAAACAAAAACATCTCTCTTTGCAGATGATACAGCCATCTATTGTCACTCTTTCAACGCCATAGTAGCAGCAAAACAAATTCAAATTCACATTAATATGCTAGAGAAATATTATAAAAAATGGAAAATAAACCTAAATGCTAGTAAAACAGAAGTAATAATATTCTCTAAAAAACCATCATGCTCAAAGATCTTTAATCCAATAACAGTTTATGGTACTCCCATACAACCCACAAACAATGTTAAATACCTTGGTGTCCATCTTGACTCGAGATTGACTTTTCATAAACATATTTTAGAAACTATAAGAAAGGCGTATGCTGTTCAGAAAAAGATTTATCCTCTTATGGCTAAAAACTCTACTGTAACTGAGAAAAGTAAAAATATTATATTTAAATCAATTTTACGACCAATTATGGTATATGCAATAAGTGGTTGGTGCAGTGCATCCAAAACTAACTTTAAACCATTGCAAGTGTTTCAAAATAAACAATTAAGATTAATATTAAATGCAGATAGATACACGAGAATCACTGAACTGCATGAGAAAACTAAGACTGAAATGTTTAGAGATTATTCGTTATTTTTAGCAGAAACTTTTTATGAACAGCATTTATCGACAAGCGAATTAACCAAAAAAATTCCAGAGATGAATAGACATTATCTGCCTTTTAAACTAAAACATAAATTACCATATCAGGTACTTAATTTCTTTAATCGACGCTAAAAATGTGCGTAAAGGTATGTAGGTTTTTCTACGAATATTTGTTTTCCTACACATTAATAAACTATTGTATAAAGCATCTTCTTGCTGTAAACCATAGAGAAACTCAGTACCGAAACTGTAATATTGTCTTTAAAGCAATCAACAAACTGTATAAGTAGGTGAAGCTAAATGTTAATCTTGGCAGGTACTACGTGATATTATTATAAGACTTTTACAGATGTATCTATTGTTATATATATTTTTGTAATTTTATATGGATAATAAACTGTTATTTAAAAAAAAAAGTCTTCGGTGCGTTAGGTTAGGGGTTCGATCCTAGCGAGCGTTAGATATTTTCGAAAATGTATGTATGAGATTGTGTTTAATAATAATAGGTCAAGGTTATATCTGATGTTCCTGCTAATAATAACTTGTTAATTGTTTAAATAATTTAGTTTTTTAATAATTTTTTACCTTTGGCTGTTGAAGTTGGCCAAACTTTGAAAATTGTGGTTGGCCCAACTTAAGCATCTAAAGTTGTGCCAACTTTGGTGTCAGTCTTTGGACCAACCATTGAAATGTATAGTTGGCACAACATATGCATTTTAAGTTGGGCCAACTTCCTTATGAGTTGTCGGCCCAACCATCGTCGCCATTAGACGGCGAGAATTATCCATGCAAGGATTGTAGGACACTTTTCCTAAAAATTTTTTTCTTGATTTTTTTGTCCGGATACCTTATGTAAGATTAATTTTTCAGTGCCTTATACACAATTTTAACTGCGGAACTGACAAACGAATGAAGGTGATTGCAGAAACAAATAGCGAAACAAAATTTGAATTTCGTGTTTTCGAACATGAATAATTCTTATGAGACAATTTTTATATGCTTGGGAAAAGATTTTGGGAAAAGATTTTGAGAAAAAAATAATTGGGAAACTTGTTTTAGGAAAAATATCCCCCTACCTCATGCAAGGATTGTAAGAGGTAAGGTCGAAAACTCAGAAGAGAACGCTTTTATTAGTCCCCATTATTATAATTTCCCCGTAAACCCCCCAATTACGTCAAAGCTGATTGTTCTCCGTTTTTACATTGTTACGCTCTTCCTTTCCTCGAACTACCGCGCCAATTCTCAACCCTATGCGAAATTTCAATATCATTTTCCGCCGAACGACACTACTGGCGGAAATTGTGCGACCGCTAACACCTCGAGCTATTAAAAAACACACCCGCACAAAAACAGTGATAACTCCGTCAAAAATGAAGCTAGATGCTTTTTTTAAATTGCATTGAAAAATTTCAAATGAAATTACACTATTTTCATTTGTATTGCATAAATAGGAAGCGAGATATCATGTAATAAACACAAAAAATAATTCTATTTTTTTGGGGAATTTCTTACCCTGACTTTGACTGCTGGTAAAATTTAGAAAAGTTGATAAAAAAATTGTTACTTTCACAGACTATTCCTTGTAATCTAAGCTTTAAATAGAGACCAAGAACAACAAAAAAATATTAACGGGTTCCCGAGATATTAGGATATTACAAAAAGAGTCGGACCGTGCAAAGCAAAATTTCCAATCATCGATTCCCAAGTGCGAAATGCCAAGACTGCAAAAACGGCCCATCATTGGTGCAGTAATGTCTGCCGAGAATTGGCAGTAGTTACTGGGCCATTATTGGTGTCCAAAACGTCCCATTACTGGGCCAATGATGGCGCCGATGGTCACAATTTCAAATTTTTTAAGACTGGGCCAGCTCTCGGCCTAATAATGGCACATTTATGACAAAGTTTATCAATGTTTAATGGCAAAAGACAATTGCCAGTGATGTGCCGACCATCGGCCCAGTAATGACTCATTATTGGCACTTTAATGGCAAAAAATTTGTATCGTTCATGGCAAATTATAATTACCAGTATTGGGGCGTAGTTTGGCTCAATAATGGCACATTCATGGCAAAGTTGATCAATCTTTAATGGCAAAATTCAATTGCCAGTGATGTCACGAATAGTGTTGCCGCGATACGAGACGAGGCGATAATTTTAACTGTCTCGTCTTGTCTCGTTATTATAGGGCAATTTATCGTCTCGTCTCGTGTTTCGAAAATATTACATATTATCGTCTCGTCTCGAGTGTCGAGAATGCTACACATTATCGTCTCGTCTCGTCTCGAGCGTCGAGAATGCTACACATTCTAGTTTTCTCTCGTCTTTTTCAGCTTTCTTTATAGAAGTATAGTATTGTAAAAAATTTGACGTGTTAATTTTTTTTAATGTTAATATTTATCTTAGATATACATATATGTCTGTAAAATTTTGTTCGCACATTACGAAAAAATGACTTGACGATTAAGGTGAGACTTGGTAGTCTCTCAGGTATTAGTCTGGTTTAAAATTTTAGCTATATTGGAATAAAAAATGTTAAGCTGAATAATAGTTACAATTTATTTTCAAATAATCAAAAATGCAATTTTTTTATTTTTTGCATTAAAAAAATGTTTTTGTCTCCAATAACTGATTACTTGTTTTGTTTATTATCAAATAAATTTTATTTGCTTCAAATTCTGAATTCATTGGTTCAAAAATAATTTATTTCAGTAAAATAAAAATTATTTCATTCAAGTTCAAGTGAATACTTTCTTATTTGATTCAAATCAAATAATTTTTAAAAAGATAAATATAACTCTCTAAATCTGAATTAGTAGAAAGTTACTAATGAAATGGCGAAAAGTCGTCCACCAAATGATTTAGTAATATATTACTAACAAATAGTGAATTTTACTAATTAATTAGTAGATTTCTACTAACAATTAGTAGAACTGTTTTATTAATAGTCGATAAAACAGTTTTACTAATTCATTTAGTGAAATGAGTGACTTTTAATTAGTGAATTTCTACTAAAACATTAGTAAAATTTTACTAAGAATTAGTAATATTCTACTAATTTAAAAGGGGAAAAGTCGTCCATGAAAACTACTAAAAATTAGTCAAATTTTACTATTCCTTAGTAGAATTCTACTAATTCAGATTTAGAGAGAAAAGTTGCTAACTTTTTTAGCTAAATATAGAACCCATTTTCACAATAATATTTAAAAATAAGCAAAGAAACTGAATTTATGATCCAAACCCAAATTTTTTTTTCACAATTTTTTTAAATTTATTTTTCCGTTAAATATTGCTCATTAAAAAAAACACTGAAAAAAGAATTAAATTTCAACTTTTAGTTAAGAAAGAATTTATTTACTAAATATTATGTATAAAAAAAATATAATTTATATAAAATATTTATAATTTCTTATATTTTGTTTAAAAAGACTATTAAATGCAACGTAAACAATAAAAGATTTTAGTATACATATATCTATCATATTTTATATATATATGTTAACCGTAACTATATATTTTCAGAATAAAACTTTGCAATTTAAAAAAAATTCTCATCGAGAATTCTCGTAATTCTCGTCGAGAATTCTCGTCTCTCGTGACACCTCTCTCGTCTTGTATCGTTTTAGCGATAATTAAAAAAATACTGTCTCGTCTCGTCTCGAGTCAAAGTTCTCTCGTCTCGTCTCGCCTCTCGCCATTATCGCGGCAACACTAGTCACGAAGATCGGACCATTAATGGCACATTAGTGGCACTTTAATGGCAAACATTTTGTATCTTTGATGGCAAATTATAATTGCCAGTATTGGGGCGTAGCTTGGCCCAATAACGGCACATTCACGGCAAAGTTGATCAATCTTTAATGGCAAAAGACAATTGACAGTAATATGACGAAGATTGGCCCATTAAAGGTACATTAATGGCATTTTAATTTGGTAAAATTTTTTATTAGAATTTAATTTTAAGAAACATTTAGTTTTTCAATAAATTATTTATTTTGTATTTAAATAATTGAATAAGCTTGAAAAGGATTCAAATTAAAATATTTGAAACTTTGAATTTTCTATATTTTTAACTGTCAATTTTAAAGAATTAATTTTTTTGAAAAAGTTTAATTAAGTATTAATTTAAAAAAGAAGTTAATAATGTTTTCAAATAATTTTACAATTAAAGAAATTCGTGAATAAATGTAACAGAAACCTTTTTTTGGGTAAAATTTTTCCTTTATTATCTAAAAATTAAGAAATTTTCAATTTCACTTTCAATTAATATTTGCAATTGACAAATAGAATTTATAAACATTTTTTTCCTTTATTTTTTTAAAATCTTTGAATTTTTCTTAAAGCAATTGTAATTAGAAATAGAAATGATGCAAATTATTTCCTTAAGAAAATTTATTGAATAAATGAATGTTTTTTGAAATTTAATTCTCATAATTCAATTTTAAGAAACATTTAGTAATTCAATAAATTATTTATTTTTGCAATTAAATAATTAAATTCTCGTAGAATTTTCTAGTAAAAATTTATTTCAAAATGGATTCTAGTCAAATTTTTAGATAATAATTAAATATTAAAAATATACCATGAATTATGATATTAAAATTTTTTTAAATTCAATTGCCAATGATGTGACGAAGATTGGCCCATTAAAGGCACATTAATGGCACTTTAATGGCAAAAATTTTGTATCTTTGATGGCAAAATATAATTGCCAGAATTGGGGCGTTGCTTGGCCCAATAATGGCACATTCACGGCAAAGTTGATCAATCTTTAATGGTAAAAGACAATTTATTGTCAGTGATGTGACGAAGATCGGCTCATTAATGGCTCATTATTGGCACTTTAATGGCAAAAAATTTGTATCTTTCATGGCAAATTATAATTGCCAGTATTGGGGCGTAGCTTGGCCCAATAACGGCACGTTCATGACAAAGTTGATCAATCTTTAATGGCAAAATTCAATTGCCAGTGATGTGACGAAGATCGGTCAATTAATGGCTCATTAGTGGCACTTTAATGGCAAAAATTTTGTATCTTTGATGGCAAAATATAATTGCCAGAATTGGGGTGTAGCTTGGCCCAGGAATGGCACATTAATGTCTATCATTTTGTATCTATGATGGCAAATTATAATTGCCAATATTGGGACGTAGCTCGGCCGAAGAATGGCACAGTATCAGCCAGTGTAGTGTAGCTTATAAGGACCCTTTTGTTTCCTCGACTTCAAGTCATAGTAGCAGAGTGGTCAGAGTGTTAGGCTGTGGTGCGTCAGGTTCAGGTATCGATCCCCGCGAGAGGTAAGAATTTTTCAAATATTTGTAAGTTTGCATTTAATTTAGGGAAATAAGCCGTATAAATGTTATAAATTAATTAGTTAATTAAATAAAAAAAAATTTATTTATATTTTTTTTTAATTTTGTCAACACTGGGGGAGTAATGGCAGCCAATATTGGGCCATTAATGTCTGCTGAGATCTGGCTGCCAATAATGGGCCATTAATGTCTGCCGAGATCTGGTGCCAATATTGGGCCATTAATGTCTGCCGAGATCTGGCTGCCGACGTCCAACCGCTGTTAACACCACAAGAGTCGGCGCAAAGTCGGGCCAATATTGTCTGCCAAGTCTCGATGCCAGCTTTCCCAATACTGGGCCAGTGTTGGGCCGCGTTGGTTTTCGCACTTGGGTTTCTATAATAATTCGCCGTTGAGTCAGTTTCGTGCGGCTGTGACAAAATTGTCGAAAGTGAATTTTACAAAGTACATATACTTACTGGAATCCACTTTTTAATTTAATATATTATATAATGATATTTAGTAAGTGGATCACAGTAAGAATGTATTTGGTAAAATTCATATTCGACACTTTTGTCACAGCCGCATGCAACTGACTCAACGGCGAATTATAGAAATCGATTATTGAAACTTTTGCTTGGCACGGTCCGACTCTTTTTGTAATATCTCGGGAACTCGTTAATATTTGTTGCTGTTCTTGGTCTCTATTTAACCCTCCATCTGTCGCACCTTTTTTTGTAACGCGATCCGTCGCAGGTGAGGGAAATTCTCACCCTCATAAATTAGTCCAAACTTGTTCTAAAATGCCAAATTTTTTTTTGAATGTTCATTAGAATTTCTAAACAACCTATTGGCAGTAAAATTAACTTTTGTTTCCTGTTAATTATTTAAATAAAAAATTAATGACACATGAAATCGAGTATACGCGGTCAGTCTCATGATGAGAAGTTCCCTCACTTCGCGTCAAAAATCCCCGACATTTGCTGCTTTCAAATTCAATAACAAAGAAATTAAAATATAAAAAAACACAAAAATTGTTTTAATGTAAAGAAGAAGAGTGCCGTAAAAGGTACTGAGAATATGAAATTATAATTTTTTGTATTTTAAAAGTTATAAATAAAAAAAGAAAATGTTCTGCATAATGTTAGTCGAGGAAAGCTTAGTTTTTGAATGTATTTAAATTAGATATATATCTAATTTTTAGCGTTTGGGGAAAAGAAGTCTCTTATATAGAACTATAATCCCACGAAGTTTTGCGCAAATCGGAATACCCTTCGCAAATCGTGATATTTCTGACGTGGAATGCCTCATATGTTAAAAAGTTTTTTTTTAATTCTAGATTTAACTTTTAGAGATGTTTTGAGCAATGTGACAAAGTTTCATTATAAACTTAATATTATATTAATTCGCTTTTAAAAAAATGCTTTTTACTTTAATTTTGATTGATGTATTGTTTTAATTAATGAAAACAGACCCAAGTCAAAATTTAAGCCCTACTTTTAGCCTAAAATATAGGTCTTATGTTAGATTCAAATAGTAATATTTTCCTACTGAAATAGCTAATGGTTAATTAATTAAATTGGATAATTAAATTCCCGGCTATTTTCTGATTTTACAGATTGGTAGACACACACGGAAAAAATAAATTCTGTAAGAATTCCTGAATTTGTTCCATAATTGAGGATTTGTGCAAAGTTCCAGAAATTTTTAGAAATTCAATGTAAGTATATCTGAATCGTTCCGAACTAATTACGAAACGGTTTTTGTGAGACTTTCAAAAGATAGACCAAGATAGATAGCACCAAGATAGACAACCTTATGCTTTTTGTTACAGTAGACTCTTTCAATAGTGCAGTTCCGGGAGGCAAAGGGAAAGAGAATCTGTGATGTCAAATACAGTGCCGTCACTCATTTAATTATTTAGTGTCATTTAGTGGTGCCCGGTATTTAGTAGTGGGGGACCCTTTATTTTCTTGACATGGACCTGAATTATTACGTTTATGCACTCTTCCAACAGTGCACAATATTCCCGACGACTGCACTATTGAAAGAGTCTTCTGTATTTTTGTTGTTAGTATAGACGAAGTTCTTGATGCACATTTGAAAGAAAAAAAGCAATTTGTTTTTATTCTGCACACACTTCCTGAAATTCGTGTCTCACGAAGTTTTCTTATAATTTCTTTCTTAAATCGGTATATAGTATATTAAGCAACAAGGGTATAAAGGCAGCCATTTATTTACGGTGATTTTTATGACTCGAGGGCGCCCCGAGACTGGAACATGGGAGAAAACGGCTGCCATTTTCATACGGTGATACGGTCGAACAAATGAAGGACTTTACACCCTGTCGTCAGCTATCTAAAAGCGCCATTTTTGTGCATGTGGGATAAAAAAAGTTATTTAAATTATAGTGCCAGGGTGGTCACAGGTTTCAGATTATCAATTTCCCTGACAATTTACCCAGTAAGAAGCGAGGAATTGAAAAGGATTGAAATAATTCAAACTCTGTATAGTGTAGTAGAAATTATCCAATACTTTTGAATGCCATTTCTGTCCAATACTTTTCCATACCATGATAGGACCACGTTTCGTCTAAAAATGAATGCAATTCAATTCTGTTTGTAATTGTTAACAAAGACAAAATTTTTTTCTGAATGCTTTCCAATCCCATCCGAAATTATTACAGCCTGTCATTACATCACTTTTCAATTTTTCATTGGAACCGCGTTTCTGCATGCATTCAAGCAATCTTCTGGATTTTTGTAATTTATAAGATACATACAGTGGCAGATTTTGTAAAAAGTGTTTGTGTTCAAAGAAAAACTTGCTGAAAAATTGATTGTTTACCAATTTAACGTCATTTAAACGAGTCAGGGCCGTTATTCTGTTAGACAATAAATCATAACCTAAAAATTTCAGAGACCTTTAAACACTTTTAACCCTCTTAACTGATAATTTAATAATTATTCCTTTTTAAAATAGCAAATAAAGTCATGAGTGCAGTTATTTGAAAGTAATTGAAATTGAAAACTTTTTGAAGTTGAATTGAAATTGTAAACTTTTCAACTACTGTCGCGGAATTCAGAAGCATAGGACAGAAATGGTATTCAAAAGGATAGAATTTTTTTAATGCTTCTTAATCTTTGCTTTCTTACTAGGTATTCAAGAGGATTGATATCGTTACTTTTCATATTGCTCTCACTGGATAGAAAAGTATTGGACATAAATGGCATTCAAAAGAATAGAATCTTTTTAATACTTTTCAATTTTTCGTTTCTTACTGGGTACTGACATTAAAATTATTTCCCTTGTCAAATTCTTTTTACAGGAAAATATGAAAGTTTACGGAAAAGGAGTAAAATTTATGAATTTTAATAATTTCTAAAAATAACAATTATAACCCTTCCTGAATTCAATTATTTTCTACAATTTACTACCGAACTTCATCTCTACATCAATTATTTTAAATAATTTTCCGAAAGTTCAATTAGGAATTCTATTATTTAAATAATTTTTAAAAGAGAATAGTTTTTAATTATATATACAATTGAAACGTTTTCAAACAATTGAAATTTGGTAAAATCTTCTAAAAATAATTGAAGTTTTGAAAAATATAAATAAAAATAATCGAAGTTTTGAAGAATTTTATTTATAAATATGACCATGATTTCTCCAAAATTAAAAAAATCTAAAACAGTAAATTTTTATCAATTGCTTCCTCATAGAGAAAGTATTGTAATACCAACATTTTTCGAGTTCGATTTTTTGACATATCTTTATGTTATTTGACCTCAGAAGTTCAAAAATGTCATTCCGTGTGTGTGTGTGTAAACATTACATTTTCATAAATATCTCGAGATCATGAAGAGCTTTAGGGATGAATTTTTCTTTAAATTGTAAGTCTCACGTGCGGACATAAAATGAGAGTACTTTGGATAGATTAATAAAGTTTAACTATATTTTTTTTTATTTTTAATTTTGCAAAAAACATTTTTTGCCCATAACTATAAAAAAATGTTAGGACACCTATCTACACGGAAAAAATTAGTTGCTGAAATTTTCCGCGACTTTGTAAAAGACTCTCGGATTTAGTGGAAAGTATTTAAATTTTTTAAATCACTGAGTTTTAACAATCATATTAAGGTATTTGTCGCGCGACTGGTCACTGTCAAAAGTTTGTATCCGTTGACTGTACTTATGAAACGATTATGAATGCGAGTTTCCGAAAAACTTTTGCGGACGTACAGTTTGACATACAGATGTTCTCAATGTATATTCATAACCTCTCGCATGAAAAACGATCGTGGCAACGTCGCAAGTTTGGCGTATGGCCGTCTTTAAAATTTCGCGCCAAAAGTAGCAGGCAAGCTGTAGTATTTAACAAGCGCTATTGCCACGTTTACGAATTCACCTGTCATTTACAGTAATTGTTAAAATAATTTTTCAAGTTTGACGTTAAATATCTTTTAAACAAGACGGTGAAAAATTTTAATTTTTTTTATAAAAGTTCATTTTGGTTCAATAAATGAAACTTTAGTTTTTCTAAAAAATCTGACGATTAGTATAAGTGCAAAAATTAAAAATCTGTGGTTTTCATATGGTTTTCCTATACCTTACATGTTAAAAATCGAAACTTTGATTTCATTTTTTGAGACTTACAGACGGTCAATTTTATTTTAATAGGCCTTATTTTGTAGATAAATATCCAAAGAATAATTATGTGAAATTTAAAAAAAATCTGACGAAAACGAATTTACGCGACAAATACCTTAACCCTTTCACGCCCATGGGACATGTACGTCCCACCTACAAAATCCTCAATATCTTTGAAGAAACTTAATATTTTTGAGTTTAATTTAGTGCGTTCTCTTCAGGAAGAATAGGGCTTTAAAAATAAGTAACCTAGATCATGTTAAAAAATTCCTATTGTTTAAAAAAATTCATAAATTATTGTTAAAAATCATGAATTTTTAAAATATTTTAAAATCGCCTAAAAATTGTTACTCGGGGGTTTTCGGGGTCGCTGATTACGAATCCGGTGCTAGTTTTTCAAAATTCAAAATGGCGGATCTAATATGGTGGACGACAAATGTAAAAATTAAACGGATTAGCATGAAACTTGTTACTCGGGGGTTACTAGGGTCGCTGAATACGAATCCGGTGTTATATCTTTAAAATTCAAAATGGCGGATCCAATATGGCGGGCGTTATTTTTAAAATCGTTTAGTTTCACCAGAAACTTGTTACTCGGGTGTTTTCGGGGTCGCTGATTACGAATCCAGTGTTATATTTTTAAAATTCAAAATGGTGGATCCAAGATGGTGGACGATTTTTTTAAAACATTTTAATTTCACCTGAAACTTGTTACTCGGGGGATTTCTGAGTCGCTGATTACTAATTAGGTGTTAATTTTTAAAAATTCAAAATGGCGGATCCTACACGGCGGACGACAAATGTAAAAATTGTTTGGATTAGAGGGAAACTTGTCACTCAAGGTTTTTTATGGTCTCTTATCAAGAATTTGTAGTTTATTTTAAAATTGCGATTGTGTATTTATTTATTTATTTCTGTCAGTAGATGGACTTGTTTCTTTCTACTCTCACTGGATTCGTAATCAGTGACCCCGAAAACCCCCGAGTAACAAGTTTCTGGTGAAACTATACGATTTTAAAAATAACGTCCGCTATATTGGATCCGTCATTTAAAATTTAAAAAATATAACACCGGATTCGTATTGAGCGACCCTGAAAACCCCCAAGTAACAAGTTTCTGGTAAAACTAAACGATTTAAAAAAAATCGTCCGCCATCTTGAATCCGCTATTTTGAATTTTTAAGAAATGATGTCATATTCGTAATCAGCGACCTCAAAAACCCCCGAGTAACAATTTCCAAGCCAATCCGATCAATCTGTAAAAAAGTTGCCCGCCATATTGGATACGCCATTTTGAATTTAAAAAATTTTATAATTCTGATATCAGATTCGTAATCAGCGACCCCGAAAACTATGAATAACGTTACACTTACGTTTTTTTAACAGGGCTCGAACCAGTGAAAGTATTTAAAAATACGGACTTTACGGACCAAAAATGAAAAATTACGGACCATTTACGGACCAATTACTGACAAAAATATATAAGAGTACATTTTTCTTAAAACTATAAATTAGATTTTTTCATAACTAAATAACATGAAGATATCGATAAGCAATCGATTACTTCATGTTTTATAATAATTAAAGATAGAGTGATAAAATCATTATCAATTCAATTATTATTTTCAAGAATTTTTAACTAAAATTCTTCTGAAAATCGATTATTTTTAATAATTTTCGAAAAAGTTCTTTGACAATTTTCAAATCCATTTGTTTACAATATTCAATTTTACGAAATTTCAATTATTTGTAAATTCTTCAATTAAATATGTATATTAGAAAATAAAAACTTTAAATAATATAAAAAAATCAGCAATTAAACTTTTTCAAAAAAAAAAAATTAATTCCACAGAATTGTTAGTTAAAAATATGAAAAATTCAAATTTTCAAAGATTTGTATCTGAAACCTTTTCAAAATTTCATTATTTCTAAAACTTTACGCTCTAATACTTTTAATATTCAATTATAATCTAAAATTTTAACTGAAATCCATTTATAAATCAATTTTTATAAGAAAATTCTACGAGAATTTCATTATTTAAATACAAAAAAAACAATTTATTGAAAATTTATTGAATATTTACATATGTTTCTTAAAATTGAATTTTTTTAAAGAATTGTATTTATCAATTTTCAAATAATTTGAATTCTTTTGCAAAATTTTATTAAAATAGTAGATATTAAAAATAATTAAATTAGGGAAAATTTTTGAAAATAATTGAAATTTTTCCAAGAATTTTATTAAAATTTTTGAAAATAATTGATATTGCGGAGAAGAATTTAATTATCTCTAAAATTTTGACGAGAATTTAAAAAAATTTTTGAACATAATTGAATTTTTGCGAAGAATTTTATTACTTTTGAAAATAATTGAATTCCTTCAATCATTTGTAATTTCTCTAAAATTATCCGAATTATATCGTATAACTTACGTACTTTACGGACCTTTTTCAATCGAATTACGGACCTAGTTCGAGGCCTGTTTTTTAACCGTCCAGTTATTTTGTTGAAAAATCTAAAAGTAACTTTAAAAATATTGTTATCAACTTGTAGAACATTAAAAAATGCTTCGATTGACCTATTTTTTGAACCTAATTTGATCATAAATTTCGAAATTATTGGTATTTTAAAAAGCAAAAATTATGGAAAATGACATTTGGGGCCATTCAAGCATTACGTAAGCATATTTTTCAGGTTTTTAGACCCCCCCCCCTCCCCCATGTAAGATTTTTTATATGCATTAGCGCCATTTTTTCTAATGGAAATAAGCAATAGCTAGACACCCCTCCCCCTTAAATGCTTACGTAATACTTGAATGGTCCCTTTTCTCAACTTTTTTGTTTGAAAACTTTTCTTTAACTATTAAACTATTATAACTTTCTTGTAAGGTATTTAAAAATTAGTGTTGCCGCGATACGAGACGAGGCGATAATTTTAACTGTCTCGTCTTGTCTCGTTATTATAGGGCAATTTATCGTCTCGTCTCGTGTTTCGAAAATATTACATATTATCGTCTCGTCTCGTCTCGAGTGTCGAGAATGCTACACATTATCGTCTCGTCTCGTCTCGAGCGTCGAGAATGCTACACATTCTAGTTTTCTCTCGTCTTTTTCAGCTTTTTTTTATAGAAGTATAGTATTGTAAAAAATTTGACGTGTTAATTTTTTTTAATGTTAATATTTATCTTAGATATACATATATGTCTGTAAAATTTTGTTCGCACATTACGAAAAAATGACTTGACGATTAAGGTGAGACTTGGTAGTCTCTCAGGTATTAGTCTGGTTTAAAATTTTAGCTATATTGGAATAAAAAATGTTAAGCTGAATAATAGTTACAATTTATTTTCAAATAATCAAAAATGCAAATTTTTTTATTTTTTGCATTAAAAAAATGTTTTTGTCTCCAATAACTGATTACTTGTTTTGTTTATTATCAAATAAATTTTATTTGCTTCAAATTCTGAATTCATTGGTTCAAAAATAATTTATTTCAGTAAAATAAAAATTATTTCATTCAAGTTCAAGTGAATACTTTCTTATTTGATTCAAATCAAATAATTTTTAAAAAGATAAATATAACTCTCTAAATCTGAATTAGTAGAAAGTTACTAATAAAATGGCGAAAAGTCGTCCACCAAATGATTTAGTAATATATTACTAACAAATAGTGAATTTTACTAATTGATTAGTAGATTTCTACTAACAATTAGTAGAACTGTTTTATTAATAGTCGATAAAACAGTTTTACTAATTCATTTAGTGAAATGAGTGACTTTTAATTAGTGAATTTCTACTAAAACATTAGTAAAATTTTACTAAGAATTAGTAATATTCTACTAATTTAAAAGGGGAAAAGTCGTCCATGAAAACTACTAAAAATTAGTCAAATTTTACTATTCCTTAGTAGAATTCTACTAATTCAGATTTAGAGAGAAAAGTTGCTAACTTTTTTAGCTAAATATAGAACCCACTTTCACAATAATATTTAAAAATAAGCAAAGAAACTGAATTTATGATCCAAACCCAAATTTTTTTTTCACAATTTTTTTAAATTTATTTTTCCGTTAAATATTGCTCATTAAAAAAACACTGAAAAATGAATTAAATTTCAACTTTTAGTTAAGAAAGAATTTATTTACTAAATATTATGTATAAAAAAAATATAATTTATATAAAATATTTATAATTTCTTATATTTTGTTTAAAAAGACTATTAAATGCAACGTAAACAATAAAAGATTTTAGTATACATATATCTATCATATTTTATATATATATGTTAACCGTAACTATATATTTTCAGAATAAAACTTTGCAATTTAAAAAAAATTCTCATCGAGAATTCTCGTAATTCTCGTCGAGAATTCTCGTCTCTCGTGACACCTCTCTCGTCTTGTATCGTTTTAGCGATAATTAAAAAAATACTGTCTCGTCTCGTCTCGAGTCAAAGTTCTCTCGTCTCGTCTCGCCTCTCGCCATTATCGCGGCAACACTATTAAAAATACATCGATTTATCCAAAATTTAATCATTTTTACCATATTTATAAAAAAGTTATTCATTTATTTCTATTATTATTATTATCATCTTTATGAAGAAGCCAAGTGTTCATGAAATGAGCACCAAAATTATGTAATTGAAAATATTAAATTTTAAAAAATTAGAAGCTAATTTACATTTAAAGATTTTTTATTAAAATTTTTGATAATTCAATTACCTATTTTCAAAATTTACAATAAAAATTCATCAAAAGTTGTTTTTCAAAAATGGTAACAAAATACTTTAAAAAAATAATTATTTTCAATGAAATTTCAGAAAATTTCAATTATTTAAAACGATTTTTATTATATAGATATATTTGAAAAATTTAATTATTTTAAAAAATGATTCAAGAATAATTTTTGAAAGATTTGTTTATACCTAGTTATTTTTCGCACTATAAAAATAAAAATAATTTGCATTTTATACTAAAAGATGTGATATTTTGTTGCAATATTTGGAAGAAAAGTCGAAAATCGCAATTTTTGAAAATAAATCGAAAAAAGTCTCAACAGGTTAAGTGACTGTTCTTCATTTTTAAATTTCTCATTGAACCTAACTATTGAGGTAAAATCAACATTTGGTTTCTCAAAACTTGACAGAAATTCTTAAACATAATCAAATTCCTAATATACCGAAATCATTTCTTTCAGTGTAGAGCATTAAATTGAAACCATGTCCATCTTTGGGCCCTCTCCCCTATTATATTATAATAAATATACGCAATAATAATAAAAAATTAATATTATTTATTAATAATACTTTTTCACCTTTTGCACCCTTTTTGTTAAATTGTCTCTACTTCATATATTTAGTTATTTTTTTTTAACTTTTTTTAATTTATCAAAACGTTAGCTTGCCCGTATATTGGAAATTAAAAAACTGTTTATTTTGACTGGCCAAATAGAGCCCCTTTTTTATTTGGCCATATTTAGATATTAATTGTATATTTTTTTAGATACACTAGCCACCCGTAAAAAAACTAAAAATTTTTTATACGCATTTTTCTCAAAAAAGGCACTTTTTGGGGGCGTTGCAGGGCGGTCAGGTGGGTTCGGTACCTTCCAGCACCAACTAGTCATCAGTTAAATCAATTAAATTAAAGTCAATTAAATTTATTTGCAATAAACTATTTTAAAAGAATTATTTTTTACAATAAATGAACTTACTTGTGAAATCACGCATAGCAGCAACATCATTCATTCTACACCTAAATTTCATGACTGTAATTCAGAAAAAAACAAGTTATATCTTTTAAATTTTACTAATATAGAATCCAACAATAATGACAGAAATTTTAGCGGTACTGCGGTACACAACAAATGTGAAGGTTAGGTTAACATAAACATAAACATAAAGGTACTTCCTCAATAGAGAAGGTATAAAGGCGATTCTCTAATACCAGGGAGTAAGACTATGGGCGGTATTCATAGTCGATACTTATTTCAAGCATGTTACGAGCGACTACCATCTCGCTCGTTAACTTTCGATATATCAATTCACGAGTTATCGAAGCGCGAAATTATAATATTTCGTTAATAAACTTAATTATTTTTAGTATTTTCTCACGACTTTAGACAAATATTGACGAGACTAAACAAGAAAGTTTGACTATTGTAAAATATAATACTTTACGGTTTAATAGTATCCAAATTCTGAATATGTATTTGAAAATCAACATTTCTTAGAATTGCCATAAATCAAGTAGAATATCGAAAGAAAATGTATAATTAAATTTATTAAAACAAAAGTATAAAATACATATTTCGAAATATAAACCTGAGACTGAGAACGACTAAAGAATATAGTATAATAAAGTACCTAAACACATTTTCATGTTTTAGCGGATGTTATTTTAAAAATTCCAAAGAATGAGTAATTGTACTTTAAGAAACTCAAAATATTTCTAAAACATCATAAAGATAATCTGGATTAAGAAACAGATGTTTTAATAAATCTAAACTCTTCGATTTCCTTCCAAACCAATATGTTTTTCTAACACTATAGGTACAATTGAAAAATACCCAAAAAGTATACTCCTTTAAGAAGTCATAAAATTAGAACAGCTTACTTTTATAGACCAGATCCTTTGTTCAGGTAATACTACCGAAATGGTACACCTAAAAACTTTCTATCCTTTTAACTTCAAAATTGTCACGTACTGGAAAAACCCAGTTTTCATTACTTTTTAGAATTGTTAATCGCTCAACTACTTTTTATAAATAATCGTAATTTCTATATTTCATTATTTCTATCAATCTAAAATTTAATCAACTATTATAATATTACTAGTAGTGAATTAACACTTGTAAATAAATTACCTTTAAGAGTTATAGTTAAACAATGAATTTGTTATAACTATCATGATCATCAGCATTGTATAATTTATTTATATAATATTTATTATAGTTGTAACACGTATGTGAGCATCGAATACAAGAGTAAATATACTTATTATAAATGTAAATATTACTATTAGTTTATTAATTGTATATAAACTGAATAATTAAAATAACTATAATATGATAAGGATAGGAATAATAAAGCTATGACGAATGTGTGTGTATCAACACCGACAGGTGTGACGTATGAAACAGTATTAGTATTGGTGAAGTGCATAAAGTGTATAGTGGGGGATACGCGTCACTTTGAACATGCGCATTTCCCCCAACCTGGACTAACAGCGGAGACCAACTCCAATTGACTATAACTACAAGTTAGATTTTAGTTGACGTTTGACTAGAAAGGTTGCTTCTAAGTTTCCTTAGTCGATTTTGTATTATTGAACTTTGATTTAATAAATTTATCGGGTTTACTCACAAGAAGTCTGATATCCATCAATAATTAATTTTATTAATTATTGATTGATTCTTTCTTGTTGTAAGGTTTTTCCCTCCGTTTTAACGGAATATTATTGTTTTTATTATTTGTAATTCCCGGTTCCTCTTAAGGATTTAGCCAAAGTTGAACTCAACGAATCATATCAGAGCACTTGAGTTTGCGTATTAAAACCCATATGTGCTCGTAACATCCAGTAGTATATATATATCAGTGGGCGCAGATCGTTATTTGTGTTCGAATTAAGAAGTGTGCACTCTCAAGGATCGAAAGGTGCAACAAAATTTGCTCCCACAATTTTGTTAGTGCAGTTTAAAAAAATGTCAAGAGAAGCGGCAAATTTAAAAATTTCACTTCTAATGGAGCTCTCACAGCTCTGCCTGCCTGCGCAGGCAGTAATTGGAGTAAGAGAGAAAATCAATTAGAGTGAAAGAGACAGTAAATTCAAATTTATATGCTGCCTACTAGCTGTGAGAGCGCCTTAACAGATTTAATTGACACCTCTAGCGATAGTAGTGAAGACGAATTATGTTTTTTATAATGAATTTTGTATTTAGAGAAAGACTAACATTCAATATTTTAATATTTAATAAAAACAGTAAATAATTTTCAATATTTTTAATATTTAAATAAAAATACTCATTATAAAGTAATTATTTGGTCTCAAAGAAATAACCTTTTCACTTATTTTATTACTGTTGTTGTTAGTAGTTCAAAATGTCAAATAATGTAAAGAAAATTTATATCAGAAATATTATTCGATAATTTTGTGATTAACAATTCTGCTATATCAAAACATTGACCGAATAAGATTTTAAAATTCTAATAAAAATATCAAATTTTTTGCTTTTAAAAATATTATTTATGTATACATCATAAAATATTTAATTTTAAGTAAAATAATTTTACATTTAAGAAGAAAATATATTGCATAATATAATGTATAATAATATATATAATATAATAAATATAATATTATATTACATTATATTATATAAGTTTAATTAAATTTAAACTTCGCGCCAAACGAGCAGTGTATGCTTTACACCATAGCAGTTCATGTTGTGCTCCTGCTCCAAAAACAGTCGAACTTTGCCAGTGTTCATGACGTCATAGATTGCCTCAGAGTAGAGCACAGCTTTTTGAGAGCAGAGTAAACTATACTCCTACACCGAGCAAGATCGCTCTCGGAGCAGATAACCGAATTCGCTATAAGTGTACCCTTAGGGTGCGATCCCATGTGAGCAGAATACGTCGGCCGAAAGCAGAAAATCATGAGTGCAAAAGAGATAGGTAGATATTGCTTTTCTTTTCACTCTCATGATTTTCTGCTTTGGGTCGACGTATTCTGTTCACATGGGATCGCACCCTTAAGGCGGTTCCAGAATAGGTGCAAAAGGCAAGGTGGAAGTACAAGTGCAAGTGCGATTCCTATACATTTAGCATTGGTTCGCACTTGCACTTGTACTTCCACCTTGCCTTTTGCACCTATTCTGGAACCGCCTTTAGGGTGCAGTCACAAGTCTTAACAAGCGTGACGTCACATCTCGAACTCGCAATATCAATGAACGTGGAAAGGCGTGGCTTTCATTTTTTCTCCACCCGCTTGATTTTAATGACATTCAGTAGTACTGCACGCGTTTGTCTATGTTATAATTTTACAATTACAAATCCTCAATTTCTCTTTAAACAAAAATTCATAATTATATGACCAGGTCTGCTTCCTTAGTAGGTCCTAAACGAGAGACAATTTAACAATTTATTTTTCTCTTTTGCTCAGTTTTAGTCGTTATCTTTGGGAAAATGGATAAAAGTATTAAACTTTCCCAAATTGTGTTGCTCTTAATTTTTACTTGTTTTATTGAGCCAGGTAAATATTTCATTTATGTTAAAAGTATAAAACTAAACGTCTTCAATTTCTATTTCATTTTCAAACAGTTGATTTTATTTCTAAAAGTATTATAACAATAATATTTATCTACTTTATTCGAATTACTAAAACATAATTGTTTTCATTTATTAAAAAAATTATTTTAAATTTTTTGTTGATATAGGTTTAACACATAACCCACCTAATAGTAATTAATTAATGTTTGATTTTTATATTTTCTGATTCTGTGTAACAAGTTTGTTGATTCTAACGTCTCATTTTGATTTAATGGGAAAAAAAGTTACCAAGTATATTTCTACGCCTCCTGTTGATAAAATCTTATTTCAGTTGCCAAAATAATAAAATTCCGGACACATGAACATTTCCCAACTTAAATTAGTCAACTTTTGGAGCGACGAATGAAAAAAAAAGAATGTCTATTTCTTCTTTGTTTCTATGGAATTTCTATTTAAAAAAAACTGCAAAAATACATATTTTAATTTGAAGGAATTTTGATAACTTGAAAA